>NC_022015.1:60422398-60440001 GCF_000317375.1 Microtus ochrogaster | reverse complement strand
GTGTGTGTGTGTGTGTGTGTGTGTGTGTGTGTGTGTGTATGTGGGAGTATTGCTGAAGTAGAAATATTTTGGCTTTTCCCAGTTTAGCGATTCATCTGACATATGATTATGACTATACTATACTATACTTCTCAAATTCAAATTACTACATATTGTCCAATGTCAGTTCTCTTGTGTAGTGGGGTCCTGGAGCTAGGACACACACAGAAGCTTGCCCAAGTGACGCATTCACTACCCAATTCAGCTCTATCCTCGTGTTGTTGTGGTTTTTTTTTTAAAGAATAATGTTGGCCTAAGTCATTTCAAATCAACAAAAGTCAACAGGGGCTCTCTGTGTGCTATTTCTCATCTTATACCCTTTGAAGTGGGCACACCTTCACTGCTCAGGTCTAACTAATTCCCGTCATTGCAGGTGTGGTGGCATACGCCTGTATTCTCAGATGTTGAGAAGAAAAGACAGGAAGAGAAACACAATTCTGAGAAAAGTAGAAGTCTGATCAAAAATATTTCTGGCACCCTGTCAAAGTGCAATGTCTAAATAACTTGATAAATCTATGCTGAACAACAAGCTGCCATCCAAATTGCTTGCACTAGTATATATTGCTTCTGCAACTCTTTTTTCTTGTTATCATCGTGAACTCCCCTGAGGTTGCATAGTGATCCCCCATTATCTCTGGATTCCATGTCCAGGGGTCCAATGCACTACAAATCAAAAATATTTATTTATAATAAAAATATTTCTGTGCTGAACATACACAGACTCTTTTTTCTTGTCATTATTATCTAAGCAATATCAGGCAACAACAAATTACATAGTATTTATATGGTATTAGATATCACAAGCTATGAAGAAATGACTTAAAGTATATAGGAAATATATAAATATATAAATAATGGAAGCACTGAACCCACTTAAATAAGATAGCCAAGCATCTGTTCATTTTTTATCTCCATAGGGGTTCTGGAAGCAATCTTCCATGGACACCAGCGATTGTGTCTATGCTTTGATTTTGATGGAGCCAGTCTGTGCTATCAACTGAGTTGTTTCTACATAGAACTAAACCAAACTCATTCAGAAGGAAGATTGCAAAAATGCAGCAAAAGGGATCAAGAAGGAAAAAATGAGATAGGTAGAATGGAGTGGAGGTGTCTAATAATACTAGGAATTGGCTCCAGTCTTAATCACTTAAGTGCAGGAATTATTTCACCATTGGCTAACTACTGCTTCTATGGTTTATTAATTTATATCATCCCCAAAGATGACTGTTCTTGTTCTACTATGAGAGGACGTTTGGGTAATAGGAGTAGGAGTCAGGGATCTTCCCAACTTGTGCCTGTCCCTCTGGGCTATATTATTAAAGGGCAAGGTACAGAAATCCCCTGACCCTCATTATTCAGTCCCATGTGGTCCTTACCCTCTATTCCCATCGCTCTGACCCTGCCAGTGAAAGGATTTGGGTCTTTTATTACAATTTCCAGAGGACAAGAAGCCTTTAATTAAGAGTTACACATTTCTCTAGAGTATCAGAATATGCATACTACATAAAGAATAATCAAAACAAATCAAATAATTGTGTTCTGTACAAATGGTACAGAAACCCTCTTAGAAAGTGCCAAGCCAAAAAGTTGCATCTGGTTACAAGAATGTCAGGAAAACATTTCCCTTTGTTGTCTTGGGCTGGGTTGAGGACCTGGTGGGACACACTTCTTCCATCTCAGCATGAGAATTTGATTAGAGTGACTGCAGTTTTGTATTAGATAGCCAAGGAGAAAACACCATCCACACTGGATCTTACTTCCATCTGGATTTTCTGTATTCTGATTAGTTTACTCGAAACCAGCTTCTCTTTGTAACTGAATACTCACCTAGCTTGTCCGTTATCTTTCATCAGGTTCTTCTGTAGTTAGGTGCATGTTTGGAACACACGGCCATTTCTAGTCCTCTGTTTCCCAGAATCCAATTTTTAGCAATTACTGTTCTTAAGGGACATGAAACCACAGGAGGCCACTGATATGAATATTCATGACAGGATCTTTACTAATCTGTAAGCTTGGCCATTTATTACAGCCATAGACCCATGTGCTCAATGCCATTGGCAGTTCACTTGTTATCACATTCACCTTCTATGGTACATGCAGTAGAAATGGGATGATTGTCCTAGAGGTTATGATATGAAAAGCTAGAGGGGGAAACCCAACAACTTAAATCTGCTTTATAAGGAAATTATCTAGTCAATATCCAATTCGTACATTAAGTAAAAATGTTTCTAGAAAAGCCAATTGGACTATCAGCAGTTTGAGGGTATTCATGTGTTAGAAATGTTTTGTTTTGAATGGCCAAGATTAAAAACACTGAAGACAACTTATGCTGGAGAGGATGTGGGGTAAAGGGAACACTCCTGCATTGCTGGTATGACTGCAAGCTGATATAGCCCCTTCAGATGTCAGTATGGCGATTTCTCAGAAAATTAGGAAACAGCCTTCCTCAAGACCCAGCAATACTACTTTTGGGTATATATCCAAAGGATGCTCAATTATGCCACAAGGCCATGTGCTCAACTATGTTCATAGCAGCATTGTTTGTCATAGCCAGAACCTGGAAGCAACCTAAATGCCCCTCAACTAAAGAATAGATAGGGAAAGTGTGGTACATTTACACAATGGAGTACTACAGCAGAAAAAAATAACAACATCTTGAAATTTGTAGGCAAATGAATGGATCTAGAAAACAACATATTGAGTGAGGTAACCAAGACCCAGAAAGACAATTATCATATGTACCCACTCATAAGTTATCGTTAAACATAAAACAAAGAAAACCAGCCTACAAATCATAACCCCAGAGAACCTACACAACAATGAGAACCCTAAGAGATACACACAAAGGACAACATGGGAAATAGAAAAAGACAAGATCAAGCCGGGCGATGGTGGCACATGCCTTTAATCCCAGCACTCGGGAGGCAGAGGCAGGCGGATCTCTGTGAGTTCGAGACCAGCCTGGTCTACAGAGCTAGTTCCAGGACAGGCTCCAAAGCCACAGAGAAACCCTGTCTCAAAAAACCAAAAAAAAAAAAAAAAAAAAGAGGAGATCTCCTGAGTAAATTGGGAGCATGGGGACCTTGGGAGAGGGTTGAAGGGGAGGGGAGAGGCAGGGAGGGGAGCAGAGAAAAATGTAGCGCTCAATAAAATCAATTTTATAAAAAGAAATATTTTGTTTCTCAGAGTTTGATTTTAAAAGCAAGCGATCCAGTAGACTCCCCAGGTGGCTTTACCATGATTAGGAGTTTAGTCTTCAGCTTTTGAGATTCAAGAGATAAATATTATCTGTTAGTAAGACTCATGAAGTCAGATTCCTGGTATCCAGATGCACAAAAGAAACAGTGTCAACACATATATAAGCCTTCTGTAATAACAAATAGTTACTATTTACAAAGAGTCCACCTTAATAACAATTATAACAGAAAATCTCTTCACCTCCTGGGATTGTATATGTCAGCCAAAACAAGAAAACTAACTAACAAACTAAACTAAACAACATAGATTTGGCGCCAGACAGTACTGGGTTTTCAGCTTCCTAACCCCACCCTAAAACCTGAGGTTTGGCTTATCTATAACACAAGGGTGAGAGCATCAGCTCTTAAGACTGATCTGGTATGTGCTGAGCCTGAGCACAGTATCGGAGACATACAAAGTCCCCCATCAAACCCCTGTCGCTGATAGCTAGTTTCCTTCCTACTCTTGCTCTGTCTACTCATTAACAGCAATATATCAAATAGCTCCTATTAGTACCTACTCCAAACCCAGTTCTTTCCAGGAATCAGCCTGCCTGCTGGGGTGGTGCTGACCAAACTGCACAGCTCATAGTAGAGGAAATCATACAAGAAAAATGAAATTCTAATCATAAAGCAGTCAGTAGCGATTACCATGTAGAGAAAATCAACCCGATATTGTTTATGGCTCCTAGCTCTTAGTGCCTGCTACATCTATCTGGCTGTGAATCCTGCTGCACTTACCCAGTAAATCACTTAGTATATTCAGAATGACTGTCTCAATCATTTTCCTTGTCTCTGCTTGTTTCATATATGGTATGACAAGAGGTCTCTGAACATTAATATCGCACTGGACTTGTTAGAAAGATGCTGCCGCAGCCTCATCAGAGGTCTGACAAATTAGAAACCACACTGAAACCAGATTCTGAGATGATTCAAATGAGGATGCTCAAGGTTCTCCCTAGGGCATACTTTGGTCTCTCTTAGGGGCACAGTTCATCCATTATATGAAGTCATGAACATATCCATCCAGCAGGGTGAACTTATCTCAACTAAACTTATTTTCAAGCTTCACTGCTTTATATGAAATATCTTTTTTTTTCTTTCTTGATCACTACGCAAAACCCCAAAACATTGTTATGTAAAAGACACTAAATAAGACTTCTCATTTCTCTCCAAGTCTTTGTTTAAAAATACCCCTGTCGCTCCAATTCTGAATCTCGGCAAGTAGCCTCATTTTTATACTTAAGGGAGAAGATAGATTGGTATCCTCTTCAAATCACTTCTAGAGTTCACTTTTGCCTATGCCAGTATTTGTTTTCCATCTCCTTGAGTTGGAATTTCATCTCCAGTCTAGCTCCTTGAAGTCTTTTGTTTTTCCTTATTTTTTTTTTTTACTTGATTTCTCCATCAGTCCTGTTGAAGTAATTCCAATGCCGGCTGACACAGGGTACCTGGGGGAACTTGACATTGCTCTTGGAAGATCTGATTCTTCTAGTTTTTCTAAAGGAAAGTGGAGTCCTTCTGGGTTTGCAGCCACTTAGCAGTAGATACTCAATTACTTTTCAAATCCATGCAGATGCTACAGTTATCTATAATCCATGGTCCATAAGGAGTCTGATCTTCATAAAGAAACGTTTTTGTCAACTAACTTCAAGGAGTTGGAACCACATATTAAACCTCTTCACAGGACCGCTTCTCTATAGCCTGCCAAGCTTCTACTCACACGTTTCTTTGTATGAATCAGTAGGACAGATAAAATACCAATACACAGATACAGTGATCTTCGTATTCACTATTAAACCAAAATGTTTGCCTCCATATAAAGAAATCTGAGGTGCTTGGTGTTCTTCAGATTTGTAGAACAACAAACCTTGTATCGTATGCATCCCAATCGATCTTGATCTTACATATTTAGGGTGCATACACTTAAATGGATAAGAGCACTCGGGAGGCAGAGGCAGGCGGATCTCTGTGAGTTCGAGACCAGCCTGGTCTACAGAGCTAGATCCAGGACAGGCTCCAAAGCCACAGAGAAACCCTGCCTCGAAAAAACCAAAAAAAAAAAAAAGACAGAATAAAAAAGGGAATTTCTTTAGCATCTGCATGAAAGTTTTTTCCAAAAAGTTCTTTCTTTTTCAGATTCTTGATCAAATCTCTTACTATTACAATAACTGCTAATAGATGCAGCTCCCACTCGTTTAACTAAGACTTGCTGTTTACAGAGCTAAAGTACACACATTGTACTTTAAAGTCGCAAACCAGTGATGAAATGGCATGTTGTAATGCAGGTTGTTTGGATTCTGGACCACTGCTTCATCACTAAGTAGCTTGTGTAACAACAATGAGGTGACAAACTTAAATTTTATTCATCCCTATTTAAGAAGCCCAGTTAGGGGTCATGGGTTTACTTTACGCGCCTCAGGCTTTCTTTAAGCAATACTGCTTGATGACAAAGACTTTTGTTCTTCGTGTTGTCAGACACGGTAAAAAGAAAGCATTTTCAGCTCCACAGATTTCTCCAAGGGAGGCTGTGAGTTAGTGACGCTGCACAGAACCTTAGCTCATCTACTAATAAAAGAGTGCGTTAAAAGAAATCATTAAAATTCCCAGGAGAGCAAGAAGTAGTTTTGGTCAACAGGACACCTCAACTGAAAAGAAGCTTAGTAGCCATGGATGTGTTTTCCCTACAAGAAGTTTATGGAACTACAGAGGGAGGAACTAAAAATGTGTAGGGACAAACTGAAACACTGGGGCTGAAGGAGCATCTTTTACCTTGCTCAGGGCTGGAGAGGCTCTATATGTCTCTCTGTGCACTAAGCAAATAGCTCAATAAGAAATAGATGAGAATCCTCTAGTGATAAATAATACTTTTTCTCTCTTGTTGTATCTGTTCCCTTACTTTGATTATTGATATAATTCACTTGATATTTGGCCTACTAATATCCAAACTAAGTAAAACCTACTTTTTTGAATATAAGAATCCTAATGTCACTACTGAATATAAAATTAAAAATACTTTTTATCTGACCTAGAGTTCTCTCAATACTCACAGCTCGTTCCAGTTTATACCACAGTTTATTCCAGATACCAAAATCCTAAGACATCCAGGTCCCTCTGTGTTACTTGTGTAAATACTCTGTACTATCCTGTATAGTTTAGATAATTTCTAGAATTCTTATGATACCAAATACAATATAAATGCCATTAAATAGTTATGTAGTTGAGACAGTGTATGAGTTCAATGATAATAACAAAAGAGCCTATGTGTTTCCTCCAGGAAAAATCACTTTTAGAATAGTTTTGATCTGCATTTGACTGAGTTCGTAGACATGGAACAGACATAGAGGAATGATTGTGTAGAAGTTCAGCAAAAGTATAACCCCAGAATGATTTTGGACTAGCTGTAACTTCTGCATTCCTTTGATAACATTGTTTGCTTATGAAATTTTATTTTGCCCACTGATATTCTAAAACCTCCAAGATTTAGATGGGTTTTTTTTTTTTGTTGTTGTTTTATTGGTTAAGTCACTTCAACTAGATTCTTCTGTCCCAAGAAATAAGTAAACAAGGCACCTTGTACGACTTTCTTCTTCCTTCTGATTATTGTGTTTTTGTTGATGTTAATTTCCATCATAGAAATGCCTTATTTGACCTCCAAATCTTCACTCCTTGCTAGAAATCAACCAAATGTCAATTTCTAGGAAATTAAAGAGTCCATAATTTAGCCAAATTTTCCTACCTACCAACTCTTTCACAATGTAACAATTAAGTCAAATACTGTATGCCTAGGTTTCATTTATTTATTTATTTATTTATTTATTAAAGATTTCTGCCTCCTCCCTGCCACCGCCTCCCATTTCCCTCCCCCTCCCCCGATCAAGTCCCCCTCCCTTGTCAGCCCAAAGAAGAATCAGGGTTCCCTGCCCTGTGGGAAGTCCAAGGACCACACACCTCCATCCAGGTCTAGTATGGTGAGCATCCAAACTGCCTAGTATGCCTAGGTTTCTAAGGCTAATATTCTCCTTGAGAACCATGCAGGCTTTAAGTCTGGCTAGGTCCAGACTGAAATGTATTATACTTTTCTTACAGAGGACTCTGTCAAGAACAAGGAAATTTACAGCTTCTCTTGACCTTTTCATAGCCACTGACCTAGTAGAAAATAACTTACTATGACTCGAACCACATTCTAAATTTCAGATGTTCAAAGTGAAGTTGAATTTTTATTTTACCGCGGTCACTGTTCTACAGAGCTCTTTTAGCCATTGTGTCTCTCGGCAATCTCATATTTGGCCTTATGTTCCTCTCAAAAATCTTACAAAGAAAATTGTGTTCAGAAAATGTTAGCTGGAGTTACAAGTGTTGAACTTTTGCAGCTCCTTATGTCTTCTATATATTAAACATTTATATGAAGTATTGCTGGCAAAGATGTTCTCCCTTTGTTCACCCTGATGGTAGTTTCCTCTGTTGTACAGAAGCTCTGAATTTTCATATAATAACATTTATTGATTCTTGTAACTATTTCTTATGCTGTTGGGGTTCCATTAAGAAAGTTCTTTCTTATATCTGCATCTCAAAGTGTTTTACTTGAGTACTTTCAGGTTTTTAACTAAGCTCCTTGATCTACTTTGAACTGACTTGCTCCAGGAAAGAGGTGTTGGGGGATGTTTGTTCAACTCTGTAAAGATGTGCTGTGTTTGTTTAAGTATGTAAAGGTGTGCTTCTGTTTCACCTTGCCTGCCTAAGGCACCTGTGTGACCTAATAATTAGCTGAACATCCAATAACGAGGGAGGAGGTATAGGCAGAACTTCCTGGCAGGGAGAGTAAGTAGGAGGAGGAATTTAGACTCAAGAAAAAAAAAGAAAAAGAGATGGCAGGGAGACACCAGGGACTAGTCAGACAGACATGGAAGAAGCAAGAAAGTAGGACATAGAGAATGAAAGAAAGGTAAAAAGCCCCAAGGCAAAACCACAGATGAATAGAAGCAGGTTAAATTAAGTTAAAAAGAGCTAGTGGGACAAGCCTAAGTTAAGGCCAAACATTCATAATTAATAAATCTCCATGCCTGTATTTGGGTGCTAGTTGGTGGCCCGAAGAAAATTTTAACTACATGTGGGTCTACTCTCATTCTGCTGATGGCTATCAGTCAGTTTTGCCAGCACAGTCTGTTGAATGGGCTCCGTTATATACAGTGTATTTTAGATACCTTTGTTAAAAATTTGCTGTCCATATCTTTATGGGTTTACTTTGGGTTATCTTTTATATCCCACTTGTCTACACGTGAGGAATGCCTGTTCGCTGTTGGTGGGTTTGTAAACTGATGCAGCCAGGATGAAATCTTTCTTTTCTTAAAATCTTTCTTTAAACCCTGAGATGAAAAGTGCATATATAAGAGATGTGTGCCGTTCCTGGGCTTATCCCCAAAGGACTTGCATCTGACCACAGAAGTGTGTGCTCTTCCATGTTATCACTGCTATCATTAGTTTGAGGCCAGCCATTTCTGCTTAGGATTACTGACTCTCTGTTCTTTTGAATTTTTAGATTTTCCCCACATTCCATGAAGTGTATCATTGAAATTCTGATGGTGTTGCATTAAATCTGTAAATTACTTTCTGTAGTATAGCCATCTCCACAATATGAATGGTGCCAATCCATGCTCATGTCGTAAAACTATCTATGGGGAAGTGGACCAGTGAATTGACAGAGCTTTCAAAAGAAGAAACACATATATATGCCCAATCAACATTTTTAAAGTGTTCCATATCTTTGACTGTCAGGAAAATTCAAACTGACTTGAAATTCCATTTTACCCCAGCTAGAACTGCAATTGTATAAAAACAAGACAGCAAATGCTATAAAGACATAGGGAAAACAAAGGAAGCCCTGTTCACAGTTGGTAGGTGTGTAAACTGAGGCAGACAGTATAGAAATCACTGTGCTGATTTCTTTAAAACTGAAACTGAAAGTTCCATATGATAGCTGCACCACCCCTGGCTTACACCAATGGACTTTATATAGGACTACAGATACACTTGTGCTTCCATGCTTCTCACAGGCCTAGTCACAATAGCAAGAAAATGAGCTCAGCCTCATAGCCATCAGCAGATGAATAAATAGATAATGGAAATATGGAGCATACACATAGTGAAATTTTATTCACTGTAAAATAAATTTAAATGGTAAAATTTCCAGGAGATGGTATAGATCTGGAAAATATAACATCAAGTAAGATGACTCCAATTTCAGAAGACAACATCACATATTCTCTCTTATATGCAAATCTACCTTCTAGTGCAGACGTTTGTGTATGTAATTGGGTATGAATGTTGATGAAGCCTAAAAGGGAGAGCAAAAGAGAGTACAAATAAGTTCTCAGACTTGGTGGGAAGAGATCAAATGGCACATGTGATAGGAAAGCAGAAGGGAGGGTGGAGGTCCCACGGGAAGGAGAGAATAAATACAGGAGGAGAATCTACTAACATACATGGTATCTGAAAACGCCGTTGTGATATCTAGGATCTTACATAGTGATTTTCTAAAATGAATAAAAGAAAATCATAAATGAGGTAGCTTATAAATAATAGAGTCTTTTCCTGCTCGAAACTCTGATGGTCAGGAAATCCAAGATTAGCAAACAGAGTCAGAGACTGGTGAAAGCCCACTTCCTGGTTCAGGGGTGATGTCTTCATCTTGTAATGGGGAAGGGTCAGAGGAGGTCTCTGAGTCCTCTGCTAAAGGGCGCTGAGGCACAATTCCTGCCTCCGTGACCCAATCAATTACTAAAGAGTCCCCCTCCTAAGACCTTCTCATTCAAGACTAAAATTCAACAAGTGGATCAAGAGCTGACCCAGACGTTCAGTGTGTAGGAGGAGATGTCTCATCTATTTGCTCCAGGATGGAGACAAAGGGCAAGGTTGGTGATGTTAACAAGTCTCTATTTGACGCTAAGGTGTCACACAGGTAGACACTCCCTCAGTCTACACAAACCTCTTCATCCCAGAGCCATAGCTGGAATCCTGGTCTCTTGGTTGCCCAACCTAGTACCATATCCTTAACATCTGTCCAACTAGTGATTCTTCTCCATCTTATGCCAACCCCTGAAAATACTTAGCAGTTACAGTGAATCGAGTTCCGGATCAGATTTTTTCAGGAAGTTTCTGGGCCGTTTGTTCCCTCTGTGCCTTACTCTCTCAGTTTATCTGAGAGGAATAAAAATGTCAGTGGGAAATACCCATGTGCCCTGGCCACCTCTGTGTACAGTAAAAGGATGAAGTGCCACCAGAATGGAATATCCCAAAGAGCAATCAAGCCAAGGGTTTGTTGTTCAATCTTTTCATACTAACTCTTTTCCAAGCTAGCTGCGGCCATGCAGGCTGGGAAGGGCAGCTGTGTTGTGGTGTTGTCATCTGGATGATGAGGTGAGTAATTTCTCAGTACCACACGAAATACCAAGGTCAGAGTGGTCGGGTGGAGCATAATATGGCAAGCGAGAGTGAGTCACAGGATGAATGAGTGCTCCTGTGCTGGCTCTTCCCTGCGATTGTGCATAGGAGCGCCCAGCTTGGTTGCTCTTTCTGGAGGAGGAGAGCCTTCAGAAGCTTGTTTTTTCTACAAAGCCACCATTATTAGTTTTTCTCCTTACAGGTACTTTCTTTTTTTTTCTTTTCTTTTTTTTGTAAAATGTGAACACTCTAAGATGAAGAAATCTATCTCTATTTCTGGGCAGAGTTTTGGGTTTCTTTTTTTTTTTTTTTCCTTTCTAGGATGAGAGACCATGTGCCTGTTCCTAAAAAGTATTTGAATGAACAAATAAAATAAAATAGTGATACTATGGGTTGGAGAGAGAAAGCGACAGAGAGAGGTTCCGTCCAAGAATTCTTTTTCCCCATCCTTTATGTGGCACTAATACATGACCTCTCACATTGACCAACTGAAATAAAATACAAACCACAAGTACAGTTGTGGCTTTTCAGAAGCCACATTAAAAGTGACTATTTGGGTAAAATGAATTTTTCGAATAGATACAAGGCAGTAGATCCAAAATATTATGTCAATATGTTTCAATATGAAATTATTGGCAAGTTGCTTTGCAGGAATGTTTTTGTATCTCATGTTGTGGCCAAGGTGCACTCCAGTGCATATCACCCGCCTTGCTGTATTTCATGGCTTTCATTTTAGACAGCAGTTTATAGAATAAAAGCAGATTCATTAGTGGCTTTACAAGTCACTGCTTGTCTGCCCTCTAACTTTATTTTTAGCTTCTTATATCCTATGTCATCATTGCAGCCCTACCAGCTAATTCTTGAGTATAGGACTTTCATCTTCCTATGTGTACAGTGGTCTTTGCCTCCTTTCACTTTTACCCTGTTTCAAAGTAAGTCTTTTATGAATTATGTGAAAAGGGTTATAGTAGATTTTGCTTTGGGTTTAAACCCAACTTGACTTTTAGATAAGCAGGGTTTTTTTGTGTGTGTGTGCTTTGTTTTCTTTTATTTGTGTGTGTGGGGGGGTGATTTTTGTTTTTGTTTTTGTCTTTTCAAGACAGGGTTTCTCTGCAGGTTTGGAGTCTATCCTGGAACTAGCTCTTGTAGACCAGGCTGGCCTTAAACTTACGGAGATCTGCCCATCTCTGCCTCCCAAGTACTGGGATTAAAGGCGTGTGCCACCACTGCCTGGCTGATAATTAGGTAATCTTAAGGAAGCAATTTGGTTTCTTTTGACTCAACAGTACCTCTGAATGGCAAAACAAATTAAAAATAATGAAAACATATACAGTATCATGGTTCTTGGCACATAATGTTTCGAATTCTCCCCTCTCCCTGTTGCTTTCCTAGACTCTTTATGAATAGCAGATACAGTGTCATCTGCCAGCAGTACCCTGGGGGCACTCTTCCGTGGTTTCTTCAGTGATTTAAGCAAGCATCTTGTTCTTATGCTGTGATTTCTTGACCTTTTATCTTAAAGCCACACTTGCTAGCTTTTGCCTATTACTTTCTTCTTAGTTGCCATTATCACCCACGTCTCTTCTTGCCTACTGCCAAAAGCTATCAGCAAAACACGCAGCCACTGGTTCCTGGAAGTGCATGATCCTGGTACCAAGTGAGCTGCACTGGGGCCCTTCCGCTTCGGGGGGGGGGGGAGAACTGACATGTTACTCCTGGAAGCTGTGCCCAACTCAGGGTGACAGCACAGCAGCTTTGTCCCCTGCTGCAACAGTTTCCTAGGCAACACATACACACTGCCAAAGAAAGCAACTGAAGGAAGAAAAGGGAAAACCTGCTTCATTTCCAGTTTGTGGTACTTTTGAAGTGTTAAAAATCCTGAAGATAAATGAACAGCTGAGCGTATGTTTTATTACTTCCTGTCATGTTGATCGTGGCCACTGTCATAACTCTAATAGAATTATGAGTGAGTTATTAGCAACGGTCTTATGTGAGAGAAACTGGTTGTTTCTAGTGGGGTAAAACTGACAGGTCGTTGAAAAACAGTTTTTCCTGTCATTCTGGAGACTGAATGCTATTTTGAGGTATATGGGAGTTTTATAAACAGTGTTTTAAATTTCCTATCCTAATTGCACGTTATTAATAAATAGATATAAAACTTGCTAAGTCACTCGGCTTGTTCTAGTAGCTTCCATATAAATTCAATGGGGTTTTTCCTATAATTAGAATCAAGTCCCATACCCAAAATGAGAACTTAGCTCTCTAGTTCTGTAACCCTGCCATGTTTCTACATTTACCAATAAGTAGGACTTCTGCTATCTTATTGAATAGACTAGAAATAGTAGATGGCTTTCTTTGATCCCTTTCTCAAGTCAGAAGTCTCCCACATCCCTCCACAATTAGGATATTCCCTATAGTCTGTAGAGATATTCTTCTCCTCTGGTTTACTGGAGGCTGTTCCTAGGGACCCAGTCTTCCCGGTTACTCCGTGTGTTTATTTCACAGGGTGTGCTGTGAGGTCAGCAGGTTATGTGTGCAGGCATCTTCCTCTAAGACTCAACACTTTATTTTAGAAGACAGGCTCCCTTGGCGAGCCTGAAGCTCACTTATCTAGCTTGACTGGCCAGGGAAGAAGCCCCTGAGATTCCCCTGCCTTTGCCTCATCAGCACTGCCCAGCTTTTTAATATAGGTTATAGAGGCTCTTGTCTGTGTGTTCGTATACCAAGCACCCTAGCAACTGAGCCGGCAACATACTACTTCCTATTTCAATAGTTTTGACATTAAAGATTTGAAGTTTTACCTAAAATTCCAATTTATGGCTCCTGGTTGTAAATAATTGAACAATACAATGAGACACGGCTGCTTTGCATACGGCTGGAGCCAAGTAGCTATCGCTTTCATTCAAGGGTGCTGAAGAGAGCCACACTCACCAAGTGCAGCATCTGCCTCCTTCCCTGTTATTTACACCCTGCCTGCTTCATTTATTTATATTTCCCTCCTGGCTTCTGGAGAACTTGGCTTTGCTTCCATCGGCACTGTGGTAGAGCCCTTGACCCCTACAGGTGGAGAAGCTTCTGTCAGGAATGCTAGCCTGCACAACTCACTAATAAAAGTCTGTCATTTGCGGCTGTACCGGCATCACGACATTGCTGAGCACAAGCAGCCAACCGTATTGCTTACCAGGCTCCAGGATGTCTCATTAGAAGAGATGTTCTTTTTGTTCAGACTCGGCCTTCAGGCCAAAGACACGCATTCTTCTGCTCCGCAAGAAATAAGAAGTAGGAGAATGACTAGGGCTGGTAGGTGTCTAACGCTGTCTTTGTGGTTTTCTAAAGATGGAAAATGGTTGCTTTGAAGCAGCAGGGACCCTAGGCCAGTAGCACTAAGCTATTTTTTCATCTTTGGTTTTTTGTTCAAGACATTGTTCTACATTCTTATGTCACCAGTTTCATGAATTGTGCACGACACTGATCAGAAACGGCTTAGAGATTGGTCTCATGGTAGAGACCTACAGTTTCCCCCAGAATGCTGTCCCATGACTAAGCAGAAGAAGAGGTCTGTAACCAAACTAATTGACTCCTTCAGTTAGTTTTTGGACACCCACCCTCATAGTCCCAATGATGTCTTGTTCTTAAGCTGTAACTAATGGAAGAGGAAGGTGTTATCTATTCATACAAAACCACCAGCCTTGACACACATACCAAAGGGATTAATGAAAACTGGCATGTAGCTTTTCCTCATTAAGTTTAGGGTTGCCAGCTAAGTAGCATAGCTGGGAAGAGCACAACAATGTGTCTAATACAGGGACTTGAGTCTGGGTGCTGCTCTTTATGGCTTTCATGCCCAGGATAATCTATTTAAAATTTTAACTCAATGTTTACATCCATCCATGAGATATTACTAGTACTTCATTCAACATAAATATAAATGAATATTCAGTAGCATGAAAAAACACAATTAATTTTCATGGACCAGAGAACCTTCTAGGGCATATCGGCATACTTTTGTCTTATAAACCAAATGAATGTACTGTCTTGTTTTTGAAGTCTTGATCTCATATCTTAACTCTGGAGCGCAAGACACTTTCTTAAAACACTTATTTTCTCTTCTTCCTTATCTATCAGATGGGGAAAATGACAACATGCCATTATAGTATCTGACACAACATCCCAATGACAATAACAGTAAAAAATAAAAAGCAAGTATTTATCACATCCTTTCTATTAATGGATTATATTTTACACAAATTTAATTTTAATAGGTTTATTACCTCTTTATATATTAGTTTATTTAAACCACACAGTCACCATTTATATTCTCATGTTATAGATGAAGGAATTAAGGCATAAGATCAAAACACTTCAGAGCCTACAGTTGTTGTGGTTACCATTAATAAATTGAATATCTATCTGATTTACTATAATTAGATTTAAGTAATTCATTTTAAGTTCCTTCTAATTCTTTTGTACTCAGACACCTCCTCCGGCTCTCTGTTGGTGGACACATTCGCTGCTTTTCATGAGGTGTGTGTGAAATGGAAGTCTGGAAACCATTCACATTTCACACAAGACATTGTCTGCCTCTTTGTGTTAGCTCCGAAATGAATTTCATAGCCTTTTGTTCATTTGACAGGTGTATATGAGCAGCAGAGAGAAGGAGGCTCTCGGGCTGACTCTAGAGACTAGTATAAAATTTTTGGAGTATGCGCTCATGGGCAGAGGGGCATGTTACTGAAGCTAAAGGAAGTGAATATTGTCAACCTGTTCAATCTAATCAATTTGTGTGCAGACACTACCTGGGAAGAAATGCCCAAGTGACAGCACACTGGGCTGAAATTTTTGACCGAGACTGACATCCACAATGGAGGCATTGTTTGATCCTCAGAGACACTGCTGCTCTACTCTCTGGCTCATCTTCTCCTCTGTCAGGTCTGTGGTCAGACACTGTCTTGTCAGTGAGACCTGCCTTCTGCAGGTTATTACTGAGGGCTTTCTCTACCCACGCCCAACATCATAGCCCCTCTCTTTGCTGCCATAGCCACTTTCCTTACCTCATTTTCCTCCACCGAGCTTTCTCCAGCCTGCTGATTGCACGTTTCTGTTATTCACTATTTAATTCCTCCACCAGAATGGAGCTTCCTTGCACTGGCTTGATAAGGGTTTATTGCTAAATATTCAAACATTTGGTAAGCTGTTAGGTTAGGCCAAGTGGAATATTTATACCACAGGAACGTCATATTCCAAAAATAAATCCATCTTTTCTCACGAAGAGATGGCTTACTATTAAATTTCCCATTAAATGGAGCATCATGGGAAAATAGATTTTGGTTTCATTTACTGTTCTAAAGAAAGGTGACTTTTACGCCATAGTTTGCAGGTTTGTGTTGGAATTGTAAATGGGTGTGTAAGGAAATAATTGAATGAGTGAATAAGCAGGAGTCACTTAGTACACTCACACGAGGATAAACTCATCAGCTCTACTTTTCTGGTGCACTGACTGAGTGACTCACCACTGGGGTGGAAGATCTTGATAAATGAGCTTCACCAGGCCCTCGCGGGAGATGGCTCATGGAAATCAGAAATCAAGACTAGAGGCTGGAGTTCCCTAGCAGCCTCTTCCAATCATTGGCTTGAGCCAGCGGTATTTGAAAAAGGAGCCAAACTATGGTACACAGAAGCCTCGAGAGAAAATATATACTGTATGTGATGGGGGGGTAAATGTTTTGGCTTGAGTTCACTTTCAATTCACAATTTCAGACTTGTATTAATAAGTCGCCATAAACAAGAGTGACGCCTAACTTTTTAACCCTGATTTTCCATAATTACACGATGTGAAATTTGCTATACAATACTGGTGATTGCTAAGAACTAAATAACCTGGTTCATGAAATCGGAGATTGCTTTAAGGTACCTCTCTTGCTAGAGGAAAATTAGCATTCAGAAGTAAAGCATAGGCCAGAGTTAGGCATGCGTAAAATATGATCAAGCTTGTACTTTGGCTATTTTTCAGCTTTCTTTCCTCAGAAATTCCTCACTGGCTTCTCTGATGCTTTTTGGTGTGCCAGCCCTGTTTCCAACTGAGTCTTTTCCTGTGTCAACCCTGATTTCTCATTTAATCAAATGTCTGCTGGGTGGACCTACATTCTATGCAGTGTTGTTTATATCCAGTTGGAAAGAGCCAATCAGAAAAGATATCTTTCTGTTCAATATGTTGAAGGAAATTAGAACCATCTGACCATACCTGGCACAAAAATCTCTCCCCAGAAAAAAAAAAAAATCTTATACTGCTCAACTTAGATCCATTAGCTATGCAGTAAATGGTCCACCAATAAAGATTTACTAGCAGGAACCAGTGGCTTTAGTTTGAGTGTCCTCTATCCTGTGTCCCTGTAAAAAGAGAGATCCCTGAATAACATTAGAATCTTGTGAGGAAAGATAGAGAGAGGCCAAATAGGCTAGAAACAACTAAATACAACAGGGTTTGTATCCTAAGTCCCCGGATGTGGATACTAGCAACATAAGATGTTTGTTCTCGCTGGGCAGTAGTGGCACACGGCTTTAATCCCAGCATTTGGAGGCAGAGGCAGGTGAATCTCTGTGAGTTCAAGGCCAGCCTGGTTTACAGAGTGAGTTCCAGGACAGCCCAGGCTGTGATGTACAGAGAAACCCTGTCTCAAAAAACAAACAAACAAAACAAAACAAACACAAAAAAGGTGTTCATTCTCTTGACCTAGAAAGTAAAATGAGAAACAGATTGATGAGGAAGTATGGAGGCAGTAAACTCTTGGATCATATTCTGCTATGTACTGAGCACTGTTTAAGGGCTGTATATAACAATGAAAATTGATGGATTTGTTTTTATAATAAACCCAAGAAGTAGGTGCTTTG
>NC_022015.1:60409004-60421868 GCF_000317375.1 Microtus ochrogaster | reverse complement strand
GCATAATTTTTAAGGGGAAAAAAAAAGAGGAGGTCTGTGGCAGTGGTGTATTTTGATTGGGCATGTTAATTAGATGAGCCACAGGGGGCTTTTGATTGATGTAGCTTCCTAGTCAGCCAGGAGGAAGAAGTGGCTAGCTTTAGGAATTCACTCTAATGGTTTTTGGCAAGGTAGAGGGGAGGGGGAATAGGGAGTGGGGGAGAAGGGCAAGGCCTTACCAGAGCCACAGTGGCCAGAGTCCCTCCAATTTCTCTCCAGGAGATCCCATAGCCCTGGAGTACACGACCTTAAGAGCTCTAAATTGATTGACCGATGTGGCATCAAACCTTTTAGCTCAGCTGTGAGATGGACCACTGGACTGCCAAGGTATCTCTTCTTTCTGGTGAGGGCGGATCTCTTACTTTTTACATCTCTCAGATCATCAGCTTATGTGGACTTGATTTGGCCAACAGACTTTCCCAGAACTGATGAAATTCGATTAGCAACTCTGTTGGACTGACCATAACCACAAGTCTGTAACATCCTGGGTTTTCCTGAACGATTGCTGATGCGCCCTAGTGATTATCTCCAACCGTAATCGTGGTCCTGAGGTAACGACAGAAAGGGCAGCGTGGGCCGGGAGTGAATGGCTTGTAAATGAAAAACATTGACAAAGAGGAAGGACACCGCCTGGAAGAGAGCTTCATTCCGTTTGATCAGGACATCAATATAACCACTAAATGAATTCTCTTTGAATGTATTTTCATTTTGGTTTTATCGTATTTCTTCAAAGAATAGAGGAAGGCTTGAGAAACCACTTCAGCGGAGCATCGAAAATCATGGCAGAGCCCAGCTCACAGAGCAATCCGAATTTAGAATCTAGTCTTCTTTGAGCTTTCATTTGGCCAGTTAAGTATATAAGGACCTACTTGGTTTAAAAAAGGAGAAGTACTTGAAACTTTCATTTTCTAGAATTCTAAACAAAATCATACCCAAAGTGGTACAGAAATTCATTAGCATGCATTTGGCCTAGCAGACTTAGATTCAAAGGGTCTGGTCTTAGTGCTGGCATGATGGCGTATACCTGTAATTCCAAACTTAGGTGCATCAGAAAAGAGGATGACAAGCCACTTTGTACTGTACAAGGAAATCTCTCAGTAAGGGGAGGGGGGGGTGAGAAAACGCCCCTTCTTCAGCTCTCATTCTCTCACCAGCTATGGCATTTCTAGGATGCGGTGTGCTGCCGGTACAGCTTTTTAGAGAACCACATTTTGGAGAACCACATTTTGAATTGGAGTATTATTAAAAGTTATTCCATCTCTTAAGCCTTACTGATAAATCCTAGCCCATCCTCTTGTTCGGTATTGAATAACCAACTGGCGTGTTCTTCCGTGAGGAAGACCATGTACCCAGTTTTAAGATGTAAGTAGGTGATCTTTTCAGTTCCTCTGTATGTGTGCGTGATGTGTGCACACAACGTGGCATTTCATTCCTGGGTTGTACCGGGTGGCTTCTTAGCCTCTGAAGGTCAGGTTAAGAAGAGCCAGGTGTGAATACTAAACATCAGTTGACCTGGGGATTGATTCCGAGAGTGGGACTCTCACTCCGTTTAGAACTCCTGAATCCAAGCCAGTGTGGGAGGAATTGGCCTTGCACACACCAGCCTTCCAGCAAGGCCTCCCTCTCGGTTTGCCATCGGGTTGTCACTGGAGACCTTAAATTCCGGAAGGTGCTTCCTCTCGTCAACTTAGTCCTTTTGCACTTGCTACATCCTAAGGCGAGTGGATCACAAAACAAGCATGCCAACCAGGGAGAGCCCTGGGAGCTGCTGCCTTCTTCATGGGTTCCCGTTCACACCCCCTCTCCTTCTCTACATCCGCCGTCTTAAAAGAGCATCTGCAGATATACCTAGACTCTGAGTGAGTGTGGTTTTCTCCCAAGAAACCCACTGAAGACTGTCTAAGTGAAGTGTGTTCAACCTACCTGTCTGTCCATATCATTTGTATTCTCCATCACCTCTGGTGACTGACGGGAGCAGCTTCCCAGCATGGCTGTGGCATTCCAGTCCACATATCACTACTGTAGGAAAAGACTAAAAGTCAAAGTTCTGGTCGTAGTTTATACTAGTCCAATGTTATTTTGCATAATCACAATGCAAAAAATATATAACTTGGACCATTTTAACTGCTGAAAATTGAGAAATTGTCTGTATATGAAAGAAATGGCCCTGGAATTTAATGGCTTCAGAAATCTTTAGCTTTGATGGTAGAAAAGGGCATGAGTTGGTTTTCTGAGTGGTTTTAAATCAGAGTAAAAGGGAATATCCATGGATGATAACAAAAAGTTAAATTTACTATTACACAGATGTATCGATGCCCCGTGTTCTTGAAAATGATATGTTATGGGTTGCAAGCAAATTGGAGATCATTTTCCAGGAGAATGCTTCGAGTTTCATTATTCAGATGCTTCAGGTCCCCAGATCCCATGGTGAGCTGATCCCAACAAAATATCGGGTGCAGTCATTTCATTGTAGGAGAAAGCCTCTTTCCCACTTGTGAGAATCAAGGACCTCACGAGTTAACATGAGCAAGACTGTCCTAACCACTTAGCCCTTATCAAGGCTTCCCATAAATGGATCAAGGAAATCATTTACAAGCTTAGAGAGTCTAAGAAGCCCTGAGATGAGCATATAGTGAGTGGGGGACCCAGACAGCCAATGGTACAATTTCACCCTGGGCATGGAAACCTGAGGATCCAAAGAACTGGCAGACAAGGTCCTGACCAAAACTGATGGAAATTGGACCCAAGCAGAGTTGAGACTTCTGTCACAGCTTGCTTGCGTTCTTATAGGTTACGTTGCCTTTCTTAATGCTCATGGTTCACAAAACACCTGACAGGAAACTTGGAGGAATGATTTATTGAGCTTATGTTTTAGGGAGATTTAGTCCACCATGGTGGGGAAGGTAAGACAAAATGGTCCTGTTCATGGTGGCAAGAATTTGGGGCAGCATCTCCTCGCATCCTGGCAGGTCAGGAAGCAGAGAACGAGAACAGAAGCAGGTGCCAGCTTCAGGACCGACCTCCCAGCAATGCCTTTCTGCAAAGTCTACAGAGCTAATCCCCAGCCCCAAGCATTCCACAACCTCCATAAACTGTGCCAGCATCTAGAGACCAAGTGTGCAAGTGCATGAGGCTGAGAAGACCATTTCACATGCAAACCTTGACGTGTCATATGAAGGAACTATAGAAAGATCTAGAAGGAAAAAATCAAGTGCTTTTTCCATGGATAAAGCTTGGTTGATTTTTTGCAATTCTCATGCCATCCCTGTTGTTTTTCTTGATTTAACCTTCAACCCTGTGATAATAGCAGAGTATGGACTGTTAATATTATTTTGCAATGGGCCCACAATAATGTTTTTATTACCTCAATGGTTTTGCAGATGAAACACCTAGAGATGAGAGCAGTGCACTGACTGGTTTCACATCTCCCATTGTGCTAATAAGCAGCTGAGCAACAATTTGAACTCCCTGTGGGATCAGATTCATGAGTGGGAAACCTGTGTTGGTACAAAGAACCTGTGATTGGAAGGGCTTTTTCTTCATTTAATGTTACATGCCCTCTTGAAATTGTGTGTATGTTGGTGGTAGTGAGGATGGAGATGATGACAGCGATGATGTATGATGTATGTGTGTGTCATGCATGAATGTGAATAATGAGTGAGTGTATGTTCCATTGACATATATGTGGAGGCCATTGGGTGTTTTTCCGACAGCCTGTCTCACTACCTTCTTTCCTTGAAACAGGCTTTTTTGCCGAACCAGAAGTTCACTCTTTGGGCTTGGCTGGCTTACCGGGGAATTCTTGGAATCCATTTTCTCTGCCCCTAACACTGGAGGGTTATAAACATGTGCATCTATGTTTGGCTTTTTATGTGGGTGCCAGAGATTCAAACTTAGATCCTCAGGCTATACAGAAAAAAAAAACTTTTACCCCCTGAAACATCCACCCAGTCCTTTCCCGAAATGCTTTGTTCTTTTCTTAAATAAGTTGCCCTCCAGTTTCATTTATTTCGTTTTATTTTGATACTTGATATTGGTCCCAGAATCTTGTGCATGTTAGGCAAAGACTCTACCATCAGCCCTTATCCCCTGCCCCTGCAGTTTCGTGCTAGGAGCTGCAAATTGTATGCCTGGACCAGTCTCTCTCACTATAAATCTCCCACTCTGTAATATTTCTTCCACAAGATGTGGTTTCCCTTGCCAAAATAAGTCACCCCACCAGGAACAGCCACTACCTGTTCATTTCCAACCCAATGATACACTCTTGCTAAGGTCTGCTTATCCCACATGGGTGGGTTTGATACCTGTATTGATTCAAGGTTGCCACTTTCATATGGAAAATATGTGGGGAGCCCGCCTGCTTCTAGACTCCTGCCTAGTGAGAAAGCAGACAAGAACAAGACCTTCTTAAGAAGTTTACTAGTCCACTTTGATTTTTCGTTTCTTCCAATCGTATTCAATTGCATTTTCATTTCTGTATGGAGAGGCATTTTAGTTTGCCACAATGTTCTGATTTGTTTCATTCTCTTAACCTATCTAAAATTCATTGATTGTCTAAAAGTGATAGCTACTGTTGAGGTATTTTATTATTAATAATGAGCATTCATTTAGTTCTCAGCACTTGTTTGAAATCGTTTTTCTACTAAATCAGTTTTCTTTTCTATCTGAATTAAGCATGCCGACTTGGAAGTCAAGAAATAACAGGCAATAGTACACACGCTCTTCTTGGTCCTTTGTTTATTTTAAAGTGTTCAATGTTTGATTTTGTAAGAGATGAAGAAATGATGAGTAGTTTTGAAACCCACTGAACCCTAAAATCATGTTTTTGCTTCATGTCATATATAAGACAGATTCTATCTAAGTGTTTCAAATTGCAATAGCTTCTGTCCATTCATAGGGCATAGCCAGTTGTTTTATAATTTTCTCTATGACCATCACATATTGTCATGGTTTAAGGAATCTTAGAATCATCTAATAGGACATATGTGCTTCGTGGGTAATGACATGGATGCCAGAGTGGCGTATGGGACTTGTTCAGAGCTGGTTAGTAAAACATACAGCGGAGGAACACGGAGAGAGGTACACAAGACAGCACGCAAATCCCCAGCATTGAGGTTTACTATGCTTTTATTAAGCCGACAAATCTTTTGATGCCTAAAAACCCACTAAGATTTCTTCTTTAATTTTCTGTTCATAATAAATATTTATATAGCCTTGAGACTGAAGTTGAAGTTTAGCCTTCCAGGGCCCCATGAATATGAAAATCAGAAATCTGGAGGGAAATGCTAGCTTTTCAGGGAAAGGGCAACGGTGTTTTCCAATGTTCAATGTCATGTCTAGGGGAAAAAATTGCTTTTCCAATTAATTCCCCTAACGAACTGCAACGCTACTAGATTGTTTTGGTCATTTCTGGCTGTGTGATATATTTTATAAAACAGATTGTCCAGCAAAAGGTGTTAGTAAGTACACATCCAATTAAGTGTATGGTGGAAATCGTGTAGCTGAGTCTGCCCCTTAGTAAAGAGCCCCAGGAAGGGCTCTGCTGAGGGGAGCAAGTTGCTCACCACAGTGCTTTGGGTCTGGTTGCTGTAGGAAACACTGAGTGGCATTCGCCATAGAGGCAAATTGTGAATTCTTTGCCATTGAAAATGGATATAGCAAGGATCTTAGACATGTGAGAATTGATTCCAAATTACAATATTATTAGCATCAAAATATATATTTTTTAAAAACTATCTGCCTAGGGTGTACTCTGGGGATGTGGAATAGTTGTACTGACCAGACAGCATGACTTGTAATTGCCAATTATGAGACTTTTGCAGGATAAGCTGCCTGTGATATGGTTGGGAAACAAGAGTTCTGGTTACCTATTTTTTTTTCTAGAAAGACCTATGGCAGAGCATCTTTTCTAGAAATCTATTTTTGCTTTCTTCCTGGCCAACTTGTCTAACAGTTCAATTCCATTACACCGACACTGTTTAATCTTATGATCTTATGCAAAGGTGTGATTCTATTCATTGAGGGATGAATTTTTGTCCCCTTTCCTGTGCCTTACCTTATAGAGTCAGATGTAAGGAGAGAGGCCCATAGTCATGGAACATAGAAACATGATCCCATGGCTAATCATCTTTTGTTCTCCTCCAGGGTACCATCAGAGCACTAAATCCTATCTCTACTGGTTATTCCTAACACGTCCACCATCACTGTTTTTCTCCAGCTTTTAACAGTTAGCCAGAAGCATCCCAGAGCAGGCAAAAAGTTCTAGATTTGAACTTTCATTTTTGCTCAGAGGCGAGTTAGCCCCTCTCTTAGTCTCAATATCTTCTCTAAAGTTGAAATGATAACAGAATTCTTAATGAATTGTTGGCCATGTATGTAGAGTTAGAAATACTAGAGTAACTCATAAATTTTCTCCATCCTGTGGATAGATTGTTAGATGATACATGGAATGATATGGATATAAGAAAATCTCAGAGCAAAGACTCATCACTTCCAATGGCTTTTCTGATGGCACTCCAGTCTTACCACTATATCCTAGTTTAGATGGACAGGAAGGATAAGCAACAGGTTGCTTTGACACTGCCAGATATTTAGAATTCCAGCATCTGCAGGGAAGTGTTCTGTGGTCTCTAAATAATTCAGTCCACCTGCTGCACTCAGAATATGGCAGAACTTTATTTCTTCCTAATTCCTGGATTTGAGCCCAGAACAAAAGTGTCTGGTAAGTGGAGATGCTTTCAGGCAAGATATTCAGAAGAAAGAACCATATTAATACAGGCCAAAGCACCACACACACACACACACACACACACACACACACACACACACACACACATTGGTTGCTAGGACAACATTCAAGACACAAATGCAGAACACATTCTAATGTAAAATTCTGTAGTAATTCCAACAACTGAGAATTCCAGAAAACTATTTACTATGTTCTTATATCTGAGGGGACTTGGTGGGATCACAGAAAGAGGCTCTTGGTAGAGACTGTACAGAGTCTAGAGTTTCTTCTAGAGGCTGTACTCTGTCCTTTGTTTCACAGACTGGCTCACAAGCCAGAAACTACAAGCTGCCTCAGTACAGTGATACACACATTCAAGACATATATAATACAATCCCATAAGAATGCTAAAATTTGTTTCAAGATGGTAGTAAAAGTGTTTATATACATTTCAACTTTGGGTTTTAAAATTATCAGCAGTTTGGCAGTCTCTTCATGAATGAGAACTCTGAAGAAGCTCTAGCATTGGCTTTCTAGTAAGATGAAGGCTACACATATTAATGAAGACAAATAAATCCCCTTGGAGACGTGTGTAACACTCATTAATGACTCCCTTCCATTTATCATTCTGCTAGTGGGATGGTGTTTACGTTCTTGAGATGAGGGAAGGCCTCTTCCTTGCAACACATAAAAACCAAATGAGGAGCGGGAGAGCTCACCTCTATTCAGAGGTTAGCATCTTTTAGGAACTAAGGTAATAGCTATTGACTTGGATAATTTTGCTCTGTGTTGTCTACTAGCAATTTATATTGTTGTTGATATCTACTGGACAGAGGCCAAGGAACCTGTTAATTGCAGCAAATATCATTTACATCCATGTGACCATGGTATTCTTGAGAAGTCCTGTACAAAAGTGATTTAGCTGTGATTTTGCCTTCAGAAAATACACATGATGTAGATGGTAGCTTTACCTCACTTTACAGAAGCACTGATGGTAGCAATGAGAGGTCAAGCGGTTATTCAAGATCCCAGAAGTTCTGAGGGATCTAAGTTTGGGTTAATCTTGAAGTAGGTCTTCTAAAGGCAGAGTCAGGAGAGAATCCTTCTTCTTATAGCACATGGTGCTATCTCTTCAATTAATTATTATGTGGATGGCCTCAAAATGTTGCTATTTACAGGATGATTTCAGTTTTTTTGTTTTTTTTGTTTTTGTTTTTGTTTTTCGAGACAGGGTTTCTCTGTGGCTTTGGAGCCTGTCCTGGCACTAGCTCTGTAGAGCAGGCTGGTCTCGAACTCACAGAGATCTGCCTGCCTCTGCCTCCCGAGTGCTGGGATTAAAGGATTTCAGTTTTTTAAAGGAAGCAAAAAAAAAAAATCATGCAGTTTGTTGCTTGGGCTCTAGGTGGTCATTTGAATGGCTTACTCTTGGATTATGTGGAAAGATTTACCAACAGGGAAGGGCCACTCTCTCAGTCCTCATGGAAGCCCCTTCTTGTGGTTGTATCTGTTTGTTTTAAGTCCCTGCTTGCATTCTTTCAGGAGAGATTGATAGCTCAGTCTTTTCAGGAGAGATATCCACATGTCCCTTTACCTTTGAGGCTTACGCACATGATCACTGGAAATGTTATTATTGTGTGTGTGTGTGTGTGTGTGTGTGTGTGTGTGTGTGTGTGTGTGTGGTGTTAGGGGGGATTTTTATCTTTCCCTGACTTAGATGCTATACTGGAGGCAAAGAAATGATTGGGGCTCACCAGAGCTAACAGGGCAGACATTTGCTCCACCGTTTTTTTCCTGCCAGTCAAAAAGAAATAAGGGGTAATAGAAACTCATCATTTGCTATTTGCGAAACTGTTTACTTTGCCTGGATATTTTTGGTCTCTTGTTGACATGAGCACTGACTGCTCCTTTGCCATAGTGGATAATTTATTTTATATGAGGTAGTGTTTTCAACATGTTTTGAATCATGCCGAACTCTGGATAAAAATAAATGCTCTCATTTTCTCCAGTGGGTGTTTTCCTTTGCCCAGGAAAGTTATGATTGCTTTGATTCTGTTCCCCAAACCATCTCTATGAACTTCTGGTAAATATTTGAAAGAAAAATAAGAAATAGCATAAACAAACAAAAACCTACCCCCCTCAAAGAGAAAGTGAAATATAACTTCTGCCCTTCTAACTTGTATCCTGAGTTTACAATCAGTTGTTAGGGTCTGTATTGGGATCTATTGGTGGAATTCTTGCACTGTTTTTATCGGACTGGAATAAAGAGATGACAATCACCATGCAACACTGCAATCTGTTTATTGAAAGGCAAAAGAACCCTACATAAAGATGAGGACCAAAATGCTGATATCTGCACCGTGCTGGGAGTGCTGGCGTTTTGACTGGTAGAAATGCTCCTCCACTCTTGTAAGCATCCCTCTAAAAAGGCAATGTTGCTTTAGTTTCAACCCAAACATTGCCTCATCAGTAGGGGAGCATGGTTCTCTTTAGAGCTTCCGCTTCCTATATTGCCAACTTATTCCGCATTGCTGAAAGGGTGGTAATTCCAGGTGACCAACCCCCTGCATTTTATATGGTAACTCATTCTAATAGTCTAAAATAACATATTTGTCAGCCTGTTTTCTACCATGTATAAGTAAAGGTATTTCATGATAATATTTATCACTCTTTGATACTTTCAGAAGGACATTTAAGTGGCATTTTAATCTTTATTAATTAGCTATGGAATTAGCTCAGTCGGTAAAGTTTTTGTGGCACAAGCACGGAGCCTTCAATGCCAACCCTAGCAAGCTGTAAAAAGCTGCATACACTGGCATAGGCTTCAGTTTCAGCACTGGAGAGACAGACAGGAGGATGCCTGGAACTCACTGACCAGTGAGCCTCATCCTCAGGTCCCATTAAGAGACTTTGTCTCAAAAAACAAAATGGACAATTCATGGGAAGTAACATTAGAGTTGACCTTTGGCCTCTATACACGGTTGCATATATACTCATACATGTCCCTGTCCATATGTGAACACACATGCTGAAGTGCAATTAGTGGTATGGCCTACTGAGCCATAGACAGCATAAAGCACAGGCCTGTATCCATTCTGGCTTGGCTGTGTTATCTTGGCTACCTGTCTTCAGGGTGTTCAGCTATAAAGTAGGAAACTAGCGTTCATAGGTATGTGTCGGACTGAGGTAGAAAATCTGTGTAGTTCTTTTTGTAAATGACAATGTTGTCAAGAGCTCTTTAGTGTGGATTTTGAGCTGACAACGTCAGGGATGGTTTTAATCCTGAAAAGGTTAGGATGGGTCAGCACTGGCGTAAGGATGGTGAGACCAGCTGGGTAGTGATTTCAGGGAGATTCCCAAAACCTGGTATGCAAAATAGATTTCATGTTCAGGTAAAGATTTAAAATTTAACACAAGAGATAGCCATGATAAATAAAATTACCAAAAAGCTAAATAGAAGCAGAAGTTACAGAGGTTATCCCTGGCCTAGTTAACTGATTTCAGTAAAACTTTATTGATAAGAACAGGCAGCTAACCCAAAAGCCATGTTTGAATGTTTTAAAATGCAATTTACCCAAATATCCCTTCTGTTTACTGAGATTTTTGTTTGTTTTTGCTTTTAGCACCTTCCTAACTGTTGTGATTGAATGAACATCTCACTTAATTTCCCCTTTCCTGGCTCCTGTATATAGAGTTTGCTTGTATTTTAACTCAATGGTTTTGATTTCAAGCCTGGCAGAGATGTTTGGGGTCATCATACTCAGACGTATTTGCTGGGATGCTTTGGGGTATCCCTTTTAAATGTCAAAAATGTGCTTTTAACAACATGCAACTGAAAAGTCCTGTGAAGTCCTTAGAGCAATGCTACCCGTCCCCTGCTGTGGCTCCAGGCCACTTCATTAAACAACCAATCCCCCCTCCCTGCTGCCTAGAGGCCCCCAACGTGGCCTTTGGCTTGCTGGAGGTTACCTCCTCATTTGGGTTTTCAAACATCTTTTTTTTTTATCTTGCTTTACTACTTTCTGGGGGCTAATTTGGCCATCTTGGAAACAGGGAACAATCTCAGGAAATTGTTTTCTTTCTTGCTTTTAAATATTGATTGGTCTTAGGCAGAGGGAGTATAATTAAACTCACAGCAGTAATCAGGCCCTTTTGTGAGAAGCCTTGCACCCTTTCACCTGACCTGCAACTGCCTTCCCTTGGCTCTTGGCTCTTGGCGCTAAGTGGCAGGGAGCCATTTGGCTCCAGCAGCTATACCCTGGCTGGACTTGCCATGAATCAGATGTCCTTTTCCTCCTCGAAGGCAGGCTGTGTCTGTTACTGGGCCTCACATCACATTTCAATTTGCAACTAAGTGTTTGATTTCTGGGTCATTCTTTTTTTCTGTAGCTGATCCATCCACCTGAATGATAGCCCCTGAATGTGTAATTACTGAGCTTTTCAGGGCCACCCGCCTTCGCCTTGAACTTGATGTCTCGTTTGTCCATAGTGCACACCTTTAAAGTAAAATATTCACCCGTAGATCAGAGGAGAGGCTCTGTAAGAAGCCAGAGAGTGAAAGTATCAGGTTTCCTGCCCAACAGGGAGGCAATGGGTCACCTTGGCATAGATTCAGACTGTGAGGTCTAACTGGCTTATCTGTTGACCCCACAGAAATGTATATAATGGTTAACTGTGCACTTCGGCTTGACTGGGCTGCAGGTGACAATGTAGTCGGTGCTGTGAGAGTACTTAAGATGAAGTTAAGATTTAAATCAATAAACTGAGTCTTTACTCCCTAACAGAGTAGCCTCAGCTGATCAACACAGACGTAAATCAGACAACTGACTGATCATCCTACCTGCTAGCCTTAGGACAGCAGGCTTTCTCCTCTTTCAGATTAGAGCCGAAACAGTAGACTTCCTAGGTTCTCCGGGTAGCAGCTACCAATACAGCAGTTTCCAGGCCTTTGGACTCTAACTGGAGCTACACCATCTGTGTTCCTGGGGCCCCAGCAGACAAGCTACAGACGTTAGGATGTGTAGGCATCTATAAATAATTTCTTACAATAAATATCTTTGTGTATTATTTAAAATGCAAGTATATTACATATTCTATGTGAAAAGCATATAGGTTTTGTTTCTCCAAAGAATGCTGATTAATATAGAATACTATTTATCACTTGGAAATTTACTGCAGTTTCAGTAGCTTAACTTGTATGGCATTCAACAGTAGAAAAGAAAAGAAGGAACAGTTGTAGCACCTGCAACAGGTAAAAGTTTATAGGTAATTTTGTCACTGGGGAGTCTTTACAAGATCTGAGCCTCTTCGTTTATGTGGGAGGTAATCTCTGCCTCGTGCGTCTTAGTATCAAGTGAAACCTCATTTCTTCATTTTTAAGGGGAAAAATCAAATACATTTTCATTACCATTCTCCATAGAAAAGCAGAGAATATATCGTGATCTCCATGGTGTGAGGTCAAAATAATCACACAGGAAATATATTATTTAAATCACTGCTTGTCCCATTAGCTCTAGCTTCGTATTAGCTGACTCTTATATCTTAATTTAACCCATTTCTAATAATCTGTATATCTCCATGAGGCTGTGACTTACTGAGTAAAGTTCCAGCGTCTGTCTCTGGCGGGACTCCATGGCTTCTCCCTCACTTCTCCTTCTTTCTCCCAGCATTCAGTTTAGTTTTCCCTGCCTATCTAACTTCTGCCCTGCTATAGGTCCAAAACAGCTTCTTCTTTTTTTTATTATGATAATCACAGCATACAGAGGAAAATCCCACATCATAAATTCTTACCTGGTACATCCCATGTTGGGTTCTTTCTAGTTCTTTCTCTGTTTACATTTTTCCTAGAGCAGATCGTCTTTTGCCTTTCCTCTGTCCCATCTGCCTTCTCCACAGCACATGTGAGCAAAGGGAATTTAGTAGTTAGCATTTGTTCTCAGTGGCTTGCTTTGAATGTGTTAGGGTAGTAGCGAGCACAAATTTCCATATGGTTTAAATTATACTGCACCACTAAAGGAAAACTAAATGGATAATTAAACAGTGAAAATTTTCCTGAATTCGAGATAGACAATGACTATCCTGCTTCACATCTGAAGCTATAT
>NC_022015.1:60359146-60408904 GCF_000317375.1 Microtus ochrogaster | reverse complement strand
AATATTAATGATGCTCCCTTTAACTATATATTTAACTGAATATATTCAAAGTATATATATATATATATATTTGTTTTTACATCCTGTCTGTGCTGTTTTCACTGAGAGCATGCTTGGCCCCACACAACCACACAGAAAATATTGGCTGGACCCTCTGGATGGTGGCTGCCCTTTGGAAAGATCAAGCTCAGGGTCTGCGAAGTTAAAATGAACTTGGAGACAAAGAAATAGAATAAATCACCTTAGCTGTGGTGTACCTGTGGAATTTTGTGAGCTTTGTAAGAGCTCTTTATTGTTCCACCACTCTCCCCACTCAGCTCTCATGCCTCCGCTGAAAACAGTTTGGTTTGGTTCTAATGGGCACCCATCACCTTTCCTGTGTTCCATCTATAATTTGAGAACTCCAGTCTTTTGTTTACCCTAATGCAACAGAAATATCAGAAAAATTAAACAATGAAATAAATATAGCCAGTGCATTTATAGACACTGATTCTTCTTTGGCTTTCTGGCACACGCAAGCAAACAGACACCTTGAGTGTGTATATTCACCTCCATAGTCTCTGTTTACATTTACCACTGCTGATCATATACTACTCCGTCAGTCACCTGCTTAATATTGGAGAGCAGGCAAAAGTCATTCTTTCTGTGATAAACATCCAAATACAAAGAGCAAAGCTTTGATTTGCAGTAATTATCTGAAAATTACTTGTTCCCCATGTGTGTAGAAAATCAGCAAAAGGGTCATTATAATACTGTCTGCCTTAGAGGGCACCATGGTTCTGTGCCACCCAGGTTCCTCTCCGGACACTGGACTTCCTTCAGCTCCCTGAGGACTAATGGAAAAAGTTCAGATGCATTTTGTCAATATTTTTCACTGCCAAGCCACATGCATAAATTATCTGTGCATTGCATGACAAAAGATGACATTCTATACCAGAATATCCTGTTAGTCATGTGACTGAAGAATAGATTCCTGGATTTACAGTTCTTCCAAGGCAAAGCATTCTGGCCTTGAAGTATAAGTGATTCTTAGTACTGAAAGAGAGAGTAAAATAAATTCCTTCCTAGAATGTTCAGAAGATTGTTCATAATATTCCTTCCAAGACGGAAAATTGCATGATCAGCTCTCTTTTTTTCTTTAAGGAGCTCCTGGCTCAAGAAAAGGAGCTTATACAGGTGCTCTTCTTATTGTGTGCTCACATTTCACTAGGCTAGCCACGTAAACCGATGGTGCAGTTTTCTGATTGATAGACATGGAAAGCTGCTACTGCTTACACAGGAAATGGCTATTTATCTCGAACACAGCATGCCTAGAAAACACAGAGAATGTGTAAAGCCCCTGTAAGCTAAAAGCATGGGACCAAAGTGTTGCTTTGAACATGTCGGCCTGAATTGCAACCAGACTTCTTGATTGACTGCTCAGGCAGAAAAAAAAGTCACTTCTAGTCCCTTCTCAACAGGCTTTGGCTATTCAGGGTGATGGTTGACAGGGCTTGACTTCATGATCAAGCCACCAAATGAGTCACAAAGTTAAATACTTGGCAAAGAGAAATATGACATGTAAACTACCAATGGCACACTAATTCTCTTACTTTGATAATATTTAATGTCCAGATTTCATGTTGCATTTAATATCTCTGAATAGATACTAGCTGTTCACTTCTAGGGCTAGACTGGGCTGTCTATACGGGCTGGTGATAATGCCCACGTATAAGATGCTGCAGCAGTTCGCATTTGTTGGGTCTTCACTCTATGGAAGACACTCTGTTAGCATCAATGAACTCAATATGCTCCTCAAACTCTTTATGAAGGACACAAATAATTCTCCTTAATAAAGAATAAAACTCATGTCACTCAGTAATGGACCTATTTAAGTTTAAATAAGGGTTAGAGCTAAAACTCAAACCAAGGTCTCTTTTTCCACAAGTCCCATTATTTAATTGCTTCCCTTCTGTTTCACTACAAAATGGCTTCCCATGAATAAGCTCTTTAAATGAAGCCTTGTATACAGAAGTAGGAAAAGAGATGAAATTATAGTATAAAAAAGCTTTGAAATTTTTACAGTCTTTAATTTATGTAGTCTATATCTTTTTATCTCATATATTGGAATATTTTATAGTAATTTTTGAAAAAATGTAAATTCCTTTTAATCTCTATATTTTCAGAGAAATCCAGCAATCTAATGTGACTGGCTGCAAACCCAATGTTTTTTATCCACTGTTAGTATCATTTTGCTTTAAATCTGTGGACATTCAGTCCTAATATTTAATATTCTGTTAAACGTCAGTGCTATATAGGTAATTTGTTATTCCAGTAAACTTGGGGGCATAAAGAGCTGCTGTAGCCATGACAGTTGAGCATATATTTGGTGACATCAGGAATAGTTGTGGAAGCCGTCTCAATAAAGCCAACCACATCAAATCTGCAGCAGTGGGATTTCAGGCAGAATTATATTATCTAAATAAAGTCGAAGCCACGTTTAGCAAGCTTGCGCTATGGAGATCTTCTTTTAACTGAGTATTTGAGTGTACAAAAGCAACTCATTGCCTGACTCGTATATTTATATCCATTGGTTTCATACATTTATGATCATGAGGAAATGTCAGGGCAGTCTCTACAGATTGTATATTGCAGGGCACAAAACATTTCTTATCACCAGTATTAAAAAAAAAAAAACTAGCCAGAATGAGTCAATTTGTCAGACCTAATTTGGAACTAAAGTGGAGATGTGAAGTTACCTAAGGGTGATATCAGGATAAAAGGTTGCCGTGTGAGTGAGAAAGTCGATGTGAAAGTACTATGCTACTTAGTTCTGACTGTAAGTGCTTCTTTCCAGCATCTCTATGTCCGAATGCTTGGACAAATAATCGGTCACGGGAAGACCTGTTTCCGATGTGATGCTGTCTAGCATACCTGATGGTACCACAAACAATACCTGGCTTTGTTCAACATTACACATATACAAGAATCACAAATGACGGGTATATTTATGTCAACCACACATTTTTGGCCAAGTGGCGGAGCTGTCTCTCCTACTGCTGTAGTTACTTACCTCTAAATTGGCTTACCTTACATAGTTTTTATGACAAAATGGTGACTTTGGAAGCCATCCATTATGCAGAGGAATAGAGAAGGCATGGCCATGCTCTTGCTTTTATTATTTGCTTGCTGAGGCAAAAAATAGGTTGATTAAAAAAAAAAAAGTCACGTTCACGAACTCCTAACAATGGAGACAAGTCAATAATGCTTTGAGTTTGGTTCTAAGGTCTTCCCAAGGGGTGAAAACAATAGCAAGAGTGACACTTTTAGGAGCTATATTCTGTGACTAGGCCTCTGTCTGTGCCATCCAGCCACCATTCTGAACAGCGGTGCTAAATTTCTAACACCTCTTAGTTTAGATCATAGCGAGGATGCCAATGGGGCTGCAGGAGGCCTTTTCTCTTCTGTCACAAGGAAGTGTGTGCTTGGTTGATCACACAGCTCCAGTTCAAATTAAAGTAGCAGAATAGAGCTCGCCAGCACCTAAGCCCAACTAGAAAAGAAGGTCCAGAGCAGGATTTCTCCCTCTTGTCCTCACAGGCCACTTAAGATGTGTAAACCAGACAAGTTGAAAAATTCCATTTAATGCCATATCAGAAATGTGGTTGTATTTACATATGACAATTATATTCAGGACACAAGGGCTCTGGCAACCTCTTCCTGGGATCTAAGTTTTTGGTTCTTGTGGATGACAGAGTCCTGTGCTGATGTCTCATCTAGCTTCTTTGACCCTGTGTTTGGACATTAGGCCACTTTGCTCTCAAAAAAAAAAAAAAAAATCTAAAAAGATGTGACGCTCCTGTGTCCCCTGCACACGGTGACTAGACTTGACAAGCACTAGGGTTTCCACTCACAGCCCATGGGCTGTGGAGGCCTCCACAAGCTCCGCAGTGAACTCCTCCGTGTACTAGAAAAGAGTCTGCAACTTGAACATAAAGGGACCAGACCGTTTTCTCATCTGGCAACAGGGCAATCATAAAGACAGGCAGCAACTGATGTTTTGCCATCCACCCTGCTGTTTGCTCCTTTCTCTGTTTGCGACTCCTGGAGCGCCCTGTCGATCAGAATTCCACTTCTCGGCCTCTTTCCCTCTGCAGTGTTCCTAGGTCTCCGTTTCTCCTCAGGCGTTCTAAAATTGTCTTAATGATGTTAACTACCCTGGTGGGTCCCTGAAGCTCGCACAGCCACCTTAGGCTTCCTGCCTGCTGCTGTTGAACTCAACCAATGAAATCAATTTGCTGCCGACAGCTGTTCCTCTCCACACTCGTTGGAGAACGTTATAGAGCTCCAGCTCATTTCCTGGGGAAGCAATTCTGGGTCCAGGTGTGTGAGGACAAAGTTGGACAGCCCTTTTAGAAGTTTACACTCTTTTCTCTGAGTCGCATAGGCTTCCTCGTTGTCCTACAAAGTCACTGTCGTGGTAAATGGTAGACAACACGGATGCTGGAGTAGACAGGATGGGACTCAACTTACTGGAGAAAGGTGGTTGCCACTGGAAGCTTGTCTCTAAGTCAGCCCACTTAGGAAGAAGCAGAATTCTGAAGGATTAGCTGCTTTCCAAGGACCCTATTTCTTAACTAGTAGGTTTCTTGGCAAAGCCATGGAACCACTGCATGGGATTTTGGATTTGAGGCCCATCTTTTTCGATTCTGTGGCAGTGGTTTATTTCTACACCGGCGTCAACAGTTTCAGATCCTGAATGTTCAGACGGGATGTTTTGTATTGTTCACATCAGAGCGAGTAAAATAAGTAGAATAACCCAGATTATAGAAACAGGAAACTAAGGCTTCGGGTGTAATAAATGGACTTCGCATTTTAACACAAACATTTCAATAGTTAAATGTTTATTTTTCAGATTTTTTTTTTTTTTTTGGTAAAGAGCCTGTGCAAAGTTATGCTTAGGGAGTTCTTATCTTTTGGAATTACCATAGTTATTTTGAAAGCTAAGTTTGGATACTGAAAAACTTGATTTAAAAAGGTTTAATCAGCTCACTTAAGAGCAACAGTGAAAGAAAGGAATCATGCGCATTTAATAAAGGCGGTCATGAAGCTTAAGGAAAAATTACAGAACACAGCACTATGTCTCTACTTGTCTTTGGGTTGTATGGGTGTTTTGTATACCTAAGAATAATGGATAACTGGGGGCTCTGCCTGGGGTGGAAGAAAAGTAAGTGCCCTCCACTATCTGAGGCTGGTTGAGAGAGAAGCAGTGAAGAAGAGAAGGGAAGAGAAAATTCTTTTTAAAAAGTCGATAAAGCCTCAAAGGGGAAAGGGGGATCAATCAAAAGATTCTAAACTGCCCATGAATCTTTTATGCTCCCCGAAAATGAGCCTTGGGGTATGGGCAGACGATTAAAGTGTGGAGAAAGAAAGGCAGTGTGTGGCCGGAAAGCAACTTACATCATTTCTTTACTGAGAAACGGGTGGAAGAGAGGGTGAAGATGAGTGCGTCTGTGCCTATGTCCATCTGCCGGCTCAAATGTGCACACGGACCGTCTTCTACATCTAGCAGGAGGCTTTGTTGAACTGAGGTGGAAGCAAAGGGAGGGAGGGAGGGAGAAAGGGAGGGGAAAGGAAAATTAGAACTGAGAGGAAATGGAGACCAACTTAGGAGGGAGCTCTGGTGGAGCTACTGCTGAGTCAAGTGGGGTTTACTCAGCCTAGTGGGGCTCAGAATCTAGGAGTGTACTGAGCTGATAAAAGCGCATAGTTTGACAAGGTGGTGGTGAGAAGTGACCAGTGTCTGCAAAACAACAGAGTTGGTCTCAGTGAGAAACTGGAAATAAGTTTACAAATTCCTTCCAAATGACATTATGCTTCAAACTCTGAAAGAGACCCATCATTTTAGATTTTTTAAAAATTTGACAACTACATTTTTAATGAAGTATTCTCCATGGTCCATTTGAATCCTAAGAGGCATATCTTTTATTATTTTTCTCATCATTATTACTCCCTAAGATTAAATAACATTTCCATGTGGCTTTTATTAAATAGAATTATTTTTGTTTATTAAAAACTTCATACATATCTAGAATGTGTTTTGATTGCATTCACCCCACTCCAGTTTCCTCTAGGATGCTTCTGCCTGCGCTCTTCCTCCCAACTTCACGCCTTCCTTTTAAAATCATTTCTTTCTCAGTTTTAACCCACTGAGTCCAGTTAGTGCAGCCCATATGTACGTGGATGTAGAGTTATCTACTGGGACGCACACAACCTGCGAATCCTGAGCAGCCTGACATGCAAATCCAAGGGCAAACAATAGATAAGGAATGAATGAGTCCTGTGGGCCACAGCTAGCAGGCAGCAAATGTCATGAGCCTGGTTTCTAAGGAAAACCCATCCATCGTCCATACCTCGTTCCACAACTGGAAATTCTTGTGAGCTTGTACTAAAATTTTTACAAGAATTAACTCATCTTTCTGTGTGACAAATAAATATTCATTTCTATTATCATTTTATATGTGATGTTTTTTAGCCCTCAGAATATGAAGTTGCTAGAGTTCAAGCCCTATTTTTTTTTCTTAGTTTTTTTCAAGACAGGGTTTCTCTGTAGCTTTGGAGCCTTTCCTGGAACTAGCTCTTGCAGACCAGGCTGGCCTCGAACTCACAGAGATCCACCTGCCTCTGCCTCCCGAGTTCTGGGATTAAAGGTGTGCGCCACCATCGCCCAGCAAGCCCTGTTGTCATAATGATAGACCTATGGCACTACAATGCCCCCTTTTTAATCAAAGGGTGGTTTTGAGAAAAACTAAGTTATTTCCAATCAATTCCGAGGAGTTTCCATTATATGTACACTTCAAAGCATGAGCTGCTAGGGTTACATTCTTTCTAATCCTGATACCCAACTCTCTGGCCTCTTTATCATAATTTATCATGATAAATTATATAGTGGGCATATAGAACCACCGTGTTGCTTATTGAAAACCCTATGAGTTTAGAGAGTTCAGTCCTCCTTTCTGCTTTCCACACGTAGAACATGAAAAATGTGTTATTTTAGGAAGTTGCTGTGATGGTTAAGGAACATTACATGTGGAATCTACGAAACAATACTTCTTCCATATGAAACATAGCTGTATATTGTAATTCAGAATAGTAATTGCATGTTTATGTTCTTTGAATAATTAGATTGTTTTATGTTTAATATTTGTTCAAGTGACTCCTTACTTTTCTGTGTGTCTTGTTTTTGTTTTGTTTCGTCTTATTGGGTTTTTGTTTGTTTTGATTTTCATTTTTGTGGGATCTTTTTGAGATAAAAAACATGAAATCGGGTGGCTAGAGAGGTAGAGAAAATCTAGAAGGAGCTGGGGAGATGGAAGAATATGATGAAAGAAGTTGTATGAAAAAATAAATAATAGAAAAAAATTTAGACAAAACTAATTAAATGTTAGAAAATAATTATATAGTGGAGATGTAGAATTGCCATGTTGCATTTTGAAAATCCAAAAAGGAGGTTAAAAATGTCAAACAGAATTATCTGGTTTTCTGTATTTTAAAGTGAGTCTCTAAAGTATGGGCATTTGATATTAACAAAAATGTTGGGCATTTTTGGGAACACAAAGCTAATTTTTTAATCACATAACATATGGATCCAGCATATTTTGTATTGCCATGGCTGTTAATGTACACCTCAATGACTCTAGCTGGAAGCTTTTCATTTTCTGATCTGTCACAACTGTCTTTGAATATATATCTTTGTCCTAAATGACAAAAAAAAAGTTTAGGCTGAAATGTCACTTCAATACTTATTCCGCAATGTGGAACAGTGAAAAACATAGGCCACTTGACCAAGATTTCAAATCCAGCACTGGTAACTTGTATCCACATTAGGAAACACCTTCTTCTAGGACCCTGCTATGTGTCCCCTTTGACCCAACTATCATTCTTATTTTCGCCACTGTCATTCATCACTTACTGGTCCTACAGTTTCCTGAAATAGAAAAGAGAAAGAAAAGCACACACCCCGGGCAAGAGCTCTTGGTGCTGAGGCATCTGAGTTGCCCTGGAGACAACACTGAGGGATGGGGGTTTCTGGGAGCCTGATGCTCTTCAGAAAAAGCAGCACAAAGCCCTGGAAAATAAGTGTTCTTATCTCCCCTTTCAAATACGAAAACCAAGAGCCAGGAAGTCACTAGTTTGTTCATAGCCCGTAGAAATCACAGTGAAGGTTCAAAGCAAGCCTTGTGGCTTTTGTATTCTTACCACACACAATCAGCCTCAAGTATCTGGGTGTAAGGGTAAGTGTCTTCTGATTAGCAAATTAACCAAAGAAACCAAAACTTAGCATGCGCATGCATGCACGCGTGCGCGCGCGCACACACACATACACACACACACACACACACACACACACACACACACACACACTTTTGAAGGAAATACAACAAAATATCCAAATATTGACCTGGCAGTTTTAACTTACTTTTTACTATTTTCCATCAGGAATATTTACTCCATAAATAATAGCAAAAAAATTAACTTTACTATAACAAGACACCATTAAAAAGAGAAAATACTTCTAGTTGTTATCCAGTGATAACTCCTCTTGTGCTTGTATTTACACGGGGAACCCAAATATTTTAAAAGTCATAAGCAACAATCGCAACATCAAACAAGGAACAGCAGCAATCAAAAGCTCATTTGGACCCAAAGCGACTCATTTCCATAGGATGACAACTGTTTACTACTCTAGATGAGGAACAGTCTTACTTTTCACACCACACAGTCTACCCTGTAGATCTGCTGACATCTGAATCAGAATCAAATCTCAAACACATCCTTTGCCAAGTTCTTCAAAAGCTCGGAGCATTAGCCCCAACTTCTCATGAGGAAATGAAATTGCTCACAAAGCTTCTCACCCAGATTCAGAATTCCCAGATTGTCATTACTTACACTGAACCCTAGATCTTTAAATCAGTCAGCTCTTCCATGTTAAAAAGAAGGAACATGAAGTTGAGAGAGATTACAATAACATTTGAAGAGCACGCAGCATCTTAGGGACACTATGTTATATTCTGTTATGGAGAATTGACATGAGAAAATTAATTAATGGGTATTTAAGAGTAAAGTCTACCACTTCCATAATTAAGGTCATAAAATGATGAAGTAGATCAGAGAAATTGATTTTATTTTACTTTAGAGTGAATAATTATAAAGCACATTAAGACTGGATTTCTATACATCACTAGTACAGTTTGGAACTGGACATGTCCCTTGGAGCATCATGCCTTAAAGATTTGTATGTCACCCCTGGGTATCATAGGGAGGTGGGATGTAGCAGAAACATTAGGAGGAGGTTTACAGTAAAATGAAGTAACATCATTGCATGTGGTTGTGCCCTGGAAGGACAGAGTGGGTCCCTGATCTTGCCCTTTCTTTTTGTTCTTCCTGGCTGCTGTGATGTGAGCAGCCTTGCTTTATTGTATGACACTCTCAAGGCATTCTGCCTCACAACAGGCCCAGAAATAATAAAATAATTGCAGATCGAATACTTTGAAATGGGGAAGCCAAATAGATGTCCCCTCATTTAAAGTCATCTTTTTCAGGTGTTGTCTTAGTGACAAGAAGCTGACTAATCAAAGTCACTATTTAATATGAGGTGATGGTTTAGACACAGCTTCTGTCTGTATTATTGTCACCTCATCTCTGCCATGTCGTTTCTGGTAGGTGGTTGTTCTGTCTGGGATTTTATTTATATGTAATCAATTCCATGTGTGTGCCCTCACTATAGTTATGTAAAATAGAGTTCCATCAGTTGTACATCATAGCAAATTTAACTCTTCAATAAGAAATGAAGCAGAACATTGTGTGAAACATATTACATTACCACTACCCCAAGGATGAGCCATCGAGCTTACCTTTCCGTCTTCTACGTTTATGCTTTGTAGCTTCGGTGGGAATCATGATTATGATTTGAACTCCTTTATATTTCCTTACCATGGTCTTCCAACAAGTGTGGTCTAGATAGACAAGAAGGAGAAATTCCAATGCGTTCACAGTGTATCCACCCATCTCTAAAGCAATGCACCTCAGTAGGAATATAATAGTATTTCCCATTTGTGAGTTAGCTCTAAGCCTAGAGCTATCAATAGAATTGCAGAGTTCAGGACATTATCAATACACCAAAAAAAAAACAAAACAAAACAAAACAAAAAAACACTCAGAAATTCCTCTCCCCTTCTGTTCATCCATGACATCGGTTGCCTCTGCATTTGGACCTAACTGCATGTATCATTTCTTGTTCATGGAGACACCATTATCTGAAAAATGTCACATAAGAATAGAATCGACAAAGATAAGATAGAGACCGGTTAACCAAATCTCTAGCCTGGGTTTATGTAAGGAATGGACAAGACAGTAGTCAGGAACTTGTGGCTCACAGGTGCTGGTAAAGGTAACATATGGATATACAACATTTTTTAAAAATTATTTATCTATATGCATGCCTGTACACTAGAAGAAGGTATCAGATCTCGTAGATGGTTGTGAACCACAATGCAGTTGCTGGGAATTGAACTCAGTCCCTCTGAAAGAACAGGCAGGGCTCTTAACCTCTGAGCTATCTCTCTAGCCCAGATATGCAGCCTTAAGATGTAGTCAGACTGCAGCCTGTTGGGAAACTGATGTCCCAGGCGATTCAATCCAGCGAACACACTTACCAATGTAGTATTTATTAGGAAATACTATTGGATCACCTAGCAGACAGACATGGTGCCCCTAAGACTCCAGTACAACATCCTTTATCACCAGGGTCATCATCCAAGAGACAATTTTCCTGAACTTTGAGAAAAACTATTGTTTAGAGGCATGCAAACATAAGGCAGGGATGCTGTAAGTTGTTGGGGATGGAAGCGACAAGTTTGCATGTTTCCGGTAAAACACAAAACATTTTGAAACCAAGGAAAACACAGCTTAATTTTCAGGAGTTCTATTTTTATCACGTACTTTCCAATTTCACTCGATTAGAAAAGTAGTGTATTGTGATTTTTATTGAACACGTTGGCCACATTCTATCACTCGATCATGTTTCTGTAATTTGACGTCAAAACGTCCTGAGAAAGGATGTGTTCCCATTCGAGGAGTCACAGCCAGCATATAGGTGTGCTGTATGTTCAGTGTAGGCTGCAGATCCTCTGTGAATTGATGGGAGACAGGGAGGATGAACAGTGAACCCCGAGGAGTCTTATGTAAAAGAATTGAAAGGCCGGTGAAACAAAACAAGATTTTAGTGGTAACCATGGCAACCTTCATGGATAAGGAAGAACACAAAGCTCTCTCGTCATTATTATTATTATTGTATTTGAACATTTATTGACTGGCTGCCTTGGTAGAATCATGGATAATCAATTTTTTCCTCAGGGGGAACAAATAACTGGAGATGAGGTCTCCCCAAAGGGAAGCCAGTGCTTTGTAAGGAGTTTTTAATGAAGAGGGTTGTTAGACTGCCTATGCTGAGCAAGGAAGAGTGTGGTCAAACTTAGAGATTGTGTCATATCAGGGACAGTAGTGACTCTTCTGCTGAAAACAGCTGACAGGTAAAAAGATTTATGATAAAGTCGATAGGAACATAAAATAAAAGAAGCCAAAGGTTGGGATTTAAATGAATCAGAGAAAAGCGATGATGCTTTGTGAATTTTTGTTTGGTCTTATTTCCTGCTCACCCATCTTCTCCTGAAATCCCTGAGGCAATATTTGTTTAGTGTAACAGCATAATTAAGCCTCTGATCTATCAAAGCCCAAGTACTTGTGTACCCTACCTTCAGCATGCTTCTATTGTCTATTCACGCCAGAGAGGAAACGTGAAAGCCAGGTCGCTACCAAACAAAAGCCTAGCTGGCTGACAGAGAACCTCAAGTTTCTTTTGAACCTTCTCGGGATTTCTCAATGAAGATTATTTGAATCAATACAATCTCAAAGTCACCGGAATGTGGAGGGGAGGGAATGCAGATTCCTCATTTTTTTTTTTTGAGACAGGGTTTCTCTGTGTTTTTGGAGCCTGTCCTGGAACTAGCTCTTGTAGACCAGGCTGGTCTCGAACTCACAGAGATCCTCCTGCCTCTGCCTCCCAAGTGCCAGATTCCTCATTTTGAACAATCTCTCAGCTGTTATCCATGTTGACAGTGACTATTCCTTTGGTCATAAGATTCAATGATGCTAGGTTAATAGATCCAACTGGGAGCTTTAAAAAAAAATTCTGCTTCCAGGGCAGACCCCTCAGGCCAGCGACATGAGCACGCATGGGGCTTGAGACCCACAGCACCTGTGGAGTCAGATGTGGATAACAAGCAAGCTGATGTGCTCTGTGCAATGCTTTGAAGTTCTTACACTGAGACCCTCTTTACTGTCTCTTTGTTAAAGCAGCTACTTCTATCCAGCTGCCACCTGTTAGGCCCACAAGCTCTGTGTCACAGCACCAGGTCACCCCTGCTCAGCCATCCAATTGCTCCATCTCTGCTGTTGGACACTTGCAGGCATTTGTGTTTCAGCCTTTACCTAAGAAGCACTCGCTAGAGTCTGCACATAGATGGATGGTGTGTGACCCTCCTCCCTTTCTCTTTTAAGCCCTCAACTGAGATATGGCAAAGGTATTGGAAGATTTAGGCTGTGTTTGTTCACTAATTTTAGAATTCCATGGAAACACTGATTTAGGGGGTGGAAAATACCCGTGCAGGAGTCAAAGGCTGGCCTGGTTCTGCTGTTTGATTCTATAGTTAGCATCATTGTCATGCAAACTCTGTTTTCGCTTTCCTTATCTGTAAAGTTATGAAACTTGATGATTAAACCAAACATTTTTGGAGAGGCTAAGCTATTGCTAATTGAGTTTTTTTAAACCTATTGTTGGTAAGTTTATTTTAAGGGATGGGGAGGAGGGTGTTCACCGTGTAGTCAAGGTGAATCTCAAATTCATTGTGTAGGTCACTGGCCTTGAACTCAGGATCCTCCTGTCTCAGCCTCCTGAGTACTGCCAGTCACTTAACAAACTGGGTGTTTGGTTATTCCAGGTCAAACGCTCCTGAATGGAAAAGAGGGATTTAGAAGGAGTTCTCTGCTCATGCACATACCAGGACAGTGAGCTTTCACAGTTCCCTCACAGGGAAGTTCCAGACTTCATGTTCAGGCATTTAGTGTTATATCTGATATTCTGGGATGATTGTTAGCCATGTTCATTTCATTATCGAGAACCTCTCGGTTGGATAAGAGATCACTTGACCTCTTTAATTAGGGAAGCACTACAGGGAGTTTTTCTAAGGAAAAAAGATGGGGTAGATTGCTGTAAGTCGTGGTGAACTCCATATCCATACAGAGTGGTACCTAAGGGAAGGAGGCTGTCCCAGACTGACATCTATCCATCTGTCCAAGTGCCTAGTATGCCAGCTGATGCCCCATACACTCTGTTCTCCAAAATCTCAGGAATTCTTGGAAACATGCCTCTGTCTCCAGACAGCTCTGAGGAGTGGGCGGCGTCAATTTAAATGCCATTGGGAGAGTCTGCACCATCACCACCAACTCCAGCTGCCTCTACTCAACAAGTGGCGTAATTGTTTTGTCTCTACTCTCTTGGTTGTTTTCTTTTTCTTTTATCTGGAATCTTGTGCACTTCCAGGCACCTGCCTGCAATTATGTTTCTGAAATTTCTTTACCCTTCTTTTCATTATATATATATAAAAAAAAAAAATCCAGTGACCTGGCATTTCTGAGGGCACACTTATGCCTACTGCTGCCATCTAGTGGAAACGTCATAATCTCATAGTGCCTTTGTCTTTGATCCATGTTGGACCAGGATGAATACCAATTGTTTTCTTGAAAAGTATCATAGAAGCTAATTCTTAAAATACTGCTGCTCGATGCATCTAAAGTACAAGCAAAAGAAGCTTGGCTGAAGAGACAAAACCAGGACCACCCAGGATACAAATGTTTATCCCTTCCTTTATTGGAGCATTTGGAGTTCTCAGTGTCTGCATCCACTCCTCTCCATATGAAGAGATGCAAGGGTCACCACTTAGATTATCATCCATCCTGGCATGTTGACACATAACCTGGGCTTCAGCAGTGGCTTGTTCTGTGTCTTGGTCAGAACATCTGAATTTCAGTTTGGAAAGTAAGCTTCATTCACCTGCTAAAATCTGTCCTTTTAAAAATGAAACCTAGCTAGCTACCATTTCATTCTTAGCTTCATTTCATTGAAGTCTTAACAACTTCAACACAAGGTATTTGTTTTCTTCATCCCTCAGTGCCTTCTTTGTTCCTCCTTTTTCCAAAAATAAGCATCTCTCCTATCTCCTTTTTCCTATTTCTGGTTTGTTTGTATGATGTTTGTCTCCAACCTTCTTCCCACAAAACCTTCTGTTCGCTATGGAGATTCCCAGCAGCTCTCTTTTAAGTAACCAAAGGGGACTAAATTTACTCACTAATTTTTAAGAAAAACGTGTTTATTTTGAGAATATTGATATTTTGGGATACCTGAATAAAAGCAGCAATTAACACTGGGTCATATTACTCTAACAATATCCATATTATAATTACCAAGAGCTTTATTCTTGTCCACCTGAGAATTTCTCTCAAGGCTAAGAATATTTTAGGACAGAGGTTCACAGAGGTCACTGTAATCTTTAATATTCTGTAGCTGTTTTTGATTTACAGTAGTTGGCCCCAAGGAGTCTGGATATAAATCAACAATAGATTCTCAGGGTAAAAATAGGGTATAAACTGCACTACAGTCATCAAATTATTTGACTGTGGTGTGTTTGTGCCATTTGGAACCCTGGCATTATGGGTATTTCAATGGATTACATCTGTCCAGAGTCTGTACTCTCCCAAAATATGATACCGACTCTTTTGCTGCTTTGGGTACTAAAATGGTGCCCAAATTAAAATATCAAACTGCAGTTATTTGAGATCTCAGCATTTTAGTGTTGGAAGATACCTTAGAAGGAAAGGAGTCTGCCACCGCCTCCTTACGGCATTGAAGACACTGAGAACAGAGAAGTAAGCATCTGACAGGGGTCCCATTACTCTGCCTCATTCACAGTGGAGTTCAGTTCCCTTTAAGCCTGTAGAACACCATCCATTTTATTTATATACACATTCATGAAGATATAAGTATGCATGTTTTCTCTTCACATACCTATCTTATGATTTTATCTAATGCATGATTATATCTTCCAAGCATTTTTTTCTTCATGATAGATTCCAAAGAAGCATTTATAAAGAAAAGGCACCTCTGGCATTACAATTTTAACATGCATACCTTTGTTAACATAATTTCAGTTGTTGCCTGAAACTAGCTGTGACGATACCACTTCAGAGCATCGTGCTCGTTAGCTCCATGATTGCATTTACTGTGTATTGCTACAGGAGTGCTCTTTGTCATCTTCTACAAAACATTTAAATTAAACGAAGTGTTGGGCAAATAAACAGACCTTAGGAAGATCCAGCTGACAATTGTAAGTGATTAAGCCAGAGCAGGTTTCTCTCAGCACATCAATTTCACTGCACTGAGACTGTAAATGTGCTTTAAGGTGAAATCATATTTTTCCTGGTTATTCAAAAATTGACCTTTATTTGCTTATTTTATGTGTGTCAGGGGGTGTACATGCCATGGCATATGTGTGGTGATCCCAGGACAATTTATGAGAGTCAGTTCTTTTCTTCTATAACGTGAGTACTGGGGATTGAACTTGAGTCCTCAAGTATGGCGGCAAGCTCCTCTACAGGCTGAGCCATCTCACAGGCTGCCTTCCTTCCTCTTCTTCCTCCTCCTCTCTTCTTCCTATGTATTAGATTGGTCACAGTAGCAAATGGACACTTCAAGCAAAGTCAAGGATTAATTCCCCTCCTAATACCTTATTTTCCTGCTGTTTTTAATGACAATTTCATCTCAGATGAGAAATATGAATTAATTGAGTCAGGTGTGGTAACACATGTCTTTAATACCGTCACTCAGGAAGCAGAGATGGACAGATCCCTGTAAATTTGAGGACAGCCTGGTCTATTATTATCAGTTTTAAGATGATTTCCTCTTTAATTAATATTTTATTTATCTTTTCAATTGATTCTTTAATATTATGATTGGTTTTATAGTGCTCTTTAAAACACTGAACAAGCTATATTGTCTACCTTCCCTCTCTTGCCTTCCTCCCTCCCTTCTGTCCTTCCTCTTCCTCTTCCTCTTCCTCACTCTGTGTTTCCTTTCCTTCCTCTCATCAACCATTGACTGGTACGCACTGTGCCCATATATTTTCAAGATGTTGTGCTTCCTGGGATTGAGAAAGACAGCCTCATAGATGTGAATTTTGTTGACATTTAACTTCCGGAATTGCATGAAAATTCATGGGTACATCTGAAAGTTTATATCTTTTCCTTTAATTTTATATTAATTTCCTAAATGTCCTGAAGCCCAAATTTTGTTTTGTTTTGTTTTTTAATTTTACCCACATAGATGGTGTTGAATTATATTGATCCAATTTGGAAAGAAAAAAAATACAATCAGAACTTATACTCAAGCCTGTGGCCAGTGTAATTTCAGCCATCCACCAAAATACACATCTCTGCTGTCTGGTGTCTTCCTGTCGATCTCAATGAGATCAGTGCTGCCCTATAATGAAGCCAGTTGACATGGTGGGAGAGGTTTGCCTTAGTTGTTACACTTGGTCAGAGCACTTCAGCAACAATGTTCCCATTCATTAGCTAGAGGCCTATCTAATAGGGGCCTGACTGCCTCGCCCCCTTCGGGAAGCCACAGCAGGCAGGCAGGACTTCAGGTTCATTAGAGTCTGCTCGGAGGACAACAGGCTGGGGCGCAGCTGTAAATGATTACCACCAGGCCTGAGCTAGCTCCAGGCTCTGCCAAAGCCAGTGTGGTTCCCAGTCCTTTCTGGATTCAGAAGACAGCATGCCAGCCTTATACCTGCTTATGGGGGGACAAAGTGAGGGTGTGCATTTCTCTGGCTTTGGGCTTTCAGAGGAAATGCTTAGCATTTAGGTCTGTCTGTCTTGCATCCCTAAGCCAACAGAAAATGACACCTCAGCTGGATGCCTTTGTGCCTGGTGATTCAAGAGGGTGGAGATAAATCTGCCTTTTAAATGTAATGAGGAAGAGGAGGCAACCTGGGAATTGTCTTGACTAGGCTCTTTGTTTATAAATGAATGAAAGGCAGAGGTGTCAGATCCACACAGCTCTGCTAGGTGTGTACACTAGACCCCAGGGATGTGCAGGTGAATGACAATGAGCTGTTTCTCTGCACAGTGGTACAGAGCTTGGCCTATCATCGACTGTTCTTATGAAGCTAATCAATTAAAAAGATGAAAGGTCATTAGGAATTGTAGTGATAGACATACAGATGAATAGAAACATAGACATAAGAGTGTGCATTGAATAGTATACAAGGGAGTTTATTTAATTAGCTTAAAAAACATGGAGATCCGATTACCAATTAAATAGACAAGATAGAGGTGGATTTCCAAATTCATTTACATTCTTAAAAGACAAATATGTCCATATATATTTGTGCAAATAAGCACGACTTCATATATGTTTTTTATTATCTACCTAAATCATCCACTGTTGTTGGGAGACTTTGTTTTGTTCTATTTTATATTTTCTCATTCTGGGCAGGTATTAAAATCCAACCTGGAAAAACAGACAGGAGTGAAGAAGTCAGCCCCTGTGGTTCCTTTCCCTCAGCTCTCCACTCCTTCTGTGATGCTTCACTAATCTCTTCCTGTCTTGCTTCAACTTGTGGTTGTTCTCTGTTTGCCCGGTTATTGCTGAAACGTCACTTGGCTTGTCTGCATCCTTTGCATCCGTGTACCTGTTTCTTTCGTTGTTGGGCCCTGTTGATTTCAGGATAGTGTTGTTTCTTTCTCTATGACTATTATAACCAGGAATAAGTGAATGCGATGATCTACCCTTTTGTCATAAGAGATTCAGATGCAAAGCATAGGAGTTTGGAGAGAGAGAGAGAGACTGGATGTGAACCTATAGCTATTTGTAATGGCATCTGAGTGAAAGCTGACAGCCCACAGAGCCCACAGCCTTCCTTGGGAAACAATGGTACTTTTGGAGATGTGGAGAAAATCTTTTTGTGTGCTAGTCAAATTTTAGGATTTTTTTACAATCAGCAAAGACAAAAGTTCGCCATTTAACAGAAGATATACCCCAATTGTTCTAGACACGCTGCTTAGAGTGTTGCCACCTCTTGTGTTTCCTTCAAGATTTCCTTAAAACAAAGGTCAATGTGTTATATAGCACCGAGCCCTGTGGCTCAAACCATGACCTATAATGCAAAACCAGCATCCAAAGGCAGCGATGCAACCTGAAGGGCACCCGTAGCAAGTACTTAATCCTCTTCTTGGTGCTAAGTAAATATTTTGCTACCAAAAGTACGATTTTTTTTTTCAGCATCATCGGTGCCACCTTGAGACTTCCTATCTATCCCCAGACTTTGAGCCTCAAAAGGCTTCATTTCACAGAGAGTCTCTGGTGATCGATGTGCACATTAAATTTTAAAGAATACTGTCATATGAGAGACTTAATCATTTCCTCCCTTTCTGAGGAGCCTGAGTGTGCAGCATGAAGGATGTCACAAACACCGGGTAGGAAAGAGTTAGAGAGGCATAAAAAAGAGAACACTAAAGAGACAGTGAGTGAGTGGATTCATAAGGTGATGGAGCCTGTGGAGGAGGATGAATATGAGAAGCGTTCCATTAGTGGGGAGCAGGGCCCAGTGGATGCAGACACAGACACTAAGGACGCATGCACAGAAGGTGAGGGCAGCAAATGAAAATGGATGCTGAGAGAGAGAGAGAGAGAGAGAGAGAGAGAGAGAGAGAGAGAGGACTGCTTTCTGGATGCTGGAACCGTGGCTACATCCAAATAGCGTTCCCTTTTCCACACATCATTAAAGTGCTTACATTAACACTTTTGTTCCCCGCTTTCTTGAAACTTGTAGAAAGTTCTCATTAGCTAGGGAAATGCTGAGGGCATCGTTATTCCTGTCAGTCTGAAGAAGTCCGAAAGACTAAAATTTGTCCCCAGATCCAGCAGTTCGTTCATTCTGATGCAGAAGTTTAGCTGAATTTCAGAATATCAATGCCGCACTTAATTTCTGATGGAGGTGCTTTGAAAAGGAGATAACCAAGATTTCTAGGATGGAGACTGAGGATCATCACAATCCCGCTACTCAAAACTCTGTCGGGGCAGGGGGGCAGATATTTGTTAAGATAACCAAGTTGAGAATCTGGAGCTTTGCTAAAGATAGAGGGCAGTATGAGAGACTTTTATCAAGAGTACTGACCCTTCAGTTGCAGCAGCAGGACCCTGTAACATGTTTCTCTGTGTTACTCTAATCTCTTCTAGATACTATAAGGACAGCAATCCCATGAGAGTACAGCACACTGTGAAAACCAGAACCTAGTTGCTAAAGAGGACTGATTTAATTTGAAACATGGAGTGGAAAATCCCCACGCCTCGGGACATTTTCAGACAGAACAGCATATTGGTGGAAAACAAAGCTAACACTACAGCTATCTTGGCATCATGGTTCTGGCTAGGACAACCAAACAAATGACAAATCGGCCCAAAAATCTCATAGGGAAATCTAATGAGCAGGCAGCTGCAGTGTGTACCTTGGATAGTGTCCCATATACCCCTGTAGATTTAAAGTCTGTATATGTGTTCAAATATGAATATATAGTCAGTAGATGGTCTCTGCTATATAACAATACATCACTGATTGAGCTTGAATCCATGTGCTAATGGAAAAGAGACACAGAGTCTGAAATAAAGTTAAGATTGGGACACCTTTAAACTCCCTGGATTTTGAATGTGCTCCCTAACTCTAAACAGATTCTCTGCAAAGATACAAGCTTTGTGCTCTATCATGTTTGTGTATAGATCCTGATCAATTACTTGACCACTAGACTCTTACATAGCAACAATCACCTAGAAACCAAATTTTAATCTAAAGATTACATTTGTAAAGATTGAATTGAGACATTTACATTTTAGGTAAAGAAAAAAATCATTGAATTAACCAAAGAAAGTTACAAAAGGAATCAACTACCAATAATAGAACGTTAGAATGAGGAATCTTCATCGGAAATCAGAATTGACTCTTGGTATATGATTAAGGTTCTGGTCTTCATGGATGCAAATAAAAGTCATGAAACATGTGAAGAACATAAATGTGTGACCCATTGGAAGGGGGAAAATTTCAAAGTTGACAGAAACTCTTTCTAAGGGTCCTAGATGTAAAACTTAACAGAAAGACAATCTAACTCTAATAGCCTATTGTAGGAGTGTATGACTGGAATCTAACATGTAAGCAAGAAAGCTAAGAGAATCTTGAGTTTGAAACTAGGATAACAGCAAAACAAGTTCAAATAATTAAAAAAAAATAATTCTTGGCTGGGCGGTGGTGGCGCACGCTTTTAATCCCAGCACTCGGGAGGCAGAGGCAGGCAGATTTCTGTGAGTTCGAGACCAGCCTGGTCTACAGAGCTAGTTCCAGGACAGGCTCCAAAAACCACAGAGAAACCCTGTCTCGAAAAGCCAAAAAAAAAATTCTTAAAGAATCACAATAAAGATGATAGTGATAACTTATCAAGTAGAAACTATGAGTAAAGATATGAAATTGTTGAAAGAAATAAGGAAGGATTGCTGTATTTGAATTATAGCATGAACTTTTCACTCAGTAGACTATTCAAGATGGCAGAAGGGAAGAATCAGTGGACATTAAAATAGATACAGAATACTTTCCCTAAAGAAAAGAATGAAAATGAATATAAATATAAAAAGAATGAGTCTTAAAGACCTTCAAGATATGTTGATGTCTGCCAACTACAAAACAGACTTGGAACCCTAGAAAAGAATGAGAGAAAAATAGGGAAAGATAATTTTCTATCAAAAAGTAATGTAGAGCCGGCTGATAGTGGTGCACGCCTTTAATCCCAGCACTCGGGAGGCAGAGGCAGGCGGATCTCTGTGAGTTCGAGACCAGCCTGGTCTACAGAGCTAGTTCCAGGACAGGCTCCAAAGCTACAGAGAAACCCTGTCTTGAAAAACCAAACCAAAAAAAAAAGTAATATAGAGTAATTTTGATATAATAAATTTAATTTACATTTTTTCTATTAGTCAGCTCTTCAAAACACTCTTTGTTTCTTTGTTTTTTATTTTTTTCAAGACAGGGTTTCTCTGTGTAACCTTCCTAACTGTCCTGGAACTAGCTCTTGTAGACCAGGTTGGTCTCAAACTCACAGAGATCTTCCTGCCTCTGCCTCTCAAGTGCTGGGATTAAAGGCAAGCACAACCACCACCCAGCTCTTCAAAGTACTCTTAAGGAGGAAGGGCTTATTTGAGCACATAGTTTTATAAGTGTCAGTTCAAAGTGAGCTAGCTTTGTTGCTTTGGGTATGAGTCAAGACAGAACATCATCGAAGCAGGGCTGTGACAAACGAGACTGTTGCGCCCATAGCAGCCAGTAAGCATAGAGTTAGGGTCAGGAAAGATGAAGTGACAAGACATCCCTTCTGGAGGCATGCTCCCAATGATGCTTTTCTTTCCTCCTACAGACCATTCAGTGGTGAACTCCCTGAAGGATTAATCCCTCAGTAAGCTAATGCCCTCATGATCCAGTCACCTCTCAATAGCACCACAAGCTGGTGACCAAACCTCAACCCATGAGCTTTTGGCAGGAGTGGGGAGCGCCTTATATCCAGTTAATAATATTCAAGCAACTTAACAAACTCCAAAAATAGCATTTAGGGGGAAAGAGCCCTCTATAGTTTGCAAATAAAGTCCTGCTCCTAAGCTAAGGGAGCCTCTAGCTATATGTCAAAGAACTGGCTGGGGACAATCTCCACAATCCCAGATAACCACAGATGGCATCATAATACAGTTACAGAAAGTCAAAAGCAGCTAGTAGAGTCACTACGAGAAAAGAGGACAGTTTCATACACTGTCCATAGCACTATTATACAGGAAATAAGCCAACAGCAATCCATCTATTGATCGGCCAGTCAATGGCAAATCAAAGCATCAAAGCAATGCAATGGAATCCTATAGCTTGCAATAATAATAATAATAATAATAATAATAATAATAATAATAATAGTAACAAGTTACAGCATGGATGAGTTTCCAAAGCATCACACTGTGGAAAGGAGTGAGATGTCAAAGACCATATATTGTAGGATTCCATTTATGTACAGTATCTTGAAAAGGCAGTAGATCCTACTGCTGATCTCCCCGGGCTGAGCAGCCTGCAAGTACAGTGAACGAGAAGAGATCTTAAGAGATATTTTTTTTTTATCTGTGGTAATGGAAATGTCCTCACACTTGTGACAGTTGCCCATTTTTAAAAGTTCACAAAACAGCAAATCATGCAAATGTGTAAATGTCAAGTTTGCCTCATTATAGCTGCCTGTCACATGCAGCAGGAACAGGCAATGATATTCAGGGAAAGATGGTGTGTTAGCGGACTTGGATGTGTTTTTACATCTATTTGTTTTTATTTTCTGTGTATGGATGTTCTGCCTACATGTATGTCTGTGTACCATGTGTGTGTCTTATGGTCACTGAATTCAGAACACATCAGATCTCCCAGAACTGGGGTTACAGATGAGTCTAAGCCACTATGCTGAGGCTAGGAATTGAACCCAGATCCCCTGAAAAAAAAAAAAAGCCTGTCTAATTACTGAGTCATAGCTCCAACCCCTGTATCAGTGGATTTAAATTTTAATAGCTATGGTTGCAACTTCTGACAAGGAGAGGCCAGTGCTACTGAAGAAGAATTTATTACTTATATTTTCTGAGAGAAAGGACAACCTCATGGGATGCAAAATGTTTGGCCAGAAAGTAGAACAGACTACAGAGGAACCAGCTTCAAACTGTCCTGTTTGTGCTGTGCATGTCTGATGGGCTGTGGCACAATGGGTTGCTTTTCCTCGTCCTGTCTAAAGATTGACTCAAAACTTGGGGAATATTGACCCCTTGGTTGGTTTGCAAATAAAGCTTTGCTCACAAATGAGCCTCTTTCTGAATTTAAGTATTTCCTGAGGAGATGGGGCATTTCCCCTTAGGCTAGGTAACCACCAATGCTACTATATTAATAATACCAAAGATATGATTAGCATAATTTAACAGGCGGTGAGTGGATGCCAAATAAACATGCCCAGAGCCCTAGGAAACATACCAAAGAGCTGAAACACAATGGCAATGAAGCCACGCTCTAGTTTCCTAGTCTTTAATGAATTTCAATAGCTGTACTTTTAGGATTTTTTTTCTCCCTCTTCACTCCAGGAGAAAAGAAAAGTACAAAATTCTTAAAAACAAAGCATACAGAAAGCACAGCCATTTGTACATGAACTCTTTCTCTTTGCAACATGTGACACTCACTAGGACTCACAGTGACATTTGGCAGCAAAATGAGGTAAAGTCCTTCACTCTGGTTCTCAGTTTAGTAGACCTGAGAGACCTGTGTGTTGTAATGTGAACTGTAGGCTACGTTCCTGGCACCCGGCCGCCCACATGGCTAGCTTATGCCCCAAAATAATTATATGGAAACTGTATTCTTTTAAACACTGCCTGGCCCATTAGTTCCAGCCTCTTATTGGCTAGCTCTTACATATCTATCTAACCCATTTCTAATATCCCTGTAACACCACGAGGTGTCTTACCAGGGAAGATCTTAACCTGCGTCTGTATCCGGTAGGAGAATCATGGCGACTCCCTGACTCAGCTTTCTTTCTCCCAGCATTCTGTTCTGTTTTCTCTGCCTACCTAAAGGTTAGCCTATCAAATGGGCCTAGGCTGTTTCCTTATTAATTAACCAATGAAAGCAACAGATTAGAAAGAAATCACTCCCACATCACCTGTGTCTGGAAGAGAGACACCTTGAAAGCCATAATCAACAGTGGAAATATTGCCCATAGTCAGACTTGACATGCATCGGGGAGTGAAGCAAAAACTTCAAACTCTTTATTAAACGTATTGCTAACTGATAGATAAATTTGGGGTATCCAGAATCATGAGACGGCAGTGTATTCATGACACTTATTTATATACATCTCATATCCAGTTCACTTTCACAAAATAGTAGAATAAAATGCCCAGAACCATTGAAAGATTCAAGTGTAATTGCCTCTTACTGTTCTATTTTCAGAAGAAGACATGAATCTTATTTGGCGGTATGTTAAAACTGCAAAGTGAATAAAATACAACTTCAGATTTATGAGTAAAGCCTGGGGATTGAGGCACAGAATTAGGTTGAGCAGCAGAGTCCAACAGATGGTTAAACCCTGGGATAAAACACACCTTGTGCATTGCTGGTGAATTTCAAAGAAGGTTGTCTGACATCGAAATGTAGCAGATCACCCTGATGGGACAAGTCGCTGGGGCAGACAAGGCTCAGGTCATTGGCAATGGTTGTTCCATAGATATCTTTCTAACATCAAAGTTGAGGGCAGTAACCGACATATAAAGTAAGAGCCATATCTCACAAGGCAAAACATGGTTTTGTTTTTGTTGCTCGAATCATTACATCTCTGGGACCCACACGTTTTGAGCTTCTTTCCCATCTACTCTGTTTTGGCTACCTCCTCTTAGCTGTTTTTGCAAAGGGTTACACATATCTTGAGAGTCACTCGGGTTAAGTCTAAATAGATGGAGTAGCTAATTCTCCAGAAAATAAAATAAAATATATAACTTCTTTTAATAATTTTTGCATTTACTTGTGTGTGCATGTGTGTATATGTGCATGTGTGCGAGTGCGTGCATGTTGTGTCTGTGTGTGTGTGCATGCATGTGTGTATATGCATGTGTGTGCATTGTGTGCATGCATGTGTGTGTGAATATATATATGTGTGTGTGTATGTGTGTGTGCATGCATGTGTGTGTATATGCATGTGTGTGTGTGTGGTGGCACACATGTGGAAATTAAAGTGCAGGTTGTGTCTATTTCTACTATTGAGGGTCTGGGAACTGAACTCAGGTCATCAGGCCTTGCATCAAGCACCTTACTCATCCCACCTGTCCCACACACAGCATCTTAAGGTGATTCTTGAAGTATGAAGAAAATAAATAGGCTAAGTTATACTGTAGATATTTTCTAAGTGTAGAAATAACCGAGTTGGCTTGGTATGTTATCAAATTAGAGAGCTTAGCCAGAGCTGGTTCTTAAGTGTTTTCCATTTTATTTTTTAAAGATGTATTTTATGTGTTTGAACATTATGCTTGCATGTGTGTCTGTGCACCACGTGCCTGCCTAGTGTCCTCAGAGGTCAGAAGAGGGCATGGGATCCCGGGGAACTGGAGTTGTACGTTGATGTATGGATGCTGGTGAAGGCAAATCCGCTTCCTCCAAAAGAGTGGTATGTGCTCCCTACCTCTGAGCCATCTCTCTAGCCCCTTACATTCTTTCTCTTAGCAACAGCTTTTGCAAGAGAAAAAAAATAATTGAAGTGGTCAGGATCAAATCTTGAGATGAAATCCTTAGTGTTAGAACCAATAGTATTCTTGTTAATGTGAGAGTAGATAAAAGAAGGTGGAATGCTGTCTAATAGGTTCTGTAGACAGGTGGGCTCTTAAAATCATTATCAGGATTATGAAATGAGATATATCTATATATAAGATGCCAGCCTGGGTTTTGAAATCAGACGAACTGTGGTTTAGATTCTGGTTGCCCTATTTACACCTTGGCTTTTTTATTGCTCAAATGGATCCTCAGGTGCTTGTCTAAAATTATTCTCTAGGTAATAATTAAAGTTTGTAGCGAGAAAGACCAATATATTCCCTGTACTCAGTACACAAAATAAGAAATTAAACCAAGGTAAAGAAACGTTGACCAATAAAAATCAGTGTTCCTTGCCAGGCATGTGGCTTTTTAAGTAATGCCTTAGCCTAGATGGACCACTTGGCAAAATACCATTTACCTACAACAAGGAATGTACAGGGTCTACAACCCCACTGTCTGAATAGTCTGAATGGAAGGTGAGCAAATTCATGTTTATTTAGGATTATAGACGTGCAGTATTTAAGAGTATTCAATGCCAAATACATATGTAAGTGTTGTCCCATAGCATTAAAATGGAGCTAACAATTCCCATTATTTAGTGATATTTCAGCCCTCTTAATAAAGCATGATGCATTATTCATGTTTGTGGAGATGCTGATATAAACAAGCCTACTGTGCTGAGAGTTATTAAATTACAACATCAACAATTAGTTATAACACACAATTCTTAATGATAATAAACCTATGGTACTGGCTTACATGCTTACTACACTACACATTCTGTTCATTGCTCTAGAGATTATCCTCGGAAAACAGCCTTAGATGGGTTACCAGGACATGAAGTCATTGCTTCATTGCTATCATACAAGATGAGAGCCCCATGCACCTAAAGACCTTCCAGTGGGACAAGATATAGAGGAAAAAGATGGTGACATTGGTGATCCTGGATATGTGCAGACAACAGATTAATGTCTTGTGTTTCACAAATTTTGACAAAAATTAAAATGTAGAAATTTTTTAAGTCAGCTCAAACCCTCTTGGTTTGTGTAACACAACTGTGATGATAAAGCATTGATAAAAAAGTGCAGAGGTCTTAATTCTACTGACATCCATGGACGAAGGGAGGTTTTGGTTCTGGGGAGTTGGCTCATCAGTAAAATGATTGCCGTGAAAGTGTGAGTTCAATTCCTCAGTGCCCAAGTAAAGCAGGCCACGGTATGAGGAAAGACCCCTGGACCCCTGGAACTCACAGGACCTAGAGTCTAGCCAGTGGATGAGCTCCAGGTTCAGGAAGATACCTTCTTTCAAAAATATAAACCAGAAAGTGATTGAAGAGAACGCCTCCACACATCTGTATACATGTGTATATACTTGTGCACACTCATATAAACAAGTGTACATGTATAACACACACAAGAATATTTTAATGTACAAAATAACATCTTTGCCAGATGAAGGTTCTATGGTGATATGCAAAATATTCATCAGTATGGCTATAGGATAGGATCATTTCAGGTTCCCTATCCTCAGCTGCCCCAGGAACTAACTGGGGACCTCTCCTTAGGCACCTGGAAGCCCCTCTAGGTCCAAGTCTCTTCCCAACCCTAAGATGGCTCCCTTAATTAAGACATGTGCTTCCCTACTCCCCTATCCTACCTTCCTGTATCCCAATCATCCCGTTGCCCCAAGTTCTCCCCATCCTACCCTTCTCACTTTTTTCTCCCCATCTCCCCTTACCCCCCTCCCACCCCACCCTTAAGATCCTGATTTTTTGCCTGGCAATCTTGTCTACTTCCCCTACCCAGGAGGATAGCTATATGTTTTTCTTTGGGTTCACCTTCTTATTTAGCTTCTTTAGGATATCAAAATATAGACTCACTGACCTTTATTTGTGGCTAGAAACCAATTATGAGTGAGTACATCCCATGTTCATCTTTTTGGGTCTGGGTTACCTCACTCAGGATAGTGTTTTCTATTTCCATCCATTTGCATGCAAAATTTGAGAAGTCATTGTTTTTTACCGCTGAGTAGTACTCTAATGTGTATATATTCCACACTTTCTTCATCCATTCTTCCATTGAAGGACATCTAGGTTGTTTCCAGGTTCTGGCTATTACAAATAATGCTGCTATGAACATAGTTGAACAAATGCCCCTGTCATATGATCGGGCATCACCATAGAACCTTCATCTGGCGATGGATGGAGATAGAGACAGAGACCCACACTGGAACACTGGACTGAGCTCCCAAAGTACCAATGAGGAACAGAAGGAGGGAGAAGATGAGCAAGGAAGTCAGGACCAAGAGGGGTGCACCCACCCATGGAGACAGTGGGGCTGATCTATTGGAAGCTCACCAAGGCCAGCTGCATTGTGACTGGAAAAGCAGGGGATAAACCCGGACTCTCTGAATATGGCGGACAATGAGGGTTGCTGAGAAGCCAAGGACAATGGCACTGGGTTTTGATCCTACTTCTAGCTCTGGCTTTGTGGGGGCCTAGCCAGTTTGCATGTTCACCTTCCTAGACTAGGATGGAGGGGGGAGGACTTTGGAATTTCCACAGGGCAGGGAACGCTGACTGCTCTTCAGACTCGAGAGGGAGGGGGAGAGGAGTGGGGGGAGTCTGGGAGGAGGCGGAAATTTTTTTTCTCAATAAAAAAAATCTTTAAAAAAAATAACATCTTCTGTCTTCTTTGAAATAGAGTGTTCAGATACAGTACTTAATTTGGCAGTCTAAGTCACGTATGTAAAATAATAATAAAATTACCGATACTTACCTTCTACATTGTCCTAGCATCTGGAAGCCTCATCCATTTTCCCTCTCCATCATGCATTTTGAAAGAGATGTTAAAGCCTCTTCTGCAAAGGCTGAGAAAATGATTGGAGCCTATGGGTCTCATAGTTAGTGTTTAGCAGAACTACACCTCCAAACGGGTTTTCTGGCATCAAGTTGAGAATGTTTTCTTCAAGTGCAAGTTTCATTCAACTGCCATTCAGACAAGAGTATGTTTTGAACAAGGCTGGCAAGGTTTGCTTTTGCTACATGGCTTCTGTAATCCACAGCCATAACAGAATGTGTTTCTGGGTTACTTAACCCCGAGGCGCTGTGCCTTCAAATCCACATCACAAGCCACAAGCCCCCTTTTAATCTCTCTTCTGCCCAGTCCAGATTGCTGCCATCGGCTGGTGTATCTGCCAGGTCATCATGCTCACGGCAAAGTGAGGAGATGAAGTGGCATTGGAAGGGGACAAACTGCCCCTTAAGAAACCCAGGGTTGTTTTGGCATCGATGAAAGTAGCAGCAGCCCATCAGCAGAGAGTGGAAATTGTTCCAGGTTAAGGATCACTCGGCCAAAACATGCATTTTAAATGAATGTAGCAGCTATGTTGGGATGGATTTCTTTGGCATGTGAAATGCTTGCTCAGAAAGAAGGACCATATTTACACTGTGGCTTCTTTTGGGGGGCTGAAATTTAACACTTAGTTAGCGATATTGCCATAGAATGAAAGCTTACCAGGCTTGAGACAGCCTGCAGTATAAACAGAAGATCAGAGGACATGCTGTTTCCATTCTTCTTTATCTCTCTCATCTCATTTTTAGAAATTACTTAATGTTCAGGTTTCTCACACCCAAGTATGCAAAGTAGGAAATGAAATGAGAATGGTTGGCAGAATCAGATTTTCTGAGGGATGTGTATGGGGGAAATCCCCTAGGGTTGGGAAGTAACTGCTCCTGCCTATTTGTGGACTAAGAAGAATGGACAGAGGGGATGGCCACTGAGCTACCTATCCCTGTCTTCACTCCTCCTGCCTCATACACAGAGAAACAGAGGTCTCACTTAGCCAAGCAAGCAGTCGTGTGTGAGGCATCACATCATGAAATTTTATTAGGTCTAATTTCCGTGTAGCGAGCAGTTTAATCACTGCTTTAAGAGACCTTTTATCCCAGCCAGGTGTCTGGATGTCTGGGGCTGGGGCTGTGTTTACAAAGGATGGAGATCGTAGTTATGTCCGTGCCACTGACTATGGAGGAATTTGGTGTGCAATGAACCTTATGTAGCCCGGCTTCCATTTATTGCACAGTGGTTCACAGCGTGGGTGTGAGAAATCAATAACCATTTTGGCTTGCAGTGGTGTTAAGTGTTTTATTTATTTTTTAACAGTTCGCTGGTCTTTATTTCTTGGCTTTAGGGAAATGCCGGCTTTTATTTGCATTTCTTGAACGTTAATAGGACCTGATTACAGGTGGAGCAGTGGTCTCCTTTGAGCAGATGGTTAGTGTCTACCTAACCCAGGGCATCACTGGCTCTAGAGATCACTTCGGAGCAACATTGTACATCGTATGTGGTCTTAAGTCACTTTAAGCATTTCTGAGCACATGCATGGGTGCCTGGGCTTGCTCTTACTTTCCTTGACCTCGGGTCTTATGACAATATCATTTATGTTTCTAGGGTGTTTACTGAACAGAGATCTTAGTCTTGGGATCTTGGTTGACAGCACAGGAATAACCTTTAAAGACAATGAGAAAGCCATGAAGAAAGAAGAACAAAGACTAAATTAAATACAAGAAAGTTGAGACATGTTTGCTGCCTTTAAAGGAGGGATTTGATCTAATGATCTACAAAACAAAAGCATCAACTCCTTGTACTCTGCTTTGAAGGTGTAGCGAGTCCACCTGTAAGGGGTTCCCACCACAGGTGCTGACATAGGGCAGGTACAGAGACATTACTGCTACGGTGGATGGGTGGGCGGACAAGCAGGCAGAAGAAGGCTTTGGTGTTTGCATCTCATGGTTGTACCTGAGTATGCAGAGATCAGTCATGGAGATGTCTTACATGTTCTGTTGCATGCTACTCTTTCCTTTCTAAATTATCTACAGCTCCTTGATTCTTCCTCCTTTCTGGGGTGCCTTGGGAAAGTGAGGGACTCACATCCAGTGAGCATGAACAGGACATTTCAAATTGTTTTTCACCACTCTTGTCACATTGAAAAATGGCTGCTAATGAATTCTTTAAAAGGAACAGAGGAACTGAGGGTACACTAATTTCAAAGCAGCTCGACCATACGGATATGCATGAGCACATCTCACTCTCAGCTTGCAGAACCAATATGCTTCATTGGGTTTGCTTGCATCTGATCCTAAGACTGCATATAGATTCTGTTAAATAACGAAAGCAACTGAGCTTCTCTCTTGTGCGTAGTGTCTACTTACCTTACCTGTGCATAGAACATCCATTCCATTACAGAACCCTAAGCTAAATTCTCTTATCCTTATCACAAGAATCCAGAACATAATAGTCAGAATAGCCAACTGACTTTCCCGAGGTCCCCTGAATGAGAGTTGCCAATTATGAGGCTAGAAGCCAGTCCCTCTCTCCTGGCAATGCAGGGCATCCCCAGACAACATTGCTTATCTTCCATCTCTCTGCCAATCACCTGCTTAACTATTCTTGTTTTATCCTGGTTTGCTCTGATTGCCTGAATTCTGTCTCTTTGTTGGGGTCTTATCTTTCACTTTATCAGCTACCTAGGAGAAGGTTTTTTTCTCCTTGAATTTAATTACCATAGAGGAATCCCTGGGGCTTATAATTTAGAGCACTTTGATCAGGCCTTTGCTTTCCTTTTTGTTTTGTGATGCTGTGTAAGTAAACTGCACTGAGCATGTCGCCTAAGCCAAGTTGATATCTTTCAAAGGATTCTCAACAGCAAATGAGATAATCACAGATGGGCAAATATCCTAAGTGTCCAAATCTATGCAAAAAGATTGATTGGGCCATCCAATCTTACCTTCCTTATAAATGCTGGATCCATCGGTGGAGATCTCATTCTGTAGTTTTCTCACTTCCTGTGTATTTTTCTTACATGACAGTTTTTCTTAATAATAAATTACAGGAAGATGGAAACTGTATATTAAAGACTATGTTCTAGGCCGGGCGGTGGTGGCACACACCTTTGATCCCAGCACTCGGGAGACAGAGACAGATGGATCTCTGTGAGTTCGAGCCAACCTGGTCTACAAGAGCTAGTTCTAGGACAGGCTACAAAGCCACAGAGAGATCTTCTCTCAAAACATCAAAAATAAATAAATAAATAGCTTTATTCTACACTGATAGTGAATAGAAAAGTCCACCATACTCATAGTCAAAATAATTAAGTTTCTAAACGTTAAAAATGAAGCAAACATTTTTAACATGGCAAAAGAGTCAGTAGAGATAATTTCTTCCTAAGGAGTTTCCCTCTTCATATTTTTAAATTTTGATTAGTAGTATTATTGTTATTCATGTGTGTGAGAGAGACTTGAGAATGTGTGTTGCTAGTGTGTGTGTGTGTGTGTGTGTGTGTGTGTGTGTGTGTGTGTGTTAGGAGATAATTTTTGGGAATAAGTTCTTGCCTTCCACAGATCAATCTCTGGTCCTTGGTTTTGAATGAACAAGCAATGGGGTGATTTAAACTTCATTAATATGTAAAACATAGATGAAAATATATAGTTTCCTTTAATCTTCAGATTGTTTCATATTTGTAGTAGTGAAGTTGGTGATGCACGCCTATAATCCCAGAACTCAGGAAGCTGAGGTGGGAGAGTTGCTAGTAGTGACAAGGTAAGGCCAGCCTGGTAGTTACAGTAAAAGACACTGTCCTAAACAAGGAAACAAAACAAACAAAAATAGAGAGCCTTTATGCAGTTGAATCTGCTATAAGCATCTGCAGCAGTATGGAACTAGTTTGTTGTAATTCTCAAACCAGCATTGACACATTGTCATTAACTAAACTCATTTTCCATTGCTTCTTAAGTTTATAGAATGTATTTTGCCTGTTCCTACATATTATTGAAGGTATCACTTTACATTAATGTTTCCTGATTCCTTAGGTTCCTAAAGGACTACAATGTTTTCTTAGTCTTTTTTGTTTATGATGGTGATCTTAGACTGTACCGAGAACGATGGGGAAAGTGTTTCATAAAGCTAGTCATGGGGGCTGAAACTGGGGTCGCCCTGCACTACATAGCGAGACTGGAAATTCTGAAGACTTACACCTTACAGCTGCCAGTTCTTTTTTGTCCATGTGGGACTGCAAATCATAAATTTATAAATTAATAGTTGCACAGATTAAGCAGCAGACATGAATTTTCTCTGGGGAAATATGCAGATTAATCAGAGAGCCACCTGGAGCCAACAACTAATTGACAATTTTTCAAAAAAAAAAAAATAGAAACCAACCTAACTGTCAGTTTCAGATATAAATTCTGAGAATGGTTAGATAGAAAATACAGTCTACAGTCCAATTTAAAATCCTATAAATCATTTTACTTTCTTTAAAACACATATCATGACTTCTACCTTCTGAATGGGTAGGAGGTGTTCTAGAAACTGCGCAATGAGGATCACACCTCCTCCTCCCCAGAAGCCACGCCACAATAGCCATTGTAGAGGAAGTGTGACAACAGCATGCTTCAGCCTCAGATCTGGACACTTATGCCCACCCTGTCAACTTTCACAGTTTCATTGAGATGAAGTAAAAGATGCTAGAACGTGCTCTTACCACAGAGTTACCTGAACATTCATGTGTATAGCTGGGCTGCTCACAAAAGCAAAGATGTCAATCACCCTCAGTAGATGAGTAGCCAGAGATGACGAGGCATATACACACCATGAAACTCTGTTCAGCTCTAAATATGAAAGAAATTATAGTACTTTCAGAAAAATAGATGGAATTAAAGATCATGATGTAAAACAAAATAAGCCAGACCCCCCCACACACATCAGATTTACTCTCAGACGCAAAAATCTAGGTCTAACTGTGTGCACATCATGTTATAGGGTGATTTGTATATAAATTGTATGGCTATAATTTATGTCTGCTTTTAAAATTGGTAAATAAATATGTGTATCTGTGGGGCATGAATTTATAAAGGAATACAGAGGAGAGTAAGAAGACTAAAAGGAGTAAAAACCAGAAGGAAATACCAGAATACATGTGATATCAAAGTGGGAGGAATTCTGTGGGAAGGAGGTGAGGGGGGAAGGGGGCTGCAAGTGACACAGAAGGGTAACGGGTAAACACGCGCGCGCGTGCTCACACGCACACACGCATGCCACAATGAAATCCATTTCTTTACAAAATAACCCCAAATTTTCAAATAACGAACGGGAAAGAGTACTTACTTGCCTTTAAGTGTTGGCCTTACGGCATCTTTTAACTATTAGTTTCATCGCCGGGCGATGGTGGCGCACGCCTGTAATCCCAGCACTCGGGAGGCAGAGGCAGGCGGATCTCTGTGAGTTCGAGACCAGCCTGGTCTACAGAGCTAGTTCCAGGACAGGCTCCAAAGCCACAGAGAAACCCTGTCTCAAAAAACCAAAAAAAAAAAACAAAACAAAAAAACTATTAGTTTCATCACTGCACTAATGAAGGCACAGCTGTCGTCTCCTGAGCCCCTCGTCGCTGTTGGTAGAATTTTGGTCCTGCCGTACTCTCCCTCCTCCATGTAGATCTCAGGGTATTTTTCTACATAAAAGCATAGGTATCTTTATATCTATGGGTCGCTGTTGTGGCATGAATATTATTTGTCTTCTCATATTCTGGGACTTGCTCCCCAGTGTTGAGTGTTGATGACCCTTTAAGGAGTGACTGAGTCTTCGAGAGGGATCAATGCCGTTCTCCAAGAACTGAGTTAGTTTCCCGAGAGTCGATTGCAATAGAGCATTTCACCCACATTTTAGCCATCTCTTTGACTTTATCGTGAGTTAAAGTGGTACAAAGCCCTCAGCAGAAGCTGAGCAAAATGCCAGAATTACGCTCTTGGACTTTCAGAACCAGGGACCAAAATAAACTTTCCTTTATAAGTTACCTGGCCTTGGGTATTCTGAAAAAACAAGAGAAAATAGACTGTGACAGACAGCACCTAGCAAGAAAACACCCGGAGTATCAGAACCGCTGTTCTGTGGGGTGCAGCCCCCCAACAAAGGACAGGCTGAACATTTAACCTTACAGATAGCATATCCATTAGCAGCTTCTCAGGGATTCTCAAAGGCAGGGTGTTCTCCTAGAACCACATGCCAGGGTGTGAAAAACCCAGGAGCCATTCCAAACTGCTCACATTTGTCTGCCTAAGGGCAACACTGAAGAATGGGTCTGTGTGTGGACCGAGATTCTGGTCTTCATGAGCCCACAAACTGTAACAGAAAAATCTTGGTTGGATTTCGAGAATTCTTCGTTTCTTTAAAAGTAAAATATTGAAAATTAGATTTGACTCCCACAGGAATTTTTGTTTTCCTGTAAAGTAAATATTTAAGACTCGCTGTCATCACAGGGTTTAGCTTGAAACTTCCCAGGATCACTTTTTTCCAAAGAATGCTGAAACTGTGGAAAGCTGGGGGGTGGGGGGCTGTGCAGCCAGCTCCTTACTTCCAAAGCCAGGACAAAAATTAAATTCTTTAGACATGAAGTATGATATTCTATCATTGGTGCTGATTGTATCTCCAAATAATGGAACTAGTTTTTAAAGTAAAAAAATAGATAAATATGGATAAAGTACAAATAATATGCCTTTGAAAACTAAGGAGTCTCTTCAGATTGGAGAATGTTAAGTAAAGATCATAATTCTTCCGCTTTAAGAAATGTGGAGATTAGACATCAGGTAGAGAAGTGTTTTGAGAGAGTACGTGAGTCGATGGAGTATCAGAGGCACTTCAGTGCTAACCTGTGCAACACAGCATGGTTGGGTTGAGATGTGTCCAAATCCAGTGCCAATCCATACACTCAGCGACTGATTTCAACATCAGACTAGCGTGTGATTGTTAAAGATTCTGTTATTTCAACACTGGCCCAAAAGGTAGAACTTCCTGCATGCTGTTCTAATGCACAATTAGGGAAACCATGAGAATAATAAACACAAATTTGAGATATTAAAATCCTGGAAAGAGCAAAATGAGGGGCCATTAAAACAACTTGCTTTCTTTTTTAAGCTTTAGTTAATATGTATTGACATATGTATATGAAGTATGCATATATGTGAGGTGCCTGCAGAGGCAGAAGAGGGTGTCCGATCTCCTGGAGCTGGGGTAACAGGTAGATGTAGCACCACTCCATGTGGGTGCTGGCAATCAACCTCAGGTCCTCAGGGAAAGCAGTTGGCTCTCTTAACCTCTGAGTTATCACTCTGACCCACAATTGTTGTTTTGTAAAAATTCCTGCCTCCCATCTTTTCCTTTGAGCCCTAATTCTGCCCTGGTTCCATGCCTGTCCAGACATTGTTTTGGTTCTTTTCTACTCTGTTGATGGTCATCACAGCCTGCAGTTCCCCCAGTGGGGGAGGAGCTAAGTGCTGAAAACCCAAGAGCAAGTTGTCATGCTTAAGCAGACCAACTCAGAGTTGGTGTGCTTTGACCTTTCACCTTGATATTTTGTGTGTCTGTGAAGGAAGAGTAGTGTGCCCCTTTCACTTTGATATACCTTGAACGTGCAAGAGGGAGAGAAAGATGTAAGAGGACCATTGCTGCTCCAAACCAAGGCTTCAGTTCTTAATTCTTTTATTCTCTGCATGATTTTGTCCTTTTATTTTTAGCCATACTTAGATGAAAGCCATTTCAAAACTCTATGAACTCCCCTCCCCGAGCACAAGCCAAAATGCTCAGATTCTGACTTTAAGTCAGCTACTCTGAGGATAAAGCACCTTCTTTGTGTTAGAGAAAGCAGCATAAATTCGAGCACACTATTAGTTCCTAGCGTTTCAATTTTAACATTGGTTTATTTAGTTAGTGTGTGTGTACACATTTGCACACGTGTACATGTGTATGCTGGGACACACGTGTGGAGGTCGGAGAACAGCTTTATAAAGTCGGTTTTCTCCTTCTACTATGTAGGTCCCAAGTATCAAACTCAGCTTGTCAGGCTTGGTGGCATTTTTTTTTTTACTTGCCAAGACACCTTACCAGCCTGTCCACCCAATCGAACAGTACCGGAGTGATGGGGAGCTCAACAGAAAAGGAGACATAGAACTTGAGGTCCAATTCACATACAACCCTAGAATATTTGTTTTTTCCAAATCTGTTGGACTTCTGTGACCTAATTCTTCTTGTCTATAAAATGGAGATTATTCTTAAGATGTAGACAGGTCTGAGAGAACAGTCCCTCTGCTGTTTTCTTCTCATCCCTCTTTAGCCAAGATTTATAATTGTCTCCATATTCTCCCCCTCTCTAGCCTGAGGTATTTGGAATCCTGATTCTTGCCTTCAGGCAAGAATCTCTCAGATTTCAGCACCTGTCTTTCGCTGTATTCATAGGAGCACATTAGACTTTACTTCAGTAGCATTAATAATCTTCCTAGCTGAACTTACCTAGAGTTATTTATAGTTAAAGCCTGGGTAAGACTTTCAGTATTTTCACCAGAAAGGGGGAAAATGCTCACTCATCTGAATTCATTGCTGTGGGAATGGGCATTGGTCTGATCACTCATCCTGGTAGATTACTGTGTAAATGGATGCTGGTCTAGCACTCACCTGCGTTTATTGCCATGCGAATGGGCACTGATCTGATCATTCATCTGGGGTGATTACTGGGTAAATGGATACTAGTCTGTTCATTCATCTGAGCTGACCACCGTGTGTGGACATTGATCTGGCCATTCATCCGGGTTGACTGTGTGAATGGACACTGGTCTGGTTACTCAGATGGGTTGATTACTGTGTGAATGGACAGTGGTCCACATGATCGTTCATCTGGGTTGATTACTGTGTGAATGAGCACTGATCTGATCACAACTCTGGGCTCATAAGTGTGCAGAAGGTCACTACAAGTGAGCTAAACTGTCACTCATGGAGAAACCTCTACACACAAAGCCAGTGTTTATGTTTGACCTCTCAAGTTTTAAGATTTCACTGTGTCTTTTTACCAAGTTTTTGAAACATTGCATATTTTTCAAACATTGTGTGCTTTTTGGTCCTGGTTATCCATAACAATAGTTTTAATGACTTCAAAGAAATGTGAATATTTAGAGTTAATATAATTTAATCATTTCACTAGTTTTGATGGCAAATCTATTTCAAAATTAGTGTTCTAATGAGCTTTTAGTAACTCTATCTTCTTCCCATAACCACTTGTAGTAGGAGAAGATATGACTACAATGGATACATCATGTTTTCAGCCCCTTTCTACCTGTTCAACATGAATATGACTGAATTTATGTATGATAATAATTAATCTGAAGGAAGAGTTTAAGATGCCTTCCAAATGGATTTGCCTAATATATTCATTGTACTTATAGGTGACCTAGATATGTGGCTTAAAATAAATAAGGTCAATCTATGAATTTTAGAAGAAATGTATTTCTTTAATTTGGGGGACTAAAAAGCCTTCTACTACTCTACTTAGTGATATTTGTCCATACAACTAGAAACATTCACAATAGCAGAAAAAGTGATATCAGTGATTAAATGATACCAAAGTTTCATGTACATTTTATCATGCTAAAGCACTCACGGACTTATAATAATTTGCAGCTTCTCCTGGCTCTATGGGTTTCTTAGAGGGGACCCGTCCTGTGGTATTAGTTAGAGGGCAGCTATGGATATATTTACCTGAAGGCCTGGGGAAATTGCAGAAACTGCCACTTCATCATATTCTGTTGGTCAAAGAGACAGTAGCGCCTGGTCCTATCAAAAGAGACCCTTGATAGGGAAATGGGAAGGGGATGTTAAGAGCATGAGGGATGGGGAGCTTTGCTATGTGATACTTGTGCAGATGGACCCCATTGAAATACTTCTACAGAAACTCTCTCCCTTACTCTTTAATGCTGAGGTTCATTAAATATAGTCAGCAGACCGAATTCAAACTTCTGCCTGGTTTTATAAGTAAAGTTTCATCCATGTTCAGGCATTTGCGTGTTGTTTGTGGCAATTTTTGCATTACAGTGACATAGTTCTGTGGCAACAATAACAATCACATAGTCCATAAACACTTAAATTTCTAATCTCTGGTCCTTTCCAGGTAGCCCAATCCTTACAAAAAGTCTTACCATTTTTATTTTCATTTTTGAATGTTTAATATTTTCACTTATAATTTAAAAATAGTTATATCAGTTTCTCCCTCCTTCCTTAACCCCTCCTATATGTTTCCAGCTCCTCTCAAACTCATAGCCTCTCTTTCTTTAATCAGTATTGTTATGCACACATACACAGATGAACAGACAAATAAATATATAATAGAACTTGTTGAGTCCATTTAGTGTGGCTTGTTTGTATATGTTTTCAGGCCCAACTACTTGGTATTGATAAGTAAAGAGGGCCCATGCCTGAAGAGACTAATTCTCCCTTAGCAGTCACTAAATTATTTCCTGTACCTTTTCATCTAGGGGTAGAACTCAGTGAGATTTCCTCCATCCACATCGACATGTCAACCGGTGTTGCCATTGTTGACGTCTTGTTTAAGCAGCCCTACTATTGAGATTTTATAGATATCGCTTCCCTTTCACAACTAGAAGATATGAATTATTAGAACATACTTCCTGGTCCTCCATCCCTTAAAATCTCCTCTCCTACTTCCCCAATGTTCCCTGAACCTTAGGTCTATCTATGGGTTGTGTTGCAGAGTAACAATGGGGCTGAGCACCTCATGATCAGTTATGCCTTAAATTTTGACAAGTTGTGGTTTTTCCATAATGATCTCTGCTAAAGAGAGAGAGGGGTGAGAGAAAAGCTTTTTTTGCTGAGGAATGGGAGCTACACTTATCCGCATATATAAGGGTAAGATTTTCTAATGCACTGAGGAATTTTACTGGCTTAGGACAGTAGCAATAGTGGGTTCTGCACTAAGATCCATAATCTCACTAGCCTTGGGCAGTTGGCAAGGTTTACAGCACAAAACACAAATTCTCAACTGTGGAACAGGCCTTCTGTCCAATTAGACAGCTGATGATTATTGCCAAGATATGAGTTCTCTGAGAAGTGGGTCCCACGGCTTTCCTCTTTTCTCCATTCCCACCACCCCAAATGTGGCTTTGTTGTTTAGTTTATGAGCTAGTTTGCTTGTTCGGGATAGTTAGGATATTGTATGTGTTGTAGGTGATCTTCGAGGCCAAACTTGTCAGCAAGTGGAAATTATCTGTGATGTTTTAGGACATAGGTGAGTTATACTCTCAACCACTAGATATCTTGGTTTACTTCAAGTCAAGCCCCAAGCATCAATACTGCAAAGTATGGTCTGCCTAAACAACACTTAGTAACCCTGATGCAATTTAAAGTTTATTAGACCAACAGTAAAGCAATCAACCTGCTATAAAATAAGAAAATGTGCTTATCTGTTGCAAAGAAATCACTCCAATTGGATCAGAAAATATGCCCAGGATGTTCAGTACTTACTAGAAATGCCTCTTTCCTTAGTAAATGACCAAGTGGTTTTGGAGGAAAAAAAATATTAAAAAAAAAACATAAAGATCCATAGTCAGAGGAGAATGAGAAAAAAGTACTGGATGAAAAATAAAAAGCAATTCTTACACGAGTTGTATGTTTTGATAGCTAGAAATGTTTAATACTAGAAATTATTTTAAAATGGGAAACGCCTGGGAAATAGTGAGGGCTTTTGAGTGGTAGACTCTGGAAAGAAAAACCTGCCGAGGCTATGTGGGGTACTTGTGTTAGAAGTAGGAGATGGGCGTGGAGTGGAGAAAAATGGAAGTCACAACCAAAGGCCAAAAACAGAATGTGAAGACAAGATCTAAGTGTGGCATCTCATCCCTCACCAGCTCAGTGTCCTGGGCAGAATCCCATGTGACAGGAGTGTGCAGAATTAAAGCTGCTTCCCAAGAGTTCAAGTGAGGTGATTCCTTCATCCTTCTCTAGAACCACATAGCTGGGGATCTGCTTTCCTCTTCTGATAAGAGGACAAAGCAGAGTAGACTTGTGTCTCAGAAGCAGCATCTTGAGTACTCCCTGCACCTGGAATAGCATGTGAACACTTTCATGTCAGGTGCAGTTTCAGGCTTTAACAGTATTTTCATTCTTAATTAGGCTGAAAGCCTCGATGGCTAAAGTCACATAGCTATGACAAACTGTGGATAAAGTACCACCAGTTTTGGTTTATAGTTCATAAAAGCCTTCAAGTGTTTGTCTTTCTCCTCCAAAATAAATTTAAAAAAATAAAAGACATAAGGGATCATCCAACTAATGACATAAAGGTATATGTTCTGAAGAAGAACATATTGAGAATATGTAGGACATCTTGGGAATCATGCAGAAACTGAGCAGAGGCGCATGAAAGTGGCATTGTTGGAGGAAGGAATGCCACTTTAGATGGAGGATGCTACAGTCCATTAGTCTATTTTAGATGACGACAATGGAATCCCCAAGGCAGTCTGAATTTTGAAAGAAGTATGTGTAATGCAGTCCACTGTTTTGGACGGTCAACTCTGTGGCACTGGCTTCAGTACAACTCTGAAAAGCGCCTCTTCTCTGTGCCATGTGGAAGAGAGACTATTGCTATAGACCCACTGTGATGCCCAGCAGACTCCACGTCTGAAAAGTTCACCACCTTCTGCCATCACAATGAGGACCAAGACCTTTCAGTGGATGAGCAACAATCAAACCATGGTAGAGAGTGGAAAAGATTCTTCAGTAACAGTTACCCAGGTTCTCTGAAAGGATTAAAAGTTTCCTTGATGTCCAGTACAGGAACTACAGGCCATGTGGAATTTTGAGCACACTGATGGATGGAGGATGATTTCCCATTATATTTTTGTTAATAATGTATGTTGTCTAAATAGCCACATGTATTAACTAACTCCCATAGCAGAGAAGCACAGCAGAAAGTTTAAAATAAATTCTTTGGACACTGGACAATAAAGAGATTGGAAGTAAGTGTCACTCCTGGTTTTGTGACAACCTACAAAACACACGTATGTTCCTAGTTCACATGTGTCACACTCATCGCAAATGAATCAGGCAGGGTTTTTTCTTCAACGCTCTATTTTAATACTCTTTCTGGTGATTATGTTAATAAAATGAGACATTAATAATTATAAGTATAGCCTGTCAGAGGAACGAATATCATAATTATCACATGATTGAGGAAAACATTTTCCAAACGCTAGCACAGCATGGTGCGATATGTTATGTGTCCTCTTTAAGTTAACTATGGTAGAAACAGCAAAAGCAGACTTTGTCACAAGGGACATCTCATCAAGTAGTTAATTTGTAGAAAAATTTCATTTTTCCAATTTGAAAGAACAGATGGCCTATTCATTAAAATTCAAAAGTAGATAATTACTTGATTCCAATATTTTTAGCAAAAGGACATTTTATAACATTATGTTTGGGGAAGACTCATAGGTCTTCAAATGCTTTGTGTGACTGGACACATAATTCACCAACTATAACTGCCTGCTCTGCTAGCTGAATGAGCCAGTTAAAAATAGCCTCGTAACTTTCCCCACACTGAAATGTACGCTTTAAAAATTACTCATCTCTCTGAAAAAAATGTCTTCCTATTAACCTCGAACCCCCATTCAAACATTCATCAGCAAACATTTATCTCTCCCTTTTGTGCTGGAAACTTGCAACTGGAGATGGATGTCTGGCAAGATTGCACCTGCCCAGAAGAAGTGGTACCCAATGGTGAATGTTGAATGATTGAAGTGCCCCAGGTTTTCTGCAACTTTTTCTCACTTAAGTAGTTCAGTAAAGGTGGATATTTAGTGATTCATAGCAATGTATTCATAAATTCTTCATGGGTAAAGTCTGTTGTTGACAGTCCCTCATCTGCACTATAATGATCATTTTGAAATCCTCCAGCCACTGCAGCTCAAAATTGTAGAAGGAGCAGCGGGCTGCATTCCTGTCACCTGGCTCCTGGCCACCTGTCTAGCTTATGCCCCGAAATAACAACACAAAAACTGTATTCATTTAAACACTGCCTGGCCCATTATATCTAGCCTCTTCTTGGATAACTCTCATATCTTGCTTAACCCATATTTAGTAATCTGTATAGCACCATGAGGTGGGTCTTACCAGGAAAGATTCAGCATGTCTGACCTGGCAGCTTGCTCCATCGCATCTGACCAGAGAGGAGAGGTATGGCGTCTGGCTCACTTCCCTTCTTCCCAGCATTCTGTTCTGTCTACTCCACCCACCTAAAAGCTGGCCTATCAAATAGGCCAAGGCAGTTTCTTTATTAACCAATGAAAGTAACTCCTCCATCACAGAATTTTGTTCAACAGGAGTGATTCTCACTCTCCAAGTAATGCAAAACGAAGGAGAAACAATTGATGTGCCAAATTACTGCAGAGGTCAAAGTGAAACTTCCATTTAACTACCTCATTTGGGAAGAAAATTTATCTGCTTCTGCCTCTCTTGTTTCTTGGTTAATCGGTGTTTTTCTATCAGAGGATTTGAACATGGCAGGGTGGGATTACCAAGGAGAACCTAGAGAGATGCTTTTCACCTTGTGTGTTTGCAACAGGGTCTTTTGTTGTTTAGCATTGTATATGTCAGGCCAGCTAGGCCAGGGGCTTTGGGAACTTCCCCTCTCTCTGACTCCCATGCTGGCACAAGTACACTGGGATTACTGACATGCGCTATTGAGTCTGGGTTTCTATTGATGCTGAGGATCATCCAAACACAAATCCCTGGGGCTTGTGCGGAGTGCTTTGCACACCGAGCCGTCTCCTCAGCCTCGTAGGTGGACTTCTACTGGAATCTATCCCAGTGTCTTTCAAGTTCAACCAGGCTTTTCCTTAGAAGTGTGAGTGAATTCATACCTGGGGAGCTATAGACATTAAGATCCACACTCAATTATCAAACAGATTTATTATTGATATTTACCCTGTAACATTTTCTCAGTGGTCAACAATGAAGTAATAAGATGAAAAGGAGATCTCTCTCTGTGTGCTGTAATCTTCTTTGTCTGCGGAAAGCCTGCCTTTGACTGGTGTATGCCAATGCGATACTTTAAGAAAATAGTGGTCCTAGGGCTCTCTGGACATGTACCGTGGGATTTACCATAAATGTATTCCTCCTCTTTAAATCTTGACTCTTCTTCTAGACACTTTCTTCAACAGCTCATGATGCTGTGTCACTTCATGTGGACAAAACCACTACTGAACCTTACTACTTACATTTATGGGAAAATGATGAGGGATTTATGACAGTGGGTTAGTATCTTGGATGCTACAAAAAGTAGCACATATGGGACAGATCCCATACATCATCCAAAAAATAGAAGACTAAAATAGAATCATTGAGATAGGAGTCTTTGTTAATACATAATAATTAAGCCTAATTAAATCATCTTACTTAATCAGTTATGACAGCACTCTTTTGAGTACAATCTTTCCCAGGACTTCTTTCAGCTTTCCACTAATGAAAACTGGCTCTTTTCAGCAACTGGATATTTACTTGTCTTTACATGTGTGTGCTGTTCGAAATGGGTTGAATATTGTCACCATTGATTTCCTCTTTTTAGTGTAAATATTGCCACTGCTGATCTCAGGTATCTAGCGTAAGAATCTTCTAAATTCCCTGTGCCACTTAATGAATAAATATGTCAGAAATACAAAGAACCAAGGCAAGCTCTTTTGTCTTGATCGTACTGAACAACTCTACTTTCAGCTTATAATCCTGGAGGAATCTTCTGGCCCCTGGCATCTTCTATGGCTTTATGCCCTTCCCACAGAGACCAAGGACCTCAAAGTCCAATAGTGTTGAAATAAGAGCGGCGGGCTGCTTTCCGCCACCCGGCTGCCCACATGGCTAGCTTAGCTTATGCCCCGAAATAATTACACGGAAACTGTATTCTTTTAATCACTGCCTGACCCATTAGTTCCAGCCTCTTATTGGCTAGCTCTTACATATTGATCTAACCCATTTCTATTATTCTATATAGTCCACGAGCCGGCTTACCAGGAATGATCTTAACCTGCATCTGCCTGGAGTGGGGGAACCATGGCGACTCCCTGACTCAGCTTCTTTCTCCCAGCATCCTGTTCTGTTTTCTCCGCCTACCTAAGGGTTGGCCTATGAAATGGGCCTAGGCAGTTTCTTTATTAATAAGAAATCATTCCCACATCACAATAGGACAACATTAAAACTAAACGCCCACGGCTAGGAAAATTGTACAAGTTTTGATGATGTACAAGAGAATATGGTTGCTTAATATTTAAATGTAATTGAAAACTCTCCATAATAACAACCCTTATGGTATTACTTATTTGGGGTTTTTAATGTATTAGGACCCTGAGCTTTCTTATAATACCATTTATGTATATTTTCACCCTAATATTATGAAGAAATTATTGAATGGAAGCACAAATTTAGTGGAATATCTTTTTCATTATCTTATTATCTATTTCATTAACTTCAAGCGCAGTTTGTTTTACTTTTCATCTGTTAATGGTCACTACCATATCTAGAGGCAAAATTATTTCTTTTATAAAGTCCACTTCTCTGATAGTGTGGTAACAGAGTCCAGAGATGAAAAACCAGTTCCCCAGCTGAGAAGTCTTTAACTTCTTGAGTCAGTTAAGGAACAAAAATCTGGAAGAACTAAGACAAAATCCAGGCAATAATTCTGCTAAAAGGTAATTGAATCAAAGGATAAATTATTTAAGCCATTTTTAGATAGGAACAAATTATTCATAGATAGTCTGAGTTGTGGGAATAATATGTTTCAGCAAAAATCAGTTCCTTAAATCCATTGTTTTTCAAGAAATTCACATCCTTTTGAATATTTTAAACCCATGGTTTTTTTCATTAAAAAAGTATTACCACCTCATTCATTAGTAATTGAATGCAAAAGTTATTCACATAAATGTATAGAAGCAAGTTTTTCCAACTCCTAAGCTAAATTTTAATATTTTTATGGTTTTCATTCATGTGACATATCTAATTTAAGTTGTGTTTTTCATGAGTATTTATTTTGTTTGACTTTTTCTTCCTCCCTACATTTGTGCTAATGCAACTAAGCATTCACTCATTCCTTTTTGACCACAGAGGTACTCATATATTTTTTATTTGACTGAGGTAAAATCCATGTTGTCTAACTCTTATGAAATAATTCAGCCAAATAGGAAAACTGAAGTTTTTAGAAATCTGCTTTCTCAGACAAATTCTGGGTCATGGGTTCAAATGCTAATACCCTAGAAAGATTGTTCAAGAAGGAGCCCAATGGAATTATTTTCTAAAGAAACTCCAGTTCATTCGGTTAAAAAAAGTCCAATGGAATATATATATATATACATATATATATGATATATATTAAAATATATATTCACTATATATATGACTAAAACCAGATGAACTAATATATAGATATGGCTACACAACTCTTTCAACTTGGTGCAAGAGTTTTGTAGAAAAGGTGGTGGTCCCAGACTGATCTCACAGTGCCTTTAGGAAGCTGAATAGCAACAGTGTGTAGAAGGAAGGTGGGACCCTGAATAATGGGAAGGGGATACAATGTCTTTTTTTTTTAATGATGGCTTTGTACAGTGGCAAACCTACCTGGAAGCTTAAGAAAAGGATGTATTCACTGATGAGGGCGAGTTAAGCATTGACAGTGCAGTGTGAAGTGAACAGTAGAGATTTGTTCCATTACCTGAGAGTTCCTCCTCTTTATTGAGCCAAGGATGACTTTGAAAACCTGATGCCTATGAATCTAATATTGAAATATTAAATGCTTAAAATAGAGTATTTTAGAATATAAAGGGAACCAATTCCTTTGGCAATTGGCAGTAAAAATATGTTTTGAATTGTGATTCACTAACTGAGGTTTATTTTTTTTCAAGTACATTAAGTAATAGGATATAACAATGCATCTACTAATGATTGCCAATATTCAATAGTGAGTATGAAGACATCTGGAATAATAGATGATTTATTATTTATTATGTCACATAGAGAGATTTTGTTTCTGTTTGGGGCATGACCATTTCTGAGACGTGAATGTGATTCGTTAATATGGAATACTACATTCTGGTTAACAGCTAGCGAAGCTCTCCTATCTTTTTTCTCAACCATGTTCAGAGATCCATGAGTGATTTCAAGCTAATGCCAGACTGTGAAGCCTAAGTGAGAAAGTGACAGGGATTCAGATTCAGGCTAATTCAGAAGATTCCAGCTCCTGGGACGCCTAGACGATCTTTGCTAGCCAGTAGGATTTGACTCCAGAGAACAGCTTAAACTTCCCAGCATGGGATTTTATAGCAGAATAATGTTCAGTGGGTGGAGTCTGTTCTCTTGGAGGAACTGGGGAAGGAGCTGTGTCCATTGCTGTTGGCACAGACTTAAGCCGGAGTTTTAGTTCCGCAGGGAATATTATCACATGGATAGAATCTACCCAAGGGAGGAAGTGTTTGTGCCTTCAGCTGCATGACTCACTTAAAGGTGATCTGGCTGTTCTTTTTCACAGAGGGAAGTGGGGGAAAGGGTAGAAATTAATATGTGGGAGATGGCAGAGACTTGATGCGGAAGAGATGTTATTGAGGAAGTGTGAGAAGCCAAATATCTCCGACTCATAAATTCTCATGAGGAAATTTATGAGTTGGGCACTAATCTTATCAGTGAGCAATCACTATGTGCCTGTATTCAGTAATCATTGTTAACAGCTTCATTGAGATAATTTACCACCGTACCATCTGCCTCTTTAAAATATTCAATTGGATAATCCTTAGAATATTTACAAATCTGCTTTCTCATCACCATAGCCTCATTTAGAACATTTTCATTATCTTGAAAGTAGCCTTAGTTTTAACATCTTTCCCAGACCTTCAGCACCTTAATCTGTCTCTCTCCAATAGAGTAGGATTCTCTGAACATTTTGCATAAATGTAGTAATAATGGAATATGTGTTGTGTAGGTCTTTCTTTTTTCACTATGCTTCCAGGTTCGTACATATCATAACATACATTAGTGCAGGGTTGTCACCTTACTGTGGCTGAATAACAGTCTCCATTCTGGTAAGCCATTAATCAATTTACATGGTCTCTTTCTACAATTTTCTTTGACTGCCTGCTAAATAGGTGCTCACCAGTTTTCTTTCACCTTTAGCTTTTTTATTATTACAAGTATGATTCTGTTGTGGGAACCCCTTCAGCCAATAGCCTTTAAGATAGGGCCCACTTTGAATGTGGTCTCATGTACTCTAAGTGCTGATGAAAAGCGCGCATGGCCCTCTTTCCTACCCTTACTGTGAGTTTATCCCCAAATAAATAAACCTTTTTCATACTCCATTCTGGGCTATTGTGGAACTTTGATACTCCTACAAATCGGCACCCAATGTGGTCTAAGTCCACACCATTCCTGGGCCTTTGACCAGACCCCCAAGGCCTCCTCCCACCCTCTGCTGCTGAAATACCCCTCTGCAGTTGAACTACCCCTCTGGTACAGCTGCCCATAATTGGAATGAATCCACTTTATTATTATTAAACCATTTTTCTTAGGAACAGGAGGGTTGGATCCACAGTTAAGAGCACTTGCTGCCCCTTTAGATCACCTGGGTTCTATTTTGAGGGGCCTCTTATGGGCTCTGTCAGCACCCGTGCATATGTGGTAGATGCACAGACAAACAGGCATACACATAAGTAAAAATCAACATAAACCCTAAAAATTATCCTGATCTTACTCTGCCTACAGAGGTGCTAAAGATGAAAATGTATATATTTTTTCATGAGTAGCAACTTTCCAACCTAGTCCTCTCGCTCCCAGTTCAATAACCTATGATCAATTGGTTTGAAGAAAAGGAGTTCAAAATTTGTCCTTTTTGTGTTTTTTAAAAAATTTTGTGAATTTTTAAACATTCAGAGCATTTTGAAATCAGTGGTTACTCTTTTTTTTTTCCTCTGCTCCCTTTAAAAACACGTGAGTATGGCTACACATCTGTTATATATTGTGGAAAATCCTAGTCTCATGTGTGTGTGGGGGGGACACATAGCGCTTCACATACAGCTAGAGTAGGTTGTCAAATATAAAGTCTTGTGGTAGGAAATGCATTTTAACACTGTGAGAGATACAGTATAGCAAAGGCATGTATGTGTTTTCAGCAAACAGAGAGAGAGATTGGCACTGCCGGGTGTTTTTCTGCTTCTGGGCTGCGTAAATAATCTTATTAAAGTGCAATCTTCAAGCTTGCATAGGAGAATGATTGCTCCGATGTGGATGCCCAGTAGGGTCACTGGGCAATACTACAGGTATTTACCTCTGAGGAGTTAATGTCCCCCAGGTCTTCAGAACCGCATACCAGGAACTACATGCTTAGCGCCTCACCTGGGGTGTATGTTGACATACCAAAACCTTCACAAGCTTTTCATGCATTCATCGTGTGGAGTTGTGATTGTTCTCTCTAGTGTACTGAAGCAGAACTCTAGACCCAAAAGATCCAATGGGTCTAACCGTAACACGTGCCGGGATATCAGCTTAGAGCTTCACACTTCAAAACTCCTTTTTTTTCTCCCTCATGGGAGCCTGAGCAAAGTATCAAATGGATTTAAGAAAAAAAGAAATAATACAAGTGAAGAAACATTACTTGAAATGTGGCTTTAAAATTGAGAGAGAAAATTAGATTAAGTACCTCTGTGAGAAGGCAAACACCTTCCTCTAAGATGGATGAAAATTCCTGAGTCCTTATCATTGCATAATTTATGTGACAGCCCCATCTAATGCTCCGCCAACTCCTGTTGCCACAAGTTTCTCTCATGCCCTAACCCTCTGCTGTTTAACTATCTGGAGCAATGGATCTTCCATTCAGCTTTCATCTCTCCTCAAAAGTTTCCTGTTGTCATGATGCCAACTACTAAGAGATGAAGAAAGGAGCAGTGTATTTCTTCTGGCAGCAAGTAATTGATTATTCATCAGTCATGCCTTTTATTAAATAATTCTCTAGCTTTAATCCCTCGTGCATGAACTGGCTTTTTGGAGCCCATTCCCTATGGATGGATACCTTGCTCAGCCTAGATACAGATGGGAGGGCTTTGGTCCTACTGATGTGTCAGACTTTGTTGACTCCCCATGGGAAGCCTTATCCTCTCTGAGGAGAAGATATGAGGTCGGGTGCAGGGAAGGTGGGAGGAGGGGGAGGAGGAGGAGGACTGGGATTGGTATATAAAATCATAAAAGCTTGTTTTTAAATTAAGAAAAGGTAAATTGAAAGAAAATAGTCCTCCAGCTTATACTGTGTAACTTTCCCACTAGCTTTGGACTCTGGTTTCTTTTCTTTTTTCTTTTTTTTTTTT
>NC_022015.1:60356846-60358966 GCF_000317375.1 Microtus ochrogaster | reverse complement strand
TCCCCTTGTCCTCTTCACTGTCTGTGCCCACTCCTAAAGTTTAGGAGCTGAAACTCTGCATCCTGGATCTTCCTCCTTAAAACCACCTCAAAGTATGTTTGTTTTTGTTTCTTTCTTTTTTAACTTAAATGTCAGAAATTTTCTCTATAAAAACAATTGTTAGCCTATTCTTTTTTTTTTATTTTAGAGAATGTATCATCTAATTCAACTCTTGTAACCCTACAAGGTAAAATCTCCTGTGTGAGCTCGCTAGTGAGGTAATCTAGGCTTTACAAGTTAGATAACAATATCCCATAGGCAGTCAATGGTGCCATTATGAAATTCTCAAGTATGTTTAGCAAACAAATGATGCCACCCTAATTTTAGTAATATTGTTTTATTAATCTGCCTTAGAAATTTCTGGAGCCATAGGTTCGTGGTGGTTTTCTTCCTTTATCTCTCTTCGCCTTATTTTTTGAGTCAAGTTTTTCAATGAATCTAGAGTTCACCAATGAGAATAGACTGGCTAGCCAATAAGACTGCATGGTTCTCCTGTCTCTGCCTTCCAGGGCTGGGATGCCAGGCATGGGCCACCATGCTTGGCTTTTCCATGGGTGTGCAGGATCTAGTTCATGTCTTCATCCTTGTACATGAATCCATTCCCCAGGCCTCTGTTCAGTGTTGACTGATGAAGACGATCATGCATTATAGGAACAATAGGGCAAGACTGTGTGATCCATTCCTGGACCTTGGTTTAATAAACTGATTGAATTAAAACCTGTTCAACTCTCATTTACTTCAGGAATGAATATTCTATTTTCTCTGCTTTCCTGTGTTGTGCACATCTTTCCTCGGGCCTGTCTTTAGCGTTCCTCATTGCTAGAAGTTAAAAAATCATAAACATTTATGTTGAGTTCTCTGTGTACTTTGCTAGGATTTCAAAGTATAATGTGTAGAAAAACCATAATATTGATCCTGGGGAAGAGCATTCTAGACTCTGCCTATGAACAGGTACATGAATGACCCATGTATAATAGGTCCAGAAATTTTCTTCCTGCTTAAATATCTCTTTGGACAGAAACGCTGCAATATCAGATTGCTCAGAAGGCTCTCTGTTGCCAACTGTCCAAATCACTCAAATATCAGTCAGTTTCCTCATAGATGATTGGGGGGGGGTATGTCTATATGCAACATAACATTGGAATTGGAAGCAAAACAAACAGAAATGGGGTTCAAATACCTTCATGTTCATCTTTCCTGCCTGCACTTTTAACTACTTTTAGTAGAGCTCACTTATGTTTCTGATTCTGAAAACAAGGATTGTTGTAGTTATTTTATCTTGTGTGCAATGTTTTTGGAAATATTTTTTAATTTAGTTCAGTAAAAAAATAAGTTAAATATATTTATTGTAGTCAAGACCAGATAGGAACTCAGATTTATCTAACCGAAAGAGAAGAAGTAAAAGTCTTCCTCCACGGACCCTCAGTCTCTGTGAGCTTCTCACCCTTTAAGTGCTCTTTTATTGGACTGGATAATGAGCACTGCTTGTTCTTTCTTTAAAGAGCATGAATGTGGCTTTGGCGAGATGGCCCAGTGATTAAGAGCACATGATGCTTCTGAAGAGGACCTCTACTTGGTTCCCAGTATCCACATAGCTGGTCACAACTGTCAATCACTCTAGTTCCAAGGAATCTACTGCAGATTCTAGCCTCTATGGACAACAAACACACACGTGGTTCTCATACTTGCCAGCAAAACACTCATACACATAAAGTAAAAACAAATCTTTAAAGTGTATTGCTGTGATATGTTAAAATGGCCTTTGAATGAGAGGCTTTGCCATAATAACAATCCTGTATGAACATCAATGGTTATAGAAAGCATGAGTGCATAAACAGCCTAAGGAAACTTTGATGTGTACACATGTCTACCAAGACACTGATTAGCAAGACAGAATCAGCTAGTAATTAAAAGCAAACTTTAAAAGAAATCTATAATACTGGAACAATCCAATTTCACAAAGATATTTATTCAGAAACTCAAAAAAAAGTAAGTTTAATCCCTTGAAGGGAGAACACATCATTTAAGGGACAGGAGTTGAGATCCAGGGAAACCGTATCGATTGGGATGGGAAAGCAATC
>NC_022015.1:60328038-60356651 GCF_000317375.1 Microtus ochrogaster | reverse complement strand
CCACTCCTCTCCCCCTCCCTCTCCAGTCAAACTCACTTCTTACAGGAAAAGCATTCTCTCTCTTCTTTCCTCTCTCTCTCCCTCCCTGCTCTTCTCCCTCCCTCCCTGTTTTCCTCCCCCCCCCCCATCATGGATTAAGGAAGACATGAATGACAAGTATGGAGAGAAGCCAAATCTCTAAGTCTGTGTTCTGTTCCTGGGAAGTGGATGGGTTCTCTCTCTATTTCTCCCTGTCACTGCCTTGTCACTTTCTGCATCCTTCCCTAAGTGACAGCACCTCTGATATAAAATGACCCTGCAAGTCAGGGCTGGTAGGATCTTTAACTGGTTGAAAAGGAAGACCCAGAGATGAACTCCTCTCCCTAAGAATGTGAATCTTTGCTGATGGCAGCATGGCTCAATTACCAGAATACGGAAAGATCTGTTTAATCTAGTAACTACACAAATCCTTATCAGAGAACAAATATCATATAACTACAGCCTTTAACTTACATAATCTTAAGCACATACTCAAGATGTTTGGGGAAGAAGGAGATGGGATTGTGTGAATGGGAACTTAGATATAAAACTTGTTTCCTTTTAATGGCCAAAGAAGCTGTCATCAGTATGTCAAGAATTTGTTGCAACTGAACACAATGTTCACAATCAGTTGCTGACAGCCATTCTCTTTCTAGCTGCCAGTAATAAATTGTTAAGTTAATTCTACTTATCAAGCGAATCCTTATGGCTCAAAACCCTACATTAGAAAAAAAAACAGAATAAACAAAAGTAGGGTATTTGGCATCTCTTTATTATTTCAGTTTCTTTCTTTTTTATTGAGACTCCTGATTCTTATAAAACATAGGAAAAAGTGTAGATGCTCCCTAATAGCTCTCTTAACACTTGGAATCTCCCCAGGGTCATGCACATAAAAGGGCACCAAAGGCAGAAGGCAAAGTGATGCCTCTAAAAGTGTTAGGCTTAGGCTCTCTGACTCAGCCCATTTCAGATCACAAATAGGCATATGGCCCCTGAAGTAGAATCAATAATGTATTCAGTGTACTATGATACACTTGTCAATTATTCAAGACAGTGGCAGGAGTAAGAGAAAGAAGAGAGCCATAAATAATACTGAACACCTTCCACCCACTTCTTTCAACCTCTTCTGGGCAAACCACATTAGCAATTTAGAAAACTCCAAATGAGTTGTATGTTTCTTTGCATATCATATGATGGTCAGAGGACAGAGTAAAAGGCACACCAAGAGGATATCAAATTATAAAACAAAAATAGTAAAGTATTAGGAGCAATGTAGAATATTAACATGAACTAGATTTAGATTTATTGGTTCCCAAATAAGTTCTGATAGTTTGTAGGAACATTGGGATTAGTCGAAGGGAAGGAACACTTTTGAGTAGTCTAGACCTAAGATAGTTTGAAAAGTACTTTTCTGCTGCCCTTTAGAAAGTCTTGTTTGAAATCTAAAATATTTGTGAGTCAAATTGAAGTATTAAAATAGTTATGAATAAATAATGATTACTTTCATCTTTGTTTTAAAAGAAATAGAAATTATATTCATTATGGTTGACCTGAAAGAAATTCACCAAGATGAATCACCAAATTTATTTTTTAAAAGTCATAATAATATAGAACTTCTAGGGTAGACCATTCTATGTTTCAAAATCATAATAAAAATCATAATAACATAGAACTTGCAGGGCAGACCATTCTACATTTGAAAGAGCGCTCCTCCATGCTATGAATGCCTCTGTCATATGAGTCTCTGATCTGTCCCTCCTCTCTGTTACTAATTCTCATTCTCACAACATCTGAAGGAAAATAAGCAAATAAATTATGATTCAGGGTAACAAGTTATAAGCATTTTCTGTTTCTGGTTTAATTATGTCTGTTTATTAAATTGTTACACCAGCAACAAAAAACAGTGCTTTAAGCTGTGTGGGACATGGTGGCCGGTGCCTGTAATTCCAGCACTCTGAAGGTAGAAAAAAAAAGATCTGAAGTTCAATATCATCCTCTGCTACATAGAAGTTTGAGCTTATCTAGGGCTATATGAGACCCTGTCACAATATAAAAGACAATACTAAAGAAACAAACAAAAACATATAGTTTTTAAAATAAGCATCATTTATCATATGACAGCAGACCCTTATACTTCCTTGGTAATTGTGGTCATACTGACTGTCCAGTATGTAAATTGACTTGAAAAAGATATATCCAAACTGGTATTTATCAAGTATAATATTGAATAATTTATTTTAACTATTCTAATTAGTAAGGAATATAATTGTCTGTTGCTGGCACCAGTTATTAATATATAAATGGTTAGCACATGTATTATTTATAACTATTTTTCAACAAAAGGTCAGGTGTAAGAAAATTAGGCAAATAAGATTTTGAAAATAAGGCAGGGTGTTGTGGTGCATACCTTTATCCTTTTACTTAAGAGGCAGAAATAGGCACATCTCTGTGAGTTCAAAGCCTGTCTGATCTACACAGAGGGATTCTGTCTAAAAAAGAATGGGAAAATAATTTGAAACTAAAAGTGAATTTGTTTGTAAATTCCAAAAACTAGAGTCTCACAGTGTTTTGGGAAGAGCTTTCTAGAAGACATAAAATTGAATGGTATAGTGGTTTACAAGATGAGTGGTTGTCCATGCATTTAAATAGACAGATGTTATATGAGTGTATGAGTACGGTTTGTCTAGAAAGGAAGAATGTCTATAGGACTGGGAGTGTTGCTCATGGTGGTAGTTGGACACTTTCGTCTTCCTGTATGAGGAATCATCTATATTTCATAAGTTAGGTCTAATACCAAGGTACAAGGATTTACTTGAAGAAACCTCTAGCTCAAACAAGAGTCCTTTTTCTACTTCCCATGTAGATTGACAAGGATCTCCTGAATAAATTTGTAGCATGGGGACCTTGGGGGAGGGTTGAAGGGGGGATGGGAGAGGCAGGGAGGGAAGCAGAGAAAAATGTAGAGCTCAATAAAAATCAATAAAAAAAACCAACCAACTAAACAAACAAACAAGCAAAAAACAGTCCTAATGTTGATTCTTGTCTTTTATTGTTGCTAGAGATAGTGTAATTCTCACTGTTCAGATGGATTCTTCGTAGATGTTTCTTTCCACTAAAACCTTTCAAATGCTAACCTCAAAGACAGAGAAGCAGACTCACATAGTTAGTTACTCCTTTCTTCTCTAAGCAGTGGAGGTTTTGTTTTAATTATATTTACAGTGTGATTATATTTATCATTTACACTACAAGCTGTAGATTGACAGTTTTATAATGCATTGAGAAGTTCTAAACCTCGGAAGCCTCCAACTTCAAGTCTGTAGCCTCTGAAGCAAGAGAGCCGTAAAATGTTGTCTGAACTATGCTGAGTGTGAGCATTCTCCCAATCTCCCAGGTGAACCACTGATTTTCTTGGGTTTCTGTTTTCTTCTCTTGGTCTGGTAATGATTTGAGTTCAAAGGTTTGCTCCTCACCACCGTTACACTTCATTGAGGGAATCGAAAAACAAATTCTTTGATTAAAACAGAAAACCTGTTTTCCTACATAGGCTCTGTTTCTGAAGTAGCTGATGGGCTATTGGAATATATTGTAAATAATTCTTACTTACCTTTAAATGATAAACAAACATAATGAAAATTATACCAGAATAAGAGCAGACATGTAGTAGACATTTATTACAGGCTTAAGTATTTTACTTGCCTTATCTCATTTAAATGTAAAAGTCATCCGGTGAGATAGATATTCTAGCTTTATTGATTTTTACTAATGAAGAAAGTAAACTGCCAAAAGGCTAAGCGACTTTACCAAACGACACAGGGTTGGTACCAAACAGCTAAGAAAATTCGGTTCTGAGTCTGATTCAGATAATGTATTAATTTCTCGACTACCATGCTATAATCTGCTCTGTCTCATTCTTGAGTGTTACATGAAACTTTTAGGGAACAGATTCATCCCTAAAATCAAATGGGGACACACTATATTTATGAATAGGTAAATTCCCCAGGCTGGCTGACATAACTTGAAAGAGGGAGTTCCCTTGCTATGGTCAGTAAGTGAGCCTGAAAAAGCTGGAGAACACTTGATCCATGTTGTAAGTGAAAGCAGTTCCTAACCTTTGGAACCATTGCAGCTGCTCATTCACAGCTTAGTTATACAGAATAGTTCAGTTCCAGTATGGCGAGCAGATTCTGGATTTTGTTCAAATTATTCTCAAATCCCCTGTCCACAGAAACTGTTTAGATATTGAGGCTCAGAGGGAATACTTCCTACAGGGTAGACGGTACCTCCCAGATGCATAGATGAACCATCTTTAATGGTTAAGACTTCCACCTCAAAGGGTGTATGAAGGTGAATCAGACTTGTTAAAGCCAATATTATGATTAAACGTGATTAGCTAAATACGGGAAATAATTTGTTCTCAATACTTTAAAAGAAAAGAGCTATTACAGGAACAGGGCCATAAAGGGACAGCTGTGACACTGGTGCATGGGGCCTGAAGTTAGGACAACACTGGGAACTATCAGTCACGGCTTCATTCTTTTACCAAGTGAGAGGTTTTCTTTTCTACCACAGATGATGGATAAGAGATTGGAAAAATAGCAAAAGTGGAGGATTATGTCTAGAATAGAATGCCTTGCTTTTTATTTCTCCCCTGGTTGTGTTGGGTGATGGAAATTTTAGGCCACACAGCTATGACTTTTTTAAAATTAATGTTCTCCCCTACATCCCCCATGAATAGCGCTTGCCTTCCTTATTTGTGTGCAGCAATATATGTGCCGAGCGTATAGTGTTTCCTTAGCTTTTTCCTTCCTTAGCATTTTATTTTCCCAGCTCATTGTGGAGCATAAACAGTCCCCCTGCTTTATGGTTGCGTTTATCTGACTGACAGTCCACTTAACAGGCTGGAAAGCATAGAAATAGTTTGCCTTAGTCGATAAGATGTTTCCAAATAAAAAGATACCAAGATCTGCAATTAAATAATGCCCAAGGGTCAGAGTAATTTCTCTCTTTATAATAACTGCCTTGCTCAAAATGAGACCTTCCAAGTCCGAATCATGTTGTAGAAAACGTGCCCACTTACTCGAATTTGCTTTTGGATGTAGAATAATGTTAAAATTGGAATTACCGTGGTTTACTAAAATTACATATGGAGTAGTTTCATATGCTCCTGTTTCTGCCCCATCTTTTCCTAGCCTTTTCTTTGAGTCTCGCTTTAAATCTGTTAGTGAAGAATTTGAGATGAGATTCTTAATCACACATTTTTCTTGTTTTACATATATTGTCCTTTGGGGAAAACTTGGTTTAAATTGGTTCACCGATGCATTTTTTTTAAACAAGCTCAATGTTTTTCATGTCATAATGAAGATGCAGCAAATGAAATAACATGGGAGAGAGTTAAGATAACATGTTTTGCCTTCTACTTCCAGATGGGAAGGTTGAAGTTACAAAAGAAGGTGTGAAGCTGTGCACCATGGGTCCAGGGAAAGTGTTCGGGGAGCTGGCCATTCTTTACAACTGCACCCGGACCGCGACCGTCAAGAGTAAGGCTCATTTCCCTTTTGCCACGTGCCTTCAGTGTCTTCTTTCTGTCCGCCTTTGCAGTGATGATTTGATGCTGAATGATTGAATCTGTGTCATTCGTTAGTCTATCTTTTGCTCTACCATCGAGTTGACACGTGTTTACTGGTGACAAGGCGATTGTTGACCATATGCTTTATTTCTGGCATGGGATAATGATTGTTCTCATTAAAATTCTTACGGTAGAACTTTTTTAAATGGTATAATTTTTTTGGTTCAAATTTACAAAAAGAAAGGCCTTTCCTTTTTTCCTACAATCAGAGCCTGGGGTGATATTCTAGAACATTTTCAAGCTTTTTTTTTTAAGATTATATGAGCCATAATGAATCCCACGTGTTGATTCTGTGATTCAGGAAAGGTGAGGCAAGAAGTGTCCTTTGTCTCACGCAAATATCCCTAAAGAGAATACATCCTGGATTCTATGGCTGCATCTGAGTATATTTTCAGATTCAGCTGCTCATCAAGTTGTATATTGTAGCAGTTGATCTTTTCTCTGATTGAGCTTGTTTTAAATCGGGCAATAAAGCAGCTTGTTTTCCTGATTTTACATGTATGTGTAGATGTGATTTCTCTGGAAATGCAGGATGTTCAGTAGGAGCAGCTGCAGCAGCTAGAGGGAAATTTGTATTTTTCAAGAAACCATCTTCCTGTGCAAAGATAAAAGGGTGGTGTAATGCATAGAGCTGAATTTAAAACCAACAGTGGAGATCCAGTGTGTCTTTAGGCAAGTGTGCGTCATTCAGATTTTCCATGTTATCCCATAGACGATTTCAATGAGAAATTTATGATGAGCAGGTTTTGTTTTATTAAAAGAAGTTGGCAAAATGACAATTTACTAATACAAATTAGCATTATTTGGATACCACTGAGTAGTATTTTCCCCCAAGTACATTCTATTATTGGCAATATGCCATGAAGGCTCTGGCTGTAAGGTACTCTAGAATGTCTAGCCAAGGCAGGTCCCAGATACAGCTACCCATGGCTTGCAGTGAATGATCTTTCTCCCAAAGTGCCACAGCAACAGATTTGTATTGGGGATCATTCAGGATGGCTCCTTCTTGGCCCCCAATGATTGATCTTAGAGAGCAGAACCTTCAACCGACAAGTACTGTCATGCTTCTCTTTCATGCTATCATGTAATTCCACAATGCAAAAAAAAAAAAAAAATGAGAGCCATGGAAACATAAGAGATTCTGTGCAAGCTAACCCCATAATAAAGAGCCTACAATGGAAAACGAGCAGCTAGGGCTCCATTAAGCAAAACAGATTTTACTATTATGTTTTGGCTTTGTAAGAAACGTATTTTTAAGGTAAACAAAGGAGCAGAAGAGCACATTTTTGTTAATATATGTTTTCGTAGAATTGTGAATAATTCTTGCCATTTTTAAATTTCGGAACATTTCAGCCTAGTATAATTCTGCTCATTGAATCTAATTGGGACTACAAATTTCCAAAGGTTAGCATATGGTAATCACACCATACCTAATCACATGAAATATTGAATTAGAATATTGGAAAAAATATTTTTTTTCTTTTAATCACTGCCTGACCCATTAGTTCCAGCCTCTTATTGGCTAGCTCTTACATATTGATCTAACCCATTTCTATTATTCTGTGTAGCCCACAAGCTGGCTTACCAGGAATGATCTTATCCTGCATCTGCCTGGCGTGGGAGAACCATGGCGACTCACTGACTCAGCTTCTTTCTCCCAGCATCCTGTTCTGTTTTCTCCGCCTATTTTGCTATATGGAAGAAATATTTTAAAGAACTAGTTTGTTTAAATGGATTTTATAGCTAATTATTTTTATGAGATAATTACTTTGCTTCATAAAGATCAGTGATCATATCCACGCTCTATAAAATGGTGTTCATCTTCACTAACTGTTATATACTCATGGTTGACAAATTTAGATAGGCATTATGCAATCTGAGTTAGTAAGAAAAAGTTGAATGTTGGGTGCAAAGTATAATCCTATCTGTTTCCAAGTCAAAATATCCCACACCGAGGGGAATAAGTGATGGTGTCGTTTTTCTTGAACATAAACTGAATCACACAAGGGTATGCCTATGTGCATGTATATGCATTTCACTTCATGGGGCCTACTTAAGGCATGGAAGTTGCCTGAAGACATGATACCTGAGCTTGGGGTATGATAAGTTGTCTCTGTATTTGCAGTTATAAAGGTTATGGGCATAAGTATGGGATATTGCTTATGAAGAACTATTTCTTTTAGCTGATGCATAAGAGCTGTAAGGTACAAATAATGGCTGTTTATAGCTTAGAACTGTTTGTCATGTCTCATTTCCTATCCAAGGAGACTGCACACATGACTGTGGGCTGTAAGCACCATTTTTTCTTTATGCTGAAACTAAATGTACAGACTGAACACTTTATAATTCTTACTAGAATTCACCATGGATATATGTATGAACAGTGACTACAGAATATAACACCAAAGACTAGCTTACTCTTTACATGTGAGACTTTAAAATATCCTTAAATATAATTATCTTCATAGGTCCAATACTTTCTCAGAATTCAGTATTATTTGATAGTCCTCTTCTTAACCAATATTTTGCCAGTGATGACTATTTAGTATAGTCCTATTTGAGTTCCAGACTAACACACCGTTCTGTTCATTTCAAAATCAAAGCATCTGCTTGTACATAACACTACACATCTGAGGAAAATGTCCTTCCTGTGTAATTAGCGTATCTATTCATACCTTTGTTGCTCTTACTTTTCAAGCCTTTGTCTGCCTTCCATAATTAAAAATGTTGATGGTTTCTCTGCCTTCCTCCTTAGACAGACTGAAAATGATCTATGCTTTTAGTGTGTTCATGATCTCAGAGTAGTGGCTCAATTCTAGGAGACAAGCAAAGGACCTTTGATGAACATGAGTTAATCTTCTTTCGTGAAAGCACTTTTTCAAATTTACCAGAACATGAGTAAATTCCATCAGCCTCCCCCAGATAGTGAAGGTGATCACAGATCTTTTCATATCAGAAATATTTTTAGACTTCTTAGTAAAGCTCCAGATTGGTATGAAATGCTCTAAAAGATATTTCATCATGGTGAGCCAACTGAAAGAAGCATTGTGGTAACTTGAAACAAGCTCTTTTTTATTTTCCCCTGAGGTTAAAGTTTTTTTTTTAACTTTTATTGATTCTTTGTGGATTTCACATCATGCATTCCGATCCCACTTCTAGCCCTGTCCCCACGTATCCACCCTCTACCGTTGCAACCTCCCCCACACCCAAAAAATCAATTAAAAGAAAAAGCAAAAAGCAAACCAAAGCGAGACAGAGGCAGAAAGAATGAGAGACAGAGAGAGAGAGAGAGAGAGAGAGAGAGAGAGAGAGAGAGAGAGAGAGAGAGAAAGAGAGAAGAATCTTGTCAAGGAAGCTGTAATGTGGCCAGTCGAGACACACAGTTTACCCTGTACTCCATTCATCTTTGTTTGTAAGTGTCCATTGTCAGAATAATTGGTCTGACGCAAGGTCTCTGGCTGCCACCAATAGTGGGCTCTCACTGGGGCTCCTCGTAGATGATCCCGTTGTCCTGTGTCATGGAGATCCTGCTGTTTTGGATCTGTAGGTTCATCCCCTTCACATGCTCCAACAGTTCATAGATTTAATGGATGTTCAGGTGAACCAACTCATAGCCCTGGTTTGGAGCCCTGGGGATAGCTGAGCTGTCCAACCCGCTGGCTTTCCCACATTGTCACAACCCAGGCTGGCTCACCCAATGCTGCCTGCAGCAAGGGGCGGAGCCAGTTCTCTTAGTCTCAGGTCCTCAGATCCAGGTCATCCACACTCAGACCATCAAGAAAGGCCAGCTGTACTAGTTTGCCCAGGAAAGATGCAGAACTTTCTTTTCCCATTGCTGTAGGGGGCAACCAAGGAGGTTAGGGGTGTCAGCTCTCCTGTTCTCATGCCCTCGGGCCTGATTCACTAGCACGCTGACAACAGGGTTAGCTCTACTGTGTTGCCCAGGCAAGGTATAGGGCCCATTCTCCTGTGTGCTGCAACTGGTCGGGCAGGGCTAATTCTCTCACTCTCATGACCCCGGGCCCAGCTCTCTTACCTCTTTTTTGTTTTGTTTTGTTTTAATCTTTCTTAGACAAACAATCAACTGCCCTTCTTCTAAGAGTACATAAATGTATATCACTAGTTGTTCTGATGACCCTGGGAGGGAGATCTAGGATTACCAGGAACAAATACTATTAGTCCTCAAAACCATAGTGATGTAGGAAGAAAAACGCAGTGGCATGGTACAGAAGATGCATATGTACAGTCTATTCCTGTCTTACAAGATAGCATCATTGATTTATCCTCAAGGAATAAAGGCAGAAAATGCATAAAATTAACATTATGTTGGAAACAAAAATCTAACAACTTTAAGAGTCTCAAGCAATCTTTGTTAGCTATGATATGAAATTGGCCACTGGGATTGTACCTGTCCAATTATAAGCACTACAGATGCCAGGGAATAAGAAAAGAATCAGTTGGTAAAGTTGGTTTATGCAACATATTGAATAATTAGTGTCTCTCATATTGTGCGGACTTTTCAGATTTGTCTAAGTGTTTGGCTTTGTCTGGAGAAAGGAGTTTTACTGTGCAGCTTTTAAAACCCACCAGAGGCAGGGGCCTCGCCTTGGCTGAATACCCTTGCCTAGTCATTCCCCACAGCTGTGTTTTACCATATCTCCCTAAGAATCACTCCCAGAGTGCTTGCAATTTACACTTACCCGGGGTTTCTTCCCTGATTTCTGTGTTCAAGGTTCTTCAAAATACCTAAATGAAAAAGATACTGATGCTGGGCTTCTAAAAACAGAGAGGAAATGTATTTGAGTCACGCAGAGGACAGGGTCCAGTGGTCGGTACTTAATGTATGCCTTTTCATGACATCTGTGTTGCGCTTTATTTTCCTTTCATTTCCCATGAACCGTTCACAGCTACCTAAGGATGTTCATGTGGCTTTTTGTTCCACCTCTCGTTCACAGAAACTGGGATGTTTTTTGCCTTAAAATACCAAATTAAGCAATGCTCCCCTTACATTGAGTTTGCTAACACATTCTTCAAATAGTGTTGCTCAAATCCTACTCCATAAAAATCGAAGACTGAAAGAATTCTTTGTCGGAAAGAGCCTCAATACCAGGTTAGGAAGATTCACTATAGGAAGTTATCTAAGGCATGTGCCTTTGTTGTCTGGGTAGATATTTTATGAGGCTGTTTGGACAAAATATCTCTCCAGATTATTTATAACAAGTATGTAAAAATCCCCTTGTAGTAAAACTGTTGAGGGCTAACACAACACAGCCCAAGCAGACTTAAAAAAAAAATTCAGACAAATTAATGACTTTGATAACATCTGGTAAAAACATTTTTCTGCCTTACTTAGAATGCTTTCAAGTTTAAAGCCCTAAGCTTTTTTATGCTATCACGAGAAGAGAAGCTGACTGATTAAGGTATTTTAGTGTCAGGGACATTTTATAAATAAACAAAAGGTTTGGATGTTTTGTTGTTTTATTTTTAACTTTTAAAGTAAATTTGAGTCTTTGTAAGGAAATGGCTTGTGCATTCCCTTGCATCTCTGTTTCAAACATTAATTACTCAGCATCAGTCAGAAAAATCTGCCAAATGTCAAAAAAAAGAAGAAAATGATGATGATGAAGATGATGAATGGAGAGAGAAAAGAAGAAAAGACTGTTTTTTTTTCCTCTGATAACTCTATATGCTGTGTATAAGTTGCCTGTGCCCAAAATGTTTTCTATGCACCATACGAACATAAAATGCCTTTTATTGGCAGCTTTTCTCGTTGCTACTGAGAAGGAATCATCAATGAGGTCCTTTAGTAGTTTCAGACCTTGGAGACATCTTAATATGACTGAAAAGAAATAAACAACCAGGTTCTCTTAGAGAATATCATTATAGGACATGGTAAAGCATCCTTTCTATGATAAGGATACATGGATGCAAATGAAGAAACATTGGCAGCGGCAGCGGTTGCTGTGCACGCTTCTTACCTGGCATCTTAATGAGTGCCAGCAGCTGCCCGCTTCCATGGCCCCCGTCCACAACAGGAGTAGGACAGGTGACCAGGTGACTGTGTTAATGAGCCGCTGGCCTCTGAGGGCAAATCTTTCACAATGCATGTTTTACTTTCTCTCCGTCTAATGAATGCTTCCTGAATCCTGAAGAGCTTGGGAGAACACAAAAAAGAGGTTGAAGGGGGACTAAAAAGCTGACCCTCCTAGAAAGGAATTATCTGTGTGTTCCCCAAAATTTTATCATTCAGGATAATGAAGCAAACAGTGCATCCTGAAGTAGATACGCCTGCCTAGTGAGCTCAGAGACAATGTTCTTACTGAATTATCATTACCTTATGAACTGAACAATACTATGATATTAACATACAGTGCCGTAATTCATGAGAAGTAAGTCTCTTTGATGAAGCAGCAATTCACTAGGTACCAATGACATCATGTAATAGAGTAGCTGCTCACCCAGATAGCCAAAGCTAGCCTTTACTCTCATTCTGTGATCTATATAGAGTTCAGGTGAATTTAAGGGTAGTGATTTTTCTCCTTAAATTTTAAAGTGACTGTTTACAATCAGAATCTGCTTACCATTTATATTCAACTACTTGCGATAAAACCATCATCTAATTTCCATGTTGATGAGGTATGGCTGACAATCATAGTTAACAATACTTCTAGAGAGAAAGTAACTAATTCCTTCTTACAACTAGATAAATTACTGCCCCTCCTTCCTTTAATTGCTCAGTCTCTAGCACGTTCAGTGTTCCTTCTCTTTCAAAACAAGTCAGGCTTTGCCTGACAGGCTATTACTTTTAAAGGATCACAGATAATTTAATACTAAGTCTAACCAATAGGCAAGGAAGGCTGTGTTTTTACTTTTTTCCCCCTAGAAATTTCTTTAATCCTGAAAGGTAATAGTTTTTCCATGTGGACCATGATATTAGAAGCCCCACAAACTGTGAAGCTTGGCTCCGCTTTGGCATCCTAATTCCTCGATTTACTTATTTACGAGGAGACTATATCTGGATTCACTCTGTAGATTGGGGGAAGAAAACAGACAAAAAAAAAGCGACAACAAAAATCAGTAGTATCATAGGCCAGGACTATATTTTCTGTCATTATTTTTGTGGACAAGTCTCCATCCCTGGGTTGGGCTTTCCAAATAAATGCTTAGATAATAGTGACAGATGAGGAACAGAAAACATTTGAGGACTTGGTGTTGCAGGAGGCTCAGATTTTGAAATGGGTGGCATTGCTACCCTACTGTGATGGGGAAGTGACTGATACGTGTTCTAGTTTAACAATTGTCCCATTCAACATAGCTGGAGAGAGGCTGGGAGACAGGGCTAGTTTTCTCTGCTGCTGCTGTCAGGTTTTGCATTTTGTCTCCACTCACTTAGGTTTCAAGGACAAGTGCGCCCGTTTGATTTCTGCCATTGCTCTCTACTTTCACACACAAAATAGAATGTTTACAATTTTAAGCATCTTGTCACCTGACCCATGTTGAATGCATCAGTTACCAGAGGATGAATGAAGTACCACAGGAGAGGATCCAAGCTGGAAGCCTCACAGCGGTGTAATGAGGCCCTGGAACCAGTTGCACAGCTGACTTTGCAATGCCGGGAATCGTTCTGAAAGCTTAATGAGATAAACCTTCATGGCTCAGTGTTTGAGACGTTGCTAAGTGGTTACATGTTTCATTTATGAAATCTATTAGCTGTATTTCTTCTAGGTTGGGATTTGGAAAATTTGAAGAGCACTCCAACAACAAGAATAGCATGGGAAATTGTTTTTCGTGGTCTAGCAAAGTGTAAGGAGATTCTTAGTGGTGACCAAAGCACCTTCACAGTCCTCGTTTCCTCTGATGAGTGGAAGAAGGGAAACTCAGTACTGGAGCAGTGTGTCTGAAAATGTGCTCTGTATTAACCGGATGTGTTTCTATGTACAGTTGTAGCTTGGTAACCATGGGAGTCATTTACCGTCTATGAAAGGTGCATACAACTTAGACAGACTCTCCCATGTGTTTCTAAGTATTTTTAGATTACATGTACTTAATACAATGTAAATTCTATGTAAATAGTTGTTAAGCAGTATTGTTTGGGGGATGATAAGAAAAGAAAGCTCTCTGTGTATGTGTGTGTTCAGTACAAACACTATTTCTTTAAGTCTTTTCTCGCTGCAGTTGGTTAGATCTGCAGATACAGAGAACTGACTGTGATCATAATAGTGTGTGTAATTTACAACCCATCATCCCATGCATTATGTAACACAGTCCCCAAAATAGCCCGATGCTGGTACGAGAGACTGTCCCTGATTGTCCAGGGGAGAAGAAACACAAGCCACATCAGGATTTCCATTCATGTGTTTCTCTGGTAGACTTTGATGTAAATTTTGATAATAGTCTTTCACATAGTAATTATTATATGTATTCACTAATATATTTATATATAATATAATAGCACTTATTATAAATATCACCTTTCCCTCTTCCCACATATATGAATGCTTAATGAACTTAATAAGCCTATCATCTAAACCTAAAGTCTGAACTGTTCCTTTGATGTTTATCAAAGAGTGGTACGTGAAGCAATAAGATCAGCATCCCCTGGGTACTTCAGTGGCAACCCTAACCCATTGTATAATAAGCATTCCAGATGTTGATCCTACATTTAAGGACCAGTAACAAGCAACCCCAGAATTACTGAAAGAATTAACCTATGCATATGCATAGCCTCACATATATCAAATTTTCCATGTTGGAATATTTAAAGTAGAACATTAAGCACTCTGATAAGTAGCATGATTTTGGCACTCGAGGGCTATGTTTTCTTTGCTGTTGAACAGAGACAATCAAGGAAAAATGAACTTTCCTCCTTAAAACTGAGCTGTCTTTGCAGAGTTCTCCAGTGGTGTGAAGATGTTATTTTGAATAATTTTAAGAAGTTAAACTAAAAGAACAGGTTGAGGGGAAGGAAAAAATTAAAAAATCATGCGTGGTGGGGCCATGTTCTCAACACAGACCACTGTTTGATTTATTGGGTTTGATAGCTAGACTGTTAGGAGGAAAACAACAAAGAAAGAGTTTAATTTGATTTCTTTTTCATTTGTTTTCACAACCATTGCAGCTTGATTAAACACTAACAAATGTGGATGGCCATGTCTCGAAAAATAGTTGATAACTGGTTGATGTGTGGGTTTCTGGGCTAAATCCCATGAACTGTGAAAGCTCTTCTTCTAAATATCTGTTGGGTTTTACAAACATAGTTCCTAGTGAGCTCTAGAGAGCCATAGATGCACTGCTTATGGCCATTACAGGGTAGAAAGACCCTCATGTTTCACAATCATTGAAGAACCAGAAGATCCCTTGGAATTGAGACTCTCTGAGTCTCTTAGAGACCAGAGACCTAGAATGTTGATATATACAGACAAGAAAGAAAGCCCGCTGGTGTCTGTAGCCACATGTAGCCATTAATAATTGGGCTGCACTCACAGAAATCCCATTGAAATCAGGAACAAGACAAGGTTGTCTGCTCTCTCCATATCTATTCAATATAGTTCTTGAGGTCCTATCTAGAGCAATAGGACAACAAAAGGAGATCAAGGGGATACAAATCGGAAAAGAAGAAGTCAGACTCTCACTATTTGATGATGATATGATAGTTTACATAAGTGACCCCAAAAAGTCTACCAAGGAACTTCTACAACTCATAAACACTTTCAGTAATGTAGCAGGATACAAGATTAACTCAAAAAAATCAGTATCCCTCCAGTACACAGATAATAAATGTGCTCAGAAAGAAGTCAGAGAAATATCACCCTTCACAATAGCCACAAATAGCATGAAATATCTTGGAGTAACTTTAACAAACAAGTGGAAGACTTGTATATCAAGAAATTTAAATCTTTGGTGAAAGAAAATGAAGAAGACACCAGAAAGTGGAAAGATCTCCCATGCTCTGGGGTAGGAAGAATTAACATAGTAAAAATGGTGATCTTACCAAAAGCAATCTACAGATTCACCGCAATGCCCATCAAAATCCCAGCAAAATTCTTCACAGATCTCAAAAGAATGGTACTCAACTTCATATGGAAAAGCAAAAAACCCAGGATAACCAAAAACAATCCTGTACAATAAAAGAACTTCCGGAGGCATCACAATCCCTGACTTCAAACTCTACTACAGAGCTACAGTACTGAAAACAGCCTGGTATTGGCATAAAAACAGACAGGAGGACAAATGGAACTGAATAGAAGACCCGGATAATAATCCACACACCTATGAACACCTGATGTTCTTTGACAAAGAAGCAAAAGATATAAAATGGAAAAAAGAAAGCATATTTAACAAATGATGCTTGCATAACTGGATATCAACATGTAGAAGAATGAAAATAGACCCATATCTATCACCATGCACAAAACTCAAGTCCAAATGGATCAAAGACCTCAACATAAAGCCAACCACACTGAACCTTATAGAATAGAAAGTGGGAAGTACACTTGAACACATTGGCACAGGAGACCACTTTCTAAATATAACCCCAGAAGCACAGACTCTGAGGGAAACAATTAAAAAATGGGACCTCCTGAACTGGAGAAGCTTCTGTAAAGCAAAAGACATGGTCAACAAGACGAAACAACAGCCTACAGAATGGGAAAAGATCTTCACCAACCCCACATCAGACAGAGGTCTGATCTCCAAAATATACAAAGAACTCAAGAAATTGGTCATCAAAAGAACAAATAATCCGATAAAAAAGTGGAGTACAGACCTAAACAGAGAACTCTTAACAGAGGAATCTAAAATGGCTGAAAGACACTTAAGAAAATGCTCAACATCCTTAGTCATCAGAGGAATGCAAATCAAAACAACTCAGAGATTCTATTTCACATCTGTAAAAATGACCAAGATCAAAAACACTGATGATAACTTATGCTGGAGAGGATGTTGGGTAAAGGGAACACTCCTGCATTGCTGGTGGGACTGCAAACTGGTACAGCCCCTTTGGATATCAGTGTGACGATTTCTCAGAAAATTAGGAAACAACCTTCCTCAAGACTCAGTAAATACCACTTTTGGGTATCTATCCAAAGGATGCTCAATCATGCCACAAGGCCATGTGCTCAACTATGTTCATAGCAGCATTGTTTGCCATAGTCAGAACCAGGAAACAACCTAAATGCCCCTCAACCAAAGAATGGATAAGGAAAATGTGATACATTTACACAATGGAGTACTACACAGCATAAAAAAATATAAGAACATCTTGACATTTGTAGGCAAATGGATGGAACTGGAAACCATCATTTTGAGTGAGGTAACCAAGATCCAGAAAGATAATTATCATATGTACTCACTCATACGTGGTTTTTAAACATAAAGCAAAGAAAAACAGCTCAGAAATCACAATCCCAGAGAACCTAGACAACAATGAAGACTTTAAGAGAGACTTACATGGATATGATGTACATGGGAAGTAGAAAAAGACAAGATCTCCTGAGTAAATTGAGAGCATGGGGACCTTGAGAGAGGGTTGGAGAAGAGAGGAAAGGCAGGGAGAAGAGTCGAGAAAAATGTAGAGCTCAATAAAAATCAATAAAAAAAAAGAAAAAGAAAAGAATTGGGTTTAATTATTATTCAGAATGACATGGGACTGTATACAGTCCAAACTCAGGTGACCTTGCCCTTGTGACTGGTCACAGCTTGAACTCAAGTGAACTTTGCTCACATGACCTTACATAGCCCTCAGAATGCCCTCATAATATAAATTGGCTGGTGCCCTGGATAAAATTGGCAATTGTCCAACAAGGAGACAAATGAATGAATAAAATAAAACCTACACAGGTGATAGTTTTTTAACATAATTAGTTTTATTAACTCTCTGAGAATTTCATACACATATACATTTATCTTCCTGTGTCCTCCAGATCCCTCCTGCCTTCTCTTGGGCTTTTTATGTGAATGTGACAATAGAACCTAGAAAGTGAGTGGTGAGTTATCAGCAGGCAGAGAGAAAAGAAGAAAAATAAATAAATAAATGCCCATGGGATTGCTGAATACATCCTCTGAGGTTGAATCTTCTTTATTGGTTATGTTCTTATAAGACAGTTGGCCCACTAGTAAACACACACTTTCTGTCCCACTCCTAATAGGACAATAGTTTAAAGTATCATTGTCTCCAGCCCTTCAGTGGGATCAGATAACACTGTTGACATCTTCCCCACAGCTTTCTGTTTATTTCATTTCCAGACTAAATTGTTGTGGAGTGATTCTGTATAGGAAACCGATGAGAAGAGTCTCTGGGGCTGGCAAGATGGCTCAGCAGGTTAAGACACATGCTGCTAAACTTCATGACCTGAGTTCAATTCACTGGACCAACACAGTAAAAGAAAAGCACCAACTCCTAAAAGTTTTCCTCTGATCTTCACACATGAACACATACATATAAACGTTGTGTGTGCATGCACGCATGAGTGCTGACACACACACACATACGCACACAGAGAGAGGGAGGGAGAGAGAGACCTACAGAATCCCGAAAAATGATTCTATTTAAACCCTCAGTCTTTCTTATCACTCTTGCTTCAGGATGAAGTACTTCACTGGAACTTTGGTGGTCAGATAGGTAAGATTATTAAGACCACTGTTCTACCTGAATCCAAGGTGACTGCGTATGTGAGCAATGGCAATTTCCTATCGTCCTCCTGCTGTGTAGACGCTAACCTTTGAAACAGTAAGCACCCGCTTTATTTCTGTGTCGAGTGTTAAATGAAAGCCTGTGATGGACTGGGTGCCGAAGCTCAGGTGTGATGCTCCTGGATATGTTGGTGTGGTTGTTGCTATCATTGCCCCAGTGCCTTACATAAAAAAAAAAAAAAAAAAAAAAAAAAAAAAAGAGATCTGATGTGAGTCAGGGCCACCATTTGCAGAATCTGAAAGGTGCTAATGAGGAACTAGGGTACAGCTGAAAAGCCCAAAGTGGACAAGCGCAAGAAAGAGGAAGTAGGTTGCAGCCTGGGTTCTCTGCAAAGATGCCAGACCCAGAGCTAACCCTCCTTTTGTAATAATTTTTATCTGGAGAGATTGTTCTGAAGTATACCATGAGCGAATTAGTATAGGAAACACTAACATCAGAGCCACACTACAGATAAAGGCATAGGATGGGAAGCAGCAAGGAGATTACACCGCCTGGAAAGTCCACTCCAGTCCTTCTGCTTGAAGACAGGACATTGGTCTGTAAAGAGGGGAAGGTCGTTCATCTCCATCTGGTAGTGCTGGTGTCTTCATTTTTTGTCCCCTGTGTGTACCATTTGTTTTATATCCAAAACAGCTTAAACTACAGAAATTTTCATGTATTGGCTTTTCTCTGATAGTTACTTGTATAACTGGAACAGGACTTTAAAATGCATCACATAATTTTCTGGTCACAAAAGTAATGTTTTAATAAAATATGTACATGTTAAACTTTAAAAATCACTTATTCCCTACTACTGAGGAAAGAAATTTAATGTTGGAACATTATATATTTTCTCTGGACCATATCAGAAGGCAAGGTCACCCTTCACTGCTGGTTAATGGCCTTGCTAATTCTGATCTTTGGGCCCCTTTGTTTATGGTGTTATGTGTTTCTTTCTATTCCTAAGGAATTACTTTCGATCTAGATAGCGGATTTTGTTTTGAATTTCTTCTTAAGCTTTCTAATTATATGGCACTATTAATTTCTTGTCTTCTAACTTGCTCTTCTGTTTTCATTATGAACAAATGGCTCCCGCACTGCTCCGAGTGCACATATTCTCCTCAGTCCGTGTGACGAGATGGCTTAAATTGGAAGATTAATACTTGCTATTCATGTTTCATGGGGAGAATGAATTAGGCGCTCTTACGAATGCCCTTTCTGAATGCAGCTGAAGAGAGTAGGATGGAAAATAGTGGTGAGAGAATCCACGCTAGTAGAAGATGAGTTTGCCAATATCTTCCTCGTGGTCAGCAAGACCGATCTTTGGAGCCATTATAACATTCTCCACATTTCGTTGTCTTTGCTTTCGGCTGTTCTGGTCTAAAATTTAAGCGTTGACTAAGTTGCATCGCCACTGGCTTCAATTTATGTAATAATCATGTTGAATGATTTTAATTGCTCAGCAGAGCTGTATACAAAAAAAGTAGCCTTGAATGTTGGCAGGCTTGAGTCATTTACAATCATGTCCCTGTCTCTGAAATCCCAGCACACTAGCTAAGCAGACTTTAGCTTTATCTTCAAAACTCTCACTGCAGCTTCAAGAGCAAGTGTGCTCTACTGCTTATATGAACTGGCCCTCAATTGTTATTAATATTAATGTTACTCCATTATCCACCCACAAAGGTGAATAAAACTACAGTGTAAGAAATCAGTTTTCTGGTGAAAACTATCTTTTTCAATGGTGTTCTGCAAAATTAACTATTTCATCACCACTTAGAGACTCCCTATGCTCCTTTTACCAATAAGAATTGTATTTCCCTTGAGTTCTTTAAATGAATATGCATGCTTAACTTAATAGCTTGGATTTGCAATCAAACATTGATTCTTAGAATGTTCCAAAAAGCCTTTCAAAGATCTTCAAGTACTTTGTTTGGAAATAGGCTGATATTATATCTAAAATCAATCTTGTGTGACTTAGAAAAGCGAAATAGGTTACCATGTGACCAGTGGCTAGTGCTTTTAAAATGCTGATAGTATTTAGAACCCCATCCCCAACGTTTTGTTTTTCAAAACATATCTTTAGAACAGTGACATTACTGAAAGAAAGATATTGGTAAGAGTCACTGATAATATAGATTTTGTGACATTTTTCGGTTTAAGTCCTCCCCATTAGCTGTGGCTGAGGCCATGGAGTTTATAATCAGGTCAACAGTCTAAAGAATAAGCTAAAGGCAAGAACCAGAAGGCATATTATAAATATAAACAAAATATTAGTTTTGTTGAAGGAAATAATTTTTAAATCTTAATAATTTGATTTGATCATCTTAAAGGCTTCAACTGAGTGTCTCAAATTTTTGAAAAACATTCCTAAGAATATGAAAGGCTTGAACAGAGGGAGAAAATCACAGAACACCATTATAAGTGAATGCCTATGCATATAAACTCAATCAAGATAGGACAGAGACACATATGTCTGATGTATAGATAGGGTATGTGAGTCTCAAAGTCAGTAGAAATACTCTACCTGTGAAGAAAGTCAATTTCAGTAAAAGGAATGTTACAGAGACTAAACTAAAATAAGAAAACCTATAGTATTTATAGATTTTTAAGTCTATTTTACTGTTCAGAATATTATTTTAAATATGGGTTAATTTGAAAATTTCTTATTAACTATGTATGGATTTGTTTGAAATAATAATAAAACAAATCTTGGTAACTGATTGCTGTCATTGTATCAGTACTTATTTTTACTCCCCTTATGAGGAATCATAGAAGCCTCAGAACTCACTTATAGTATTGATAGGAGTTACTGCTAATACTGAAAAATTTATAACATGCTGATCATACTTCTTAACATTTATGGCCATGACAGATCACATATAGAATACTATATTAGTTACTTCCCTGTTTCTGTAATAAAATACTAAGAGCCAAAGTAACTTAAGGAAGAAATGGTCTTATTTTGTTTGGGCTTCCGGAGAAACAAAGTCCATCCTTGCAGGAAAGACATGTCATGGAGGCAGGGACAAGAAGCTGGTGGTCACTTTCATTCACATACAGGAAGCAGACAGAGAACCCAGGAAGAAGGACAAAGCCATAAACCCTCAAAACCCAGTGACTACTTCTAGGAAAGCTCCACCTCCTAGAGGTTCCATTACCTTCCCAAACAGTGCCACCAACTGGGGACCAAGTGCTCAAACACATGAGTTCATGGGGGCTGGTTCTCATTCAAGTCACAAAACAATGCCATAATATCCCAGTCCATGTCTGTGAGAGTCTGTATTATTTAGATGCATGTGAGAACATTCTGTGGTGTTTTGGAACCACAGAATCACCCGGCACATTTCTCAAATGTGTCCTATCTCCAAATAGACCAGAAGTTAGCTCTTCTAGGTTGATAGTATTTCAACTCTAGCAAGCTATTTGACCTCACTTGAGCTCCACTGACCTCAGTAGTGAAGGAAAGACAATAAAGTACATTCATAAGTTATGGTGAAATTTAAATAAGGTAACATACATCAAGACTTAAGTGTTATGTGTTCCAAATAAGAGCATAATGTGATCATTCTGGGGGCATCCAGGTCTACTATGACTGAACTATCATCTAACTTCAGAAGCAGATTTCCAAGATTCCCTGAACTTTCTACTTTGGTGCCTTGATGTGAGGTATTTTTTTCCATTTAATTTCCTTGTCGTGTTACCCTGTCTTTCTCCACAATCCCCGCCTACTGAAATAATGCCTATTTGAATTGCACTTCACACTTTACTTCCTTTCTAATCATTTTATGGTTTAAATTTGTTTCAATCAAACTTATGTCTGACATCTGCTATCTATGAGTCCTCATCAGAGAACTGTTTGTACATGGTGCCCTTGTGGGTTGATCCCAAAGAGTTTGGAATATGCTCTGTAATGTTGTAGCAGCAGAGGGCTGTCACATGTGACTGTAAGGTCCATGCGCTTACCTTGTGCATAATATCGTCGTCATATTTTTCCTAACTTGCAGAAATATTGCTGTTTTTCCATCAATTATTTCCCAAGTTTTATCAGATACTGCTGGGTGTTTTAAAGATACTGATAATTAGCACTGATTAGAAAAGAGACATGTGCACTAATAACCTTAAGTAAGTGGGTACAAAATCAAAAGTGTTGCGGTTAGGGCAATAGACCCTAATGATACTCAATGCTATTTAGAATAAGTAGCCAGTTATGGTGGCTCTCCCTTCTGATCCCAGTACTCAAGAAACTGAAGCAGGAAGATTCCTAACCATTTGAGGCCAGCCTGGGCTGCACTGTGAGACTCTATCTCAGTTTAAAAGGAACAACCAACATGCCAACAACAAAATAGGGACAGTATTTGCTTAGACAAACAGAAAAGCTCACTTTTCAATCAAAGTTTATATTTAAATGACTCCCTGCTACTAAGGCTCCTTTTAAGCCACACCACTAAATGCTAATTGCCTTTTATTTTTATTTCTTAATAAAGAGCATATAATATCCTGATTGTCCTCTTAGCATTATTGGTTGGAATAGTGTCGTTTAAACATTTCCTTTCAAGTTAGAAATGGTGCAGAAATTGGAATTCTTCACGGAACTGGTGGCCATCAGGAGCCCTGCCTTGGAAGAGTCTTGTTTAGAATACCAAATCTCTGCCTGGAGATGGTTACATGGGGTTCATTTGCAATAAGCGGCTGTGTAGCAGCTCTTGGAAGTAATTAGATTGCTCCATAGCTAGTTTCACAAGCCTTGCTCAGTGTATGGATTCTTAAATAAACAGCAAGAAAATTATATTACAAAGAAATGACAGCCCACATACAAGTTCTCTAGCATAATAAAAACTGATTAAAGATGTTCAAGTAGGGCAAGGTCCTTTAGCATCTACCTACAAGGCTCTCCTACATTTTCTTGTTGTTGCTAAATAAACATCAGAAGATTTCGATTACACTGCTTGCTTTGATATTATGTTTCAGACATCAATCAAGCTCTCAAAGAGTATCCTGGAAGCAAAGAGGCATTGGGATATATTTTATTTTTCTTTTGAAATTCACTGGAGCTGTTATAAGGTCACACTTTCTTGTGCCTAAAAGAGTGGAGCAGACACCATTGGTGTCAGGTTACACCCCAAGGAGCTATAATGTGGCTGCTTGCTGGCAGCCACAACTCCCACCCTTAGCAGCTATTCCCACTTGTTATTAATACCGTGTAGGACACAGGCTTTTCCCAGCAAGGCTCCTTTCAGCTCCTGTTCTCATTATTACAGGGAGTGTTTATTCATCTCTCCGTTTTGTGAATATGTTAGTCACCCTTATTTGTTAGCTTAACACTCCAGTTTCCTGACTACCTCCTCATATGCCTGCCTCCCTTGTTTTTGGTTTCGTTTTAATTCACTAGTGCGCCACTTAAAAGCACATGACTTGTGGAAGGGATATTTGAAGTCTACCCTCTGACTGAATTGTATGTGTGCGATTCAGTTTTGCCTATGATGTTTTCAAACCAGTCTCCAGGATGTAGTCATCTTGTCTCAAGGGAGCTTTGCATCCTTTGTTGAATCCTGCATCTGTAAACCTGGAACTGTTTCTGAATTTGAGCAATTTCGAGCCACCCTGTCAGGAGTTTTGTCAGGGAGCAAGATGGATCCTTGGAGGTCATAGGAGGGTTTACAGCATCCATGGAGGTGATGGGGTCACACTGGAAACACGCATGCTCAGAATGCACAGCGTTTGTATCAGATTGCCATCATTAAAGTGGCTTGGAAGCCCATAGTGTGCTCTGCTAGAAGCTCGGTGTAGATATATTTCCATTCTCTATGGCTTTCAATGATGACACATGGAAGTCCCTTGGTGTTTTTTTAATAACCCCCAAACTGAAATACTGTCCAGGGAAAAGAAAGATCTACTCTCTAATTCTAGCATCTATTCTTTAAGACAACTTAAACTTTAGTATTTCAAATGGATGCTGATTAAAGAAATGTTGAGCTTAGTGTAGTTTGATATCGTGAATAACTCACAGCACATTAGCTTAAAATAATGACTTTCTAAATCATTTCCTCAGTTATCCAGCAGTCACGAGATTGGCATCCTGTAGTTATTTTTCTCTGTGCGGTATTGTTTTTCAGGGGGCACTCTCTCTTTAAATTCTGATTAATATTCAGATCACTGCCAAGCCTTTCAGTCTTTCCACATTTGTTCAAGGACATCATTAGATCCTGAGAGGGTGTTGGAGAGCATTTGCTGAACGCGAAAACACATGCATCAGTAACTTGATTTAGAAGGTTGGAAGGGCAGTAGCAAAATTTAGAACTGAAGGTTGGTGAACTTTAGGGGCAGGGAATATAACTCAGTGGTGGAAAGCTTGCCTGTATGTCATGTACAATCCTCTAGATTTGATCCCCAGCACCAAAAAACAAAAGTTGATGAATTTTATCATCTTAATCACTAATACAAGCTCAAGACATTTTAAATGTTTTATAGTATTAAATACTTGAATTTCTAAACTTAAAAGTTCTACATCCTAGAACTTTAAAAATAAAAATGCATTTTTAAATACATACTTTAATCTGAAGTCATTCTGTCACAAGAAAGTATAGATTTTGAGTTTATAATGTTTGAGAAGAAGATACTTTCGGTGTTTTCTATTTATTGCCTTATATACATAACTTAAAGTAGGATCATAGTATGCAGCTATGAACTCCAGAGTTAATAAAATAAATATCAATTTTAAATAACAACTGGTTGGAGGCAAGGAGACAAACTATATAAAGGAACTAGTGATCAATCTGTAATTTTGGGCATTTTGGGACTCTCATCAATGCCTCTCTCACTTGTTCCCATCTATGTCCAATCCCTCAAGCCTGAATCCGGACGTAGGATCTTGCTTTTCATAGACAGAATATAGGAAATATGAAGAAAGAACCAGATTGCTGCAAATTCTTGAACTAATTAAAAGAAACCTAAAGAGAATGTCTCAACAATGGGGAAAAGCTAGGCTAAAGCTGGCTGGACATTCGATTCTGTGATTTCTTAGCATGTAAAAGCACTACAACTGCAAATGAATTAGAAAGCATCATGCACTTAGCATGTATATTTAATCAAAAAGTAATTGGAGTTATTTTTAGATGCATGCTTCTAATACTTGATAATGAAACTCAGACACCTCGGTTTTTCCTAACATAAAAATATAGCTGTCGAAATTGACAACTTTCTTTGTAATTCAACTACATTTACTCAATGTTTGTTTTGAGCTAGTTTTTGACACCACTTTGCTATAAGGCTAAAGTAAGATGGTTTTAATCAATGGAGAGAATGAGCAAGTGTTCATCTAATTTGAATTCTCCATAACATGAATAATGGATGCAAAATCAGCTATGCTTAACTTACTGCTCTATGACACAGCCTAACCTAAGTGTAGAAAATACTGACAGTAGCATGGGTCTCTAAGAATTGCTTCTCATAGCTACGATCCTTTTTCAGTATAGAGAGGTTAAGCTTTTCATGTAATATTTGAACAAAGCAATCCCCTAGATGTAATTTGGTCATCACAGAATTCAAAGTGGACTAAAAAGCTTAATTCTTAACAATTGCCCTTTAAGAGCTTTTTGGTACATGCAAAATCAATGTAACAGTCGAAAGACATTTTAATAAAAAGTTCTTAGCATTGGAAGTGTGAAAAACTCATTACATTTCAGGAATTAGATTTTCTTTCTGAATATAATTGGAGTGGAAGTATTTTATTTGGCTGTTGACAGCCCTGTAAAGCAGACATGTAGACGTTGACATCTGTATTTACAGCTAGGATGGTTTCCCAGGCCTTCACCTTGGGATGAAATGTAATCAGGTTTTGATGTGTTTAACAAGGATCCTAATCTTTGGATCTTTTGTCCAGTACCATGCAGACTATGATGGGATAAAAGCTATGTGGCACTAAAATTTTAAATGCACACACATATTACCTTGGTAAACTCGAAAACAAAAATTTTTGCTTGGGAGCCAAACAAAGGCTGTTCTATAGCTTAGACTGACTCTATGTGTTCACATTTTCTCTGGTTATTCTGGGGATTCTGGCTCATTCTTCTATATCTCCCTTTTTCTCTTGACTAGGCCATGAGTGGAATGAAATCCTTTCAGATTATTATTTCTCTGTGGGTCCTTTCTTTCCAAATATTTTCATTAACTACTAAAAGAAAGTGGGGGTAAAAAATACCTGCCATAATCAAGATGTCAAGATACTAGATAGGGAGTTATCTAAATTCACTGAAAAAAAAAATGAATGCCTTCCTATCATGTGTTGGGCATTCTGGTAGGCACCAAGTATACAAAGATAAAAATGACCTAGTATACTTTACCGTAGAGCATAAGTAACATAATAATGTCTACAGGATGTGAGGAGGGCATGCTGGGAAAGAGGACAACATGCAATCTCAGGCTGAGGTGACAGGCATGAACAGGAGAAGGATTGGCCTGAGTAGGAACATAGAAACAGAAAGAACTTGATGAAGTTTGAGCTTTGAAGGCTACTGTGTTGAACGATGATACACTGGTTTTCATAGGATGTTCCCTGGCTAGAAGCATCAGTGTTCCCTGGAATTTATTAGACCTGCAAATTCTAGACCACACACACTGGTTCAGAATTTGCAGTTAAAGCAGCTTTCTAGGCACCGTTGGGATCACTGAGCATAGAAATCACTATGTTCTGTTATACTGAGCCTATGGACTTAAACTTCGTTATTATTTAGTAGATCTTTAGTAGGAATAGGGCATTTGTTTTATTTATTTATCAATAGCTCTATCCTCAGTAGCTTGAGACTAAATTATCAAGCATGTAATAAAGATCCAACTACGGAGCGAGGGTCAGAAATGTAATTGGATGTGTATACTAGGATGTTACAATTCAAGTCAAGAGGACCAGGATGGAATGATGCATCACACCGAATAAAGAGCAGTATTGTCTGTCGGTCAGCATTATGCCTCTTACCCACTTCTGGATCTGTTCTTAGGGCTAATTGCTGGTGTCTTTTCTGCAAAGCATAACCAGAATGGAAGTTTTTCTCTCTAACTAGTTATCAGTCTCATTTCTGGACAAGATAAAGTCATCCACTAGGCTTCTGTCTCTGGTATCCAGACAGATTACATCAGCATATTTTCCCTGGCCTTGAGCCAGCATTCCCATTAGAATTTCTGATTCATTTCAACAGAATTACAATTACAGCAGGGAGGATTGTCCTCGTGGTGAAAATAATAATTTTATTATTCCTCCTGCTCTAAAATAAAAACAAACATGAAATTGTTTAGCAACCATTCCAATGGCTTTACAATTTGTGTCCTTGTACAAAAGCTGTTTGGTTCACTGCCTTTACTGAAATGCCTTTGGCTTGTAGGACAGCAGCATACTGAGTGTGAGCTAGCTGGTGCCTGGTTTAAATGTACACCACTAAATTAAGATCGTGATGATGAATCACTGTGTCCCAGTATTTATCCAGCCCTTTGTGTCAAACGCTGTGCCCAGAATCCAATAAACATTAGCATGTTACCTTGGAAGTCAGTGTAGGAGACATACTCATTTTCATTCTTTTTTCCAATGATGAATTTGAGGACTCTTGGGCTAACTCGACTAATAGGCAGCTGTGGCTGGTCCAGCTTCAGAAGAGTCCGACAGCCAGGGGAAAACAGTGTCCATTTCTCATAGCACATGCTGAAAACCAATTTTCAAGTTCTGTTACATGCATGTGGAGAGACACAAATGCTAATCCAGTCTTGGTTGAAAGAGTAAGCACACTATGTACATACCCAGGGACAAATCTCTTATCACCTGAGTCAGAAAACCTACTTCTAGGGTTTCTAGGAACTTAGTCTAGAGACATAATCAAATACAATAAAGGACTATGTGTGTGGATGTTTTTCATAAATATTTGAGTGAAAAACTATGAGATACAGGGGATGGGGGGGGGTGACTCAGTTGGTAAAACACTTGGCCACACGAGGAGGAAAACGTGACTTCAGCATTCACTTAGAAAAAGATCAGCACAGCAGTGTGTTTCTATCACCCCAGAGCAGGACAGAAAGAGAGAGGTGGATTTCTTAATAGCCAGTCTGTCCGAGTAGATGACCTTCAGGTTCAGTGAGAGACCCTGTCTCAAAATACAAGATGGGGAATGAATAAGGAAAAACCTCAGTGTCAACACATGGCTTCTACGTGCACCCTGCATGCACAGGTGTGCACACATACCCCCACAAAATCATGTGAAACACATTTGTGTTTGTATATAATTTCCTTTTAAGTTTTTGTTTCATTTACTCTCTCTCTTT
>NC_022015.1:60305082-60327928 GCF_000317375.1 Microtus ochrogaster | reverse complement strand
CTTTTGAGAACTGGTTCTCTCCTTCTACTGTGTTAGGATCTGGGGATCAAACTCAGTTTATCAGGCTGGAAAGAGCAATTTCTTTACCTGCTAAGCCAACTCAACAGCCTGTACTTTCTCATACTCAAGAAAAATAACTTTTTGATAAGAAATAAATATATTTGTATCTCAAGAAGTTTCTAAGTTTGTCTCCATAAAAATAATAAAATAAAAATTAATTTTTGTTTAATAAGTTCAATATGTAGTTAATAATTATATACAGTGTGTTGTGTCAGCACATTTAGTCATGATGGATAGATGATAGATAGATAGATAGATGATAGATAGATAGATAGATAGATAGATAGATAGATAGATAGATAGATAGATAGATATGAATGATGGAGTCAAAAACATATATTATCTGCATCTCAAACACTGGTTATTTCTTTGTGATAATATTCCAGACCCTCTAATTTGAGTTAGATTATACAGCATTTTAAGTTGTAGCCCACAACAGTAGTCATTGTATTCAAATTTAGTTGTGACTGTTTACTTTGTAAATGAGTTCTCTCCAACCCATGCCCCCTCTCTTTGCTGACCTCTTACCCATTTCAGCCATTCTGAAATTATGGGTTTTTTTCTTCCCTTATCTGTTATGATTTTTCACAATTCCAGTTTGCTTTGATATTTCTATTGCACAATATATCTTAATATATCTCAACATACCTCAATATATGTGTATACATGTAACACAATTTTTTTAAAAACCATACATTTGAAATAGAGCAAAGATGGGTATTAAGAGTTTGAAGGGAGAAAGGAAAGGGAAAAGTAGTGTAATTATGTTATAATCTCAAATATAAAGGAAATGATAAATAATAAGAGCAAAAGTATTAGTTTTATGTTTATATGACATTTGGTGTCTCAGATGAGGCATACTTGTATCTTAACTCAAATACTGTACTATAACTTAAAAAGTATAATCTGTTATTACTTCCATTTTGAAGAAAAGGGAAACATGGAGCTACCTTAAACTTACCGAAGACAGAACCAACCATAAGCCTTTAAAGGTAGTATCTGAGTTCACAAACTGTCTCTGAAACACATTTCCTTGCCCACTGTCATACGCTACCTTTCAACCACAGTCAACTCTGGGAGAAGGTGTTTAAATGATCCTCAGACAATATGCCCTGATTCTATGGCATGGAGGGGACTCACTTTTGGTGATTAACTAAAGCCCCTTGTTCTTCCCTAGCAACTCACAGGATCTAGGGAAACTGGCTGAGTTTAAAGCTTTAAAGATAAGTCAAAGAGGGAATGGAGATGTGGCACAGTGGTTAGGATCACTGAGAACTCAGTTTCAATTCCCAGTACCCACATGGCCACTTAGAAAAGTCTGTAACTCCAATCCCATGGAGCTTGACACCCTCTGCTTCCCTCTGAAGGCACCAAGCACACGGAGGGCCCACAGACATATATGCAGGCAGAACACCCATACTGATTAAATAATGAAATATTTTTAAAAGGAGAAGTCAAAGGTATACTCAGCAACTCTTCCTGATTACTAGGTGAGGTTTTTTTTATAACACATATGTATCATATTAGGAGAATAGGAAGTATATAAATTCTGTGATAAACTGATGAACTTTGAATATGTTCATACACACTATTTACTGCCAGATGTTCCAGGGGTGTTTTCCTCTCCTTTGCTGCTTTTCATGACAAGTAGCTCAGTTAGAAAATATGTAAATCTGGATTTGAGTGAATGAATACCAGTAAAATGATCATGTATCCAAGTACTAAAAGGACTTACATAAATAATGTCAAAAGATACCACAAAGAACACCAAGCCTATTGAACATTAAAAGGGAGGTGAGAGTCACAGAAATCCAGGGACTTACCTTATCCAGGGTCTCTCAAGAGCACAGAGCATGATCATAAATATTATTTTTCCCAAATTGTGTTTTAAACTATTTTAATGGAACTTTTTTATAGGAACATATATAAGGGAAAAGTGAGCAAAATAAGAAAAAACTACTTAGATTTCATAGAGCTAACAAAATTATTTCTAAGTCAATTCTTCTTTTGTCCATGTTTGAGTATTAACTGAACCACATCTTCTTGCATCATAGACCAGCAATTATGCATTTTTTGGCGGGCATGTATTCTGTAGAGAGATATATTCCCTCAGAAGTGAATCCAAGTCTGAAATGAGAGAGTAGGAAGTAGATATTTTGGTACTAGTGTTCCAAGATATAAAGGATTCAGGTGCTATGATTTTTAAATCTTATAGGCTTAGACATTTACTTTTAATTTTATAAATATAATCAATAAAAAACAAGCAATTTTCTACATAAAAAATGTTTACTTTCCTGGGTGAAATAACATAATTGCTCATCTCTGTAACCCAAGCACCAGAAAAGATGCTGAGCCATGTAGAGTATGAGTTTTAGGCTAGCCAGGGCTACATTCTGTCTCAAAAAAGAAGAAGGAGGAAGAGGACAATGAGGAGGGAAGAAAGGGAGGGAGAGAAGAAGGGAGGGAGGGAGGGAGTTTGGCATAAGGACACATAAAAGTGTCTATTCCACTGTAGAATGGAGTTTCAGTTTATCTACTAGGTGTTTGCTTTGTACAATATGGGGTGAATGCCTAACCTATTTAGGAACGATATCAGAAACAACTGGAACAGATGTATAATATTTTGTAGATATCATGGTTCTGAGTTAGACTTACTTCTACAGAGAGTGGAAGGCCTTTAATCATATAAAGAATTCAAACATCTCCCGTGGGTTCTATTAATAAAGATGTGCTTAGAGCCACCTGTCTCTTGGTAAAACCGAGGAGTAGAAAGCACTTAGTGGCTCTCTAGTGAATGACTTTTCCCCCATGTTCCTCACTGATTCCCAACAAATAACCAGAAACACCTCAGTGTTCAGCCCATAACTGAACACCATCACAGTGGTCTCTTTTCCCAGCCCTTAATTTTCCATCAGGGTCATGATTGATAAAAATGATTGTAATTATAAATAATACTTTTGAGAGTTCTATGTGTTCTAGATTATACTTTTTCTTATTTTTCTCTGCTTTATAATTCACTGTAGAAAGAAGGTACTCTAGATGAACCAACCTAGTTTACCAAAATAACCCATTTTATAGCCTGGGCAGTTGGGTGCAGTGCCTGTTTTGAAGCTACAACTAGGCTGGTTACGATAAGTCAGCGCATCATGACTAAGTCAACTCACTGCTCTGAAGTTTGGTTTCATCTTTGACAATGAAAAAAAAAACACACACACAAGACAGAGAAGTTTACTCTGACTATATGAATTTCCTTACATTTTTACCTAATTCATTTATCTCTTTTTAACCTCCAAATAATAATTTTTCTGTATAGTTTTATTTTTCTTCCTTGAAATCCTTCTGCACTTATCACCAGGCCAACGAGCTGTCCATCAAATCATTTAATAAATACACATTAAGCAATTACTATGTTTCTGACACTGCCTGGAGTGTTGGGGTCACAACAGAGAAATAAGTGTCCCTTCTCCAGCACTTAGATGAGTAGGGGAAATAAATAATGAAGGAAACATCAGCATAATATGAAATTACAGCTACAGTGTGAGACATGATTGGAGATCAGCAAGATGGCTGATATGAACTCTGAGAGACTTCCTGAAGAAATTAGGGGGGCAGAGGTGAGTGTCAAGCAGGGGCGTGTCTGGTAGGGGTGATATTTGTGGGAGAGAGGAGCAAAGGGGAAACAAGATGTTCATTAGATGAGACACCAGAGAGAGGCCTTGTGAAATCTCTGTTTTCTAATCCTTTCCATTCTGTGCATAAATACTGATGCGATATTTGGAATGAAACCGACATGCAATGGGACCTGCAGTTTAGGGGACTAATTGAATCATCTCTGATTTAGTTGCTTAGAGCTTCCTGGGAGCTTTCAGTAGCCTTTAGGAAAACATTGTAGGACAAAATTCCAATTAATCTCAGCATCTTTGCAGTTGACTGTCTTAGGTATAGGAGCCCTTGGTAAGTGTCCCGTGGAAATATGGGAAAGGATGCTCTTCCTGTGGAGTAGCTACCTGCTCTTCCCGTCCCGTAGTCTAGTTCTGAGAAGAATGAGAACCATTTTCAGAAACTCAAGAAGTACGTTTCTCCATAAGGATGGAAGTTTCTGGTCCTTGAGAGAGTTCTACCTCACTTAATTCTTAATAAGTTTTGAAGGGACCTCTTAGCTGCCAACACGGTGCTGAGAAGGAAGGATATGTCAACAGCTTAGAGAAGGTGTCTGTAATTCATTAAACATGAGCTCAATTCCAGGGTTTTGTTTTTTTTTTTACTTTAGTCATGTCATCATTTGTAAAGTTTGAGACTAGTAGAATTTTATAGTTTTACTTTTAGAATTAGCTATGAGAAAACAACATAAGATGAAATTGAATTCCAAGTAGAATAATCTAGCTGTAGTTATGTTTATTGACAGAAATAAATTTCTTCTTCTGGGAGTTTCATAGAATGGCACAATTTTTTTTCATGACTGACTCTTCCACTTGGAGCATAATACTTTGAATTAGTAAATAATACTAAAATCACTATTGGGTGGCTAGCATATCTCTTAATTTGCTAAATTTACTCATCCCAGATGTATTTATACTTCAAAATATCACATTGGACATAGCAAGTACATACACAAAATGAAATCAATGTAGAAATGATGTGTTTGTGGACCCTGATTAAATAATGTGCGTGATGTGTGAGAGAAGTGAAAGCGAATAGCCTTGCCACTGGAAGTCTTTTGCTGAATTATTAATTCCACTCACTAACTAAAGATGCCTGTCAAACACCAAACATTTCATGCCCTGAAATGAATCAGGTCCTGGTCCATGCTACCTCCCCTGTGTCACAAATGAAAGTTTTTCTTGTATACTCCTCTTTCTCCAGATGTGTAACTGTTCTTTCTCCAGAGGTACTACTGTTCTCTCACTGCTGCTCTTTAAGTCTGCTTTCAACCACAACAACAATGACAAAATCAACATATGCACAAGTAGAAAAAGTCATCTTCCCCAAATGGCTAGACCTGACTTGTCTAAGAAAACAAGCCACAGCTCAGTTCTATCAAGCTCTGACTACATGACCAGAAAGTCGAATTTTAATATCAAAAAAAATTACCTAGTTTTTCAGGTTTGTGTTTTATATGAAACACAAAATAGACACAATGTAAGAGAACTCTCAGGTTCTTTTGGGAACTGAGTTCACGGTAAAGGGATCAGAGCTGTGGTCTGGGACATCTGACCTCTTTCATGTAGAGGGCTCCCAGCAGGTCTGTGACTGGCTCTGAAACAGATTGTCAACTGTAGTGGGTATTCAGCTCCTCCTAGGATCTGTCAGAATCAACTAGAAGGAGCACTCAAAAACTCCCATTATCATACCCAAAATGTAAGGGAAAATAAGCAGAGAAGAGATATTGATGAGAGGCATTTGGAAAAGGAAAGATACTTTGTGTATTATCATTGAGTTTCAAATTATCTCATAGAATTACTTTTTAAAAGGAAATTACACCGGGTACAATTTCGCCTAATTATCTCACTTAAACATAGGGGCCAAAGTCATTTGTCCATAGTCTATACCGTTCGTTTTACATGTGAAAATGGGCTGCAAGAAACTAAACTCATTAGTACAGATGGATTGAAGAGTGTCCCCTAATTCTTTGCAGGATGCAGGACATGTTATTTTAGGCACACTGAAGAGCTTGCTTTCCTCCTAATCACATTATCACATTTATCACATTGCTTCTTTTTTTCTTTCTGTCTTTCTTTTTTTTTTCAAGACAGGGTTTCTCTGTGTAACAGTCCTAGCTCTCCTGAAACTAGCTCTTGTAGACCAGGCTGGCCTCAAACTCACTGAGATCTGCCTGCCTCTGCCTCCCGAGTGCTGGGATTAAAGGCGTGCACCACCACCGCCGGGCTGGCATTGCTTCTTAACACTGCGCTGTTTCTGTTGTAGTTCCCATCAGATTTTGCAGTTATTGTTTTAATTTTTCAGTCCAGCTTTTTCCACTGCTGTGTTCTACTCAGAGACTGCATATCAAATACGTGTTTTTCTTTAAGAGTCATGGTTTTCCTGCTGTTAAAGAAAACACTGACGGGCCGGGCAGTGGTGGCGCACGCCTTTAATCCCAGCACTCCGGAGGCAGAGGCAGGCGGATCTCTGGGAGTTCGAGGCCAGCCTGGTCTACAAGAACTAGTTCCGGGACGGGCACCAAAGCCCAAAGCTACAGAGAAACCCTGTCTCGAAAAACCAAAAATAAATAAATAAATAAATAAAACACTGACTTAAGATTTATGTTTATGTGTATGAGTGTGGGCCTGAGTATGTATATAAGCAGCACATGCATGTCTGCTGCTCAGAGGGGTCAAAAGAGGGCACGTTAGAGTCCCTAGTCCTGAAGTTACATATAATTTTGACCCTTGTGGGTCCTGGGACCCGCACCAGTGTCTTCAGCAAGGTGAGATGCTCTTAACTACTGATCCATCTTTCCAGCCCCAATGGTCATTAATTTCTTTGCATTAAGCAAAAATCAGAAATTATACTCAGTAGAAAAGTAGGATTTTGGTGGAGGTTAGTGTAACTATTTGTTTCTCCCAGTAATGTTTCTGCTTGTCAATGGCCTTGAATATGACTTCCTAGAAATAATGCCAAAGACTAAGTCTTCTGTTTATACTTCTGATCCATCAAGAAACTCAGTGGGTAAACATGTTTGCCACTGAGCCTGATGACCCAGGTTTGATTGCTGGGATCCACATGGCAGAAAAAGAGAGATGTGTACCTCCCCACACAAAAATAAATACAAAAATCTAAGAAATTCCCACAACTTCCTCTCTCATGAATGCATTTTGTACTTGCAAATCATTTTAAATGGATGGATTTGAAAACCTTAAGCTACACAATAATCACTATTTGGAGTTGAAAATGATAGGTTCACATAGAAGAAAATGAAATCCCCTAATAGCCAACCTCACTTAGAACTCTCAGGGGCTACACAAACTTTCTACTGGAGCTGACAGAGTTGCAGCAGACACAGCTACATTAGAGGGATGCGCACCTCATGCCTGGGAATCCCGGCATTTGCTTTGCTGTTTTACCTTCTATGGGTCCCATGCTGTGTTGGTGAAGCTTTTCTTCAACAGTCTCTCTTTCCTTGTGGTTCTGATGAAACTGCTGTGCAGGGTTTTCCCATCTTTAGCCAATGGCCAGGACAGTGCCCACGCTAGGCTTTTTAGGGCCTTAAACATGAGACACAAAGATAAGCAGCAAATGAAGCTGCATTTTCTCTAAAATGATTGCCATTAGTTTATGTATGTAGTGCTCAGACCTGTCCTGATTCCTGTCCCTTCGTGGCCATAATTTAGTGTCCCCATGTTTCTGAATCATGCAGTACTTTTCCAGAACATCCATTTGTACTTAAGGTAAAATTTTGTTCAATTTTAAAGAACATTGTTGCTGGTAATCTCAAGATTGCAATGGTGTCAGGAAGCCCTGGTGAGTAGAATTATTTGCCCAGTATCAAACAGTCTCCTTGTTTCATTGATAGAAGGAAGTGCACAGTCACGGTATCTCTAAATCTGACAAGCTAAGTGAGCAAAATTCAGGGAGGCTGAGGCATCTGCACATGCCTTGGGGAACTCCTAGCCTTGGATACCTATGGGCATTTTGTGCTCAGTCCTCTTCCTCCATGTTCTACCAATCCTCATTCAGTGATCACTTTCTCCGATGTGTGTCTCATAGAACCCTCTTCTTCCTCTTTCTCCTCCTCCCTTTTCCCTTTAGATATTAAACAAAAATGAAGGGGGGAGGCAAAGAAAGCAAAAATTCTAACATCTACCCTGAAATCCACATAATATTCCGTGTAAGTTCAGAGGGGGCAATTTAGGTAATGATATTAAAAACAACATTGACTGTTTGAAACATTTTGCAGTCATGGAGTATGGTCAGAGAGCATGCTCAAGTGGCCTTCACTTAGCACTATCCTGATGCTTTGTGGCTTTGGGAGCTTCAGGAAGTCTCAAAAGCTCTTCAAGTTGGGGGAGATTTCATCTGTAATAGACAATGACTAGGATTAGCCCTAAATTTTGGGCTAGCATTCAGCACAGCAGAATTTGGACTTCTGTCTGTTGATGACTATCCCAAAAACAAAGCCCATGGCTTTGATTCGTCTTCTGAGAACTCGGTTGTCCTCTAAGACGTGAACCTCTTTTCGTTCACATCTGGCTAAAATACGGAAGTTGGAATGCTTGCAGAGCATTTGAATGGGAGTTTTATGTTTTTGAGTGTCGAAAGCAGATTACGCTTAAGCAGTAGGAAAAAAAAATGGTCATTAAAAAGCTTGGGATTTAAACAAACAAACCTCAATCTTGAATTGATGGTCTGTACTCCATGTTTAGTGAAAATATTGCCAGATGCATCTGTGGTTTGATTACTGAATAAATGAAAAGAGATTTTTTTCAACGAGCATAAATTCTTTAGCAAAGCTAAATTCCTTGCATGGCAACTGTTTGCTTATGAAGGGGAAGGCCAGAAAGACAAGAAAAGGCCACCTCTAAGTACTCCAGCCTTTGAGCCACATTATACAAGGCCTAGAAATGTCCTTGGTTACTCTAGTCTTTTGTGCCCTGCATTTTAAAGATGGCAAGTATTTGATTAGCTGGCGTGGACCTCTTGATGTACCCAATACAAGGAAAGAATTCAAATAAGGAAAACGTCTCCAGCCTTCTTCCCACTCCCACAGCAGACACATTTGATTAAATGAGTTATCTAAAGAAAACACATGTTTCTGAATCCCTGCTGGTAAACTTGCTGTACCTGTACTTCAAAAATGCCCTAGCTTACTAAAAAAAAATTCATCTTGAGTTTACTTGCCTTGTGTCGTGACCGTGGTATTTCTGAGGACAATCCTCAGTTACAGTTGAAGACAGAGGCAGCGCTGCTTTCAGAAACACTGAGTTCTTTGAGACGGTGGTGGTAGTTTTGGTTTGCTTTTATGGGGCAGGGTCTCATGTAGCCCTGGCTTGCTTCCAACACATCGAGTATCTGAGGACGACCTTCTGCTCTTGATCCACCCTCTGCATCTGGAATAACCTAGTTAAAAGAAAACACCAGTTGGAATAAATTATCTCTATGTCCTCCTGTTCTCACACTGAAAGAGAACTGGAAAGGATGAGAGAGCTTCTTCCGGTGTCCCACACCTCCTCTTCTTTCTCGCCACCCATACTCCATGGCCTGTCTTCCTTTGCTGGTGATAACCTCTCATTTCTGTTTTAAGAAATAGAAGATTAACTATTGAAAACTTGTTATCTTCCTAAATATTACTATGTCTGAAGCAAGGAATGGAGCAGTTCACAACTGGGAAGCCATGACCTTGTGATTTATTATATGGGTTGTGGAGAATGATGAGCTAGATTTAAATCCTACATTGTCATCTGTTATGTGACCTGCTGTTTCTCTATCTGTGTGGTGGAGATAGTGGCAGGAGATATGCCATAGAACTGCTCTAAAGCTTAATTGAGGCAATCCTTGAGGCACATTTAAATAGGACCTAACAACAGTTAATGCTCAAGATTGTTAAGTATTTAAAATTATTGGTATAAATTCATCATAGAAGAAGTAACTACCACATAGGGCACTTTTATTATTAGGTTTTACTTTTCTGTGTATAAAAAGTTAAGCTTGGTCTGCCTTAGTAAATGGGTTTTTTTCATGATGGAATTGAAAAAAAAAAAAAAGATTGCGGTTACCTCATTCAGACAGAACCCAGGCAAGGGTGTGGCTCTACCATGTGATGCGCTGTCAAAGGATACTATCAGCATTCTAGTTGTTAAATGGAAATATGACAGCAGAACACTCTGGGAGTCTAAAGGAGTTTCCCCAGCACCTCTTTTTTGGATGGGGGAGGGGTCAGGACATGTTTAACATTGTCACATTTGTGTGATGTGATCACTATGGGTCTGTATTAAAATCCTCATGACATGTTTTTCTCGAGCGGCAGGAAACTATTTCAGAACTTCCCATGCTATTATTCTGCTCTTGTAATTCTCATTCAGTTCTGTTCTTCTCATTCAGTGGGATTGAAAAGCATTAAAATGCATTCTTGCTGATGTCTTTACCTAACAAGAGACCTTCAATCTACCCTATAAAAGAGTGGAAGCAGTAGACGGTGGAAGGAAGTTGTTTTAAAATCCCATTCTGTTTCAACATTACTCCAGTGGAATGGCTGTTAGCTGTACTGATCACGGCTGATTCTGTGGCTGTGTGCTAACCACTGAATGTAATCTAAAGGGCATTTCACATTAAAATGACTTTGCAGAATCCCCAACTTAACGTTGTTTATGCTACATGACAACTGCTATTATTTCAGTGCCAACCAAATATAAAGGGGCATTAATATTCATTAGTAATGTTACAGCTGATAACTCCCAAACAGCATTATAATGGTTTGAGTAGTTATTTCGGGCAATATGTTGGAATATTCACACAATAGCCCTGATTGACACCATGCTTTTAAGAAGCCAAGCAACTCAAAGGGAAAAATTCTGTACACATACATACAAGACTAACTAAATAAATATTTTAGAAATATGCTTCAGTTTGTAGGATCCTGCACTGAACCTGGAGTTTTTAATTTTTTGAATGAATTGCATAGTGTCCATCACTAGGGCAGAAATTTGGCACCCAGATGTAAGTCTCAATTTTATCACCTAAATTCAATGCTGTTATTTTGAGTCTACAAATTAGGCATTGCATCTTAGATGCATCTGCAAAGGTAGTTTTGCAGATAAGCACACAGCAAAAGAACAACGAGCATTGAAATTAGGGATTCTAAGATGAATCACACAGAATTTTGTATGTTATCCCATCTCACTGTATCAGGGAGGTTTTATACTCAGTTTTTACCTGTGGAAACTAAAGGCAAGAAGGATTCTAAGTCATGTATACATAGCTGGCCAAGGAGAAATCCTGCTCCTAGTGTATGTCCAAACATTTATTTCTTTGAATTAACATAGAGATCCCTAATGTTCATTCAATGGGGAATGTAGTGGTGGATGTTAATGGGTTGGAATAAGGTAAAAGGCAAGGAACCTGCCTTTGAGGAATTATCCTGCTTCATGGTAATAGCAATACCATTTGACAATGTCCATGAGGAATTAGTCAGCTCCATACTACAGCAGAGGTTCTGACACAGCTACTTGAGAAGTAGTGGCAGGTTTATGGGAACTTAAAATTTTGGAGGTTTATGTAAGCATGTGTACAACTTATATATATACATATTAATATAGTTTCATATATACAGATAAACATATATTTGTACAGAATGTTTTCTGGCATATATATCTCTATATAACCTCATCTATAGGGAAACTATCTCTGCAGTACATATTGAATTGCATGCATCTCAATTTTCCATACTAATAGATGTGGCAGGTATTGAATTCCACACATGGAAAGTTTTAAGCCATAAACACTGGGCCCCTCCATCACTCCCTATTGTCTGTTCCCCCCTTGATTTCCTAAAATCAAGTTGAAGTAAACTTGGTGCCTGCTGACAAAATGAATTGCAGTACCTCTGAATATTAATTCTTGGAAAAACAAAGGCAGATGGATTGTTGTCATTTCATCTCATGCAGGTACTCTGAGTGCTTCATGGCCATAATGTTGTGTACATTGCTTTCATACACATGGTTTCTGGGAATGTTTACATAAGCCTGTTTTACATTTGATGATTATATTTTGAACTGTGTATAAATAACTATGTGCCTAGCTATAACTCAATTATAAAGTAAGCTCTGCATATCTTCTGGGAGCTATGAGGAGAGGGAAAGTTCTATAAATATTGAAGTTGGCAGTATCAGAATTTGACGTTTCATAACTCCTAGGGATCTGAACCACTCTTGGAGGCACGCTCCTGATCCCTCACCCTCTTATCCCACACTCTACTTTTTCCTTTTTAGATCAAGTTCATAATCTTGAGTGACAGGAATTACATACACAAATGCCAAAGTCAATGATTTAATCAGTTCACTCAGATCTAGTCAGGCCCTACTTTATTACCTAGAAAGTAAAAACCAGCATTTGAATTTCGAAATTGAGCACACGTTTTCAAAGAGAATTCTTACAGCCAGCTGAGAGGTGATATTCTGCCCATATGAGTAAAGTTAAGGTCAATCAAACTAAAGAAAGCATTTCTGCTTTGGAGTCCAGGAGCTTATGCGTGCTCCTGGTTTGATTATCACAAAAGCCATTCCTTACCATTGTCAGTAGTAGGGGTGTGTCTGTCTGTCTGTATGTATGTATGTATGTATGTCTCTGTTCCTATTTCATCTCCACACTCCTCTGCTGTCGGATAGTTCTGGTTGAAACGTGTGAAATTTTTAGAGTTTCTGGGCCACCAGTACAATGGAACAGCGATGAAGTCAGGATCTGTGCCATCACTGACTTTTCTCACTTCCTTATCTAGAAAAGTCAGTAACAGTTGTGTGCTGCTCTGCTAAACTGGAATGTGTAGTGCTTTGTTCTGAGGTAGGTAATGAGGAGTTAGTTAAGTCATGATGCACCATTGTCTCTAGAGCTCTCTGGTTTTGTTTTTGTTTTGTTTTGTTTGATGAATGATGTTCACCAGCCATTGCCAGAATATCTATTACCTTGAGAATAGCACTGACTGAAAGGAGGGATTATATACCAGAACAGAATTGTAATGATATATCAATGTGCTACAAATGAAATGCTTTAGGATAGCTTGCTAGACTTTGATTCTACTTCTAGTTAAAGGTAGGACTCACCAACGTTCTGAATGGCCCAGAACTGAGAACAAATGTGGATCACCAAAATCATCTTGGGAACTTGTAGCAGGAGGAGTGCCCAAAACCTCTAGTTAATATCTGATTATGTACGTGGGTACATAGACATCAGGGCAGTGATTGAAGATAACCTTTGGCATTACTTTCAAGCCAGACATGTGCACCTGTGCCCATAATCATCACCATTTTGTAATAATTTATTTGAAAGCAAATGCATATGTTATTGCTCATACTGTCCTAATCATCTCAAGTGAAGGCAGGCACAAATCTTAAACAAAGGAACTTTGCCAATGCTGCATTTTCCTTCCTTCTTTCAGATATGCAGCCCCTGATGGGAGATGTCTTGTATGTATTTTGTTTAAAAAAAATTAAGACACTAATGATAGTCTGATAACCCCAAGTCCATTTTATAGGAAGGAAAATCTTTACCCAGTCATTTTTAGAGTTTTCGTGTCCCATATAAGCTCTTTAATACACACCCATTCTAAGGTCCAGTGCATTTTCAATTTAATTTAATAAGCCCATAATGCATTTTGATACAGAATGACCTGGTTCTCTGTCCTCTGAAACTGTTTGATTGGAGAGCAAGAAAAGAAATTCTTCCTCCCCTTTAGAATAATTGAATAGAACCCTTGGGTTTTATGATTTCATTATGTTTGGCAAATTCTGATTTGTTTATATGTTTATGATACTGGTAATATATAATATGTAATAAATAATAATTAACATCTAGCTTGATAATAGGGAAACATGTAGTTACCAGTTAATAGAATTATCAAAGGAACTTTGTTAAGCATTGCATTCCCCAAACTTAATTAAAGTCAAACTTAAGTTAATAAGACTTGAAAAGTTATAGTTGACTCCATATATAGCAAAGATATCTGGGCTTGTATGTGTGAACCTACACGAATTATACTGAGATAAAAGACAAATGGAGGAACCTGCAGTAGCCATATTTGGATAACATAATATAAAATTCTTATCAGCCTTCAGAAGCAGTTGCACACATAAACAGGTTGTTATAGCAAAGGTAGTTAACAGAACCTGGAGGAAATCATGTGTTTTAGGTAAGAACAAATGTTTGTATTTAATTTTTATCCCATTTTATACATTGGATGGATACTATATTGGGAGAAGGGCTTCTCGTAACAATATCTAGCTCATTATAAATCAACAGAATATTTTCTTCAAGAAATTATCAAAATTAAAAGTGGTTCACTTTAAATAATTAGATTTTAGGTGTCCTGTGCTGTGATTAAGATACCTTTGCTTTAGGCTAGTTGGTGGGGGCACACGCCTTTAATCCCAGCACTTGGGAGGGAGAGGTAGGCAGACTTTTGTGAGTTCAAGGCCAGCCTGGTCTACAGAGCTAGTCCCAGGAGAGAATCTAAAGCTACAGAGAAATCCTGTCTCAAAAAAATAAATAAATAAATAAATAAATAAATAAATAAATAAATAACCATCCAAATTCCTACAAAAATACTGAAGTGCTAATCAAAAATGAACTAAAATAATAGGCAAGTTCCCCAGTATTGTACTATTATAGGCATAAAAATCTTCAAGCCCATGTTTTATGTATAGTTTGTTGATGTATTGAAGTGTTTCATTTAAAGTAATCAAAGGTTCTACACAAGAAGTTGATGATGACACCTACAAAAAAAAATGGTGCAAGCTCTTAATAGATGAAATAAAGACAATCATGCGACCAACCCTATTAACATGATATGATGAACATTGAGATGAAGAAGTTTTGTAACACCAACATGGTTTTACTGTTCATTTTTCATTAAAATCACAGCTGCGAGAAAACACTGGTAAATAGGACTAAATAGAAAACACTGGTAAATAGAAACTTAAGCACTCATGGACATCAACAGTCACAACTCAGAGGGTGAAAAGACTAGCCACCAAGTGGAAAAGGCTATTTGAGCTACTTACTTCTCCTCATGGGAACTGTGTTTAGGAGGTAAGATGAAGAGAGCATATCAATAGAAGATACCAAATAAAGCAAATGAACAGATTTTAACAAATACTCCATAAAAGAGACATCCAAATGGTTGACAGACATAGGAAAGACTGATTAACCTTCTTATCTATTCTTTTTTTTATTGAGAAAAGGAAAAAAAAGTTTCCCCCCTCTCCCAGCCTCCCATTTCCCTCCCCCTCCTCCCACCCCTCTCCCCCTCCCCCCACTCCTCTCCCCCTCCCTCTCCAGTCCAAAGAGCAGTCAGGGTTCCCTGCCCTGTGGAAAGTCCAAGGTCCCCCCCCCCCAGCCCAGTCTAGGAAGGTGAACATCCAAACTGGCTAGGCTCCCACAAAGCCAGAACATGAAGTAGGATCAAAACCACATGCCATTGTCCTTGGCTTCTCATTCTTATCCATTCTTAATAGAAAACCTATTAAACTAAAATTGGGATCTGAGCAACAACACAGTGGATACTGAGAAGGACTGATGATGCTAACTGAGGAGGAGGGTATGGAGCTACCAGAACTCTCATGCATTGCTGGTAGCAGCAAAAGTTGTTTACCTGACGTCATGTTATTTAGTAAGTATCTATCGGGGAACATATATGTAGTGATAAAATGTGCATATATGTAGGTTGGGCACAGAAGGTCATAATAATAGTCAAAGTATTTGTGTATAGCAGTGATAAACTAAAAATAGTGAAATTAATTATCTATTAATAGTAGTCAGATGGATAAATAAGTTGGGATCTGACAATGCAATTAGAAACTTTGGATTAATGAAAAATATCTCATCACATAGAGCAACAGAAATCTTCTAAAGATGTACTGAGCAGAATTGTCAATCATACAGAATACAGTAGTAAGGACAACTGACTCTGTTTCCACAATACACTAGCAGATGCACAGAAAAGCTTCTAGACTAGTAGACTGTGGGTCACAGGTGGGTCTTCTCTCATCTGGACTTTCTAATCCTTGTCCAGGGTTGTGATTATGTGAGTGTGTTTAGTGCTTAAAAATCCCTTGTGTTAAGACTTAAATGTGCACCTTTAACTGTGAATGCCAAGGTTTTAAGGAGCATTTATAAAAAGTATCCCGAAGAATAAGTGAACGTGCATAGTCAAAACGATTGCTCATTTGTTAAAAGATTTGCTGTTCTTCCAGTTCAGTTTCCAGTATCTATGTCAGGTGGTTCACAACCACCTGTCACTCCCATCTGGGGACTGTAACACCCTCCTCTGGCTTCTGTGGGCACCTATATACACATGACAGACCCAAATATATGTATGTATGTGTGTATATATATATATATGTGTGTGTGTGTGTGTGTGTGTGTGTGTGTGTGTATATATATATATATATATATATATATATATATATATATATATATATGAGTGTGACCCCAGGATTTCCATCAAAGTAAAATTTGTATTAGCCTCTCATTAGTTGAAAGAGAAGCAGTGTGGACTTAGGCTTCTATCCCGCCCATTCCCCCAGCCATTCAGTCCCAAAAACACACACAAAGACCTACATTAATTATAAACTGGTTGGCCTATTAGCTCAGGCTTCTTATTAACAAATTCTTACATCTTTACATCTTAAATTAGCCCATAATTCTTGTCTGTGCTAGCCACATGGCTTGGTACCTTTTATCAGTGAGGCATCCTCATCGTGCTTCCTCTGTGTGTGGGTGGCAATTGCAGACTGAGTCTTTCCTTTTCCCAGAATTATCCTGTTCTGGTTGCCCCATCTATACTTCCTGCCTGGCTACTGGCCAATCAGCATTTTATTAAACCAATACAAGTGACAAGTCTTTACTGGGTATAGGACCATTGTCTCACAGCAAAGAAGAAAGTAATTTAAAAACTCAGAGGCAAAAAGCAAGGTAAGTATGTTTTTAATGAAGTAATTGTATGACTTCCAAAGACTCTAAATCAATCCAGATGTACAGAATGTCTAAGTAGATAGCAAGATGGCAAGCCTGCTACCTCAGCTGCCACAGCTGCCAGGCATTGACTGAAGTCAGAATGAGAAATGTGGATGAGGCTGATGTGTCTCTCAGGGACAGTGTCAACAGCCATACATCAAAATGGAGAATGTTCCCAAGTTTTCAGGCTTCCAGAGAAGATTTCAAACATCTGCTTATAGAGACTTATTGAGATTTAAATCTAGACATATCAGACATAGCGATCAATCTGCATTTCTCAACACTTGCATGTGTTTGGATGGATATTGTAAGAAGATGTCCTGTGTATGTGTCACTAGTAACGTCTACAAGGTGTGATTACCAAAATTGTCTCCAGACATTTTCAGGTCTCTCTGGGTAGGGAAAAATTTCTTTTCCAGTTCCTAATGGGAAAAATAGAAGAAATAGTTTTACATACAAGGAAAGAAAATGATAAATAACTTTGTTATATGCTTGATTATATTTTTACATGAGCATGTGCAAAGTGAATTGCATTAACCATTAAGGGGGATAAAACAGAAAGTGACATTTTTTTCTATTTATACTCCAGTGTTTTAGAGATAACACTGTTTAGAGTTAATATCCTTATTCATTGCAACAGGCCTAAATTCTACTTATATTTTAGATAGGTTTTCGTTTTTTTTTCTTTTTTTTTTATTGAGAAAAAAAAATTTCTGCCTCCTCCCAGCCTCCCACTCTTCCTGCCCTCCCCCCACTCCTCTCCCCCTCCCTCTCAAGTCTGAAGAGCAGTCAGGGTTCCCTGCCCTGTGGAAAGTCCAAAGTCCTCCCCCCTCCATCCTGGTCTAGGAAGGTGAACATCCAAACTGGCTAGGCCCCCACAAAGCCAGAACAAGAAGTAGGATCAAAACCCAGTGCCATTGTCCTTGGCTTCTCAGCAACCCTCATTGTCCGCCATATTCAGAGAGTCCGGGTTTATCCCCTGCTTTTTCAGTCACAGTCCAGCTGGCCTTGGTGAGCTCCCAATAGATCAGCCCCACTGTCTCCGTGGGTGGGTGCACCCCTCTTGGTCCTGACTTCCTTGCTTATCTTCTCCCTCCTTCTGTTCCTCATTGGGACTTTGGGAGCTCAGTCCAGTGTTCCAGTGTGGGTCTCTGTCTCTATCTCCATCCATCGCCAGATGAAGGTTCTATGGTGATATGCAAAATATTCATCAGTATGGCTATAGGATAGGATCATTTCAGGTTCCCTATCCTCAGCTGCCCCAGGAACTAACTGGGGACCTCGCCTTGGACACCTGGAAGCCAGTTCTTTGTTGGTATAAATTAGCCAATTCCAAAATCAACCATCAGAATAATTAACTTGTGATGTATCCATAGAATATAATTCTTCCAAGGAGGTAAATTCTAATGGGGACCTAGTGAGATCTCAATTTCTCAATTACATCCTCTTGACTTTTTTTTTTTTTTTTGGTTTTTGGCCTTTTGTATGAAATCAACAACTTCAGTGAAAAAAACTATTTCATAATGACTTAATATACCATTCTGATCATGCTAGTCAAACACCCTCCTCTCTTCTCTCCTTGGTTGAACGTTGAGATTTCTCCAACTAACCTCTCAGCTCAAAGCCCCCTTGTTTGAGTACATTTTATGCCATTTATGTCATAGTATGACGATTAACCCAATTCTTCATACATGATGGATACTATATAAATATAGATCATAGATCACAAATAAGTTTCCACAACACTGAATTCTGAGATTTGCAAATAAGAAAACCCTGGTGAAGCAATTATACTGGTGCATGAATGCATATGTGTGTATAGAATGAATCCTAGGTCTGAAAGGCATTCTAACAGGAACGTTTAAAATAAATAGGGCTTATGTTGACGTTGTTGATGTACCGACTTATATAACAAAAAATTCTTGACCCCATCGCAAGGGCAATCCTATTCTAAGCACAGGATATAGAGAAGTGAGTGCAATTCATTGAGCTTACATTTTGATGTGGGAGGTAGCCAGCAAACAAATAAATAAAAACAAGTTGCCATTGAAGAAAAAAAAAAACCACAGGAGGGACTATCAAAGGAAAGAGGAATCTATTTAGAAGAGCTAGTGACAGAGGCTTTGTATGAGGAGAGGCTATATGAACTGCATAGAAGGAAAGAGTATTTTTCTCTCTCTCTATCCAACTAAAACTCTGGCGGAGGCCTTGTAAACCACACTTTAAAAGACAGATTAGGAATAGAAAAGGTTATGTAGTATTTACTAAGTCTTATATGACATGAAAACCTCCATACAGAAATATAGACCCCAGAACTCGTTAAATCTGAGTGTTTTGAAGTACAAACATAGAAAAATGTACTCAGGAGGAAGGGCTGTGAGCCAAGAGTTAAACTGGGGCAAGGCCTGCTTGGCTGGATTCTTCTCCAGGGTCTCTATCTTCAGAGATGAGAATGCTCTTTCTTCTTAGTATATAGAGGGCCTCTCTCTGGCAGCAACAGTGGAGAGTCAACAGATATCAGAATATATGTGTATTGGTAGAACAACTTGGTTTGTTGGTGGGACGAATCTCTGGACCCAGAGAAATATTTGAGTCAAAGCTGAGTGCTAAGGTTTTGCCACTCACTGACTGACAAAACAGGCAATATCAGAATGGCTGTAGAATTTAAAAACTTATTGAAGCATGCAAATCAGAGTTATTTAAATTTATATCTTAGAACTCTATCATCTAGTCTGTCAATATATGTTTTTAATTTGTTTTTACTTTATATGCTCCCTAGAATGCATGGCTATATTTTATTGGATTTTGACACTTATATCTATAATAGTTCTAATTCATATTTTTCCTCCAGAATCCTTTCTCATTTTCATCTGTCAGGTTGTTAGTGAAAGGGCAGGTTACAAACCTGAGCTAGCTCAGAATTAGGTTTTATTCCTATAAGTTCTGATCAATTTCTGTCTTCCACTTTGCTCCCAAGGCAAAACCTTTGAGTATTTTAGGGCCATGTCTAGTGTAATCTCCATGATAGTACTTAGTTAATAGGTCCTAAACTCTAACCTCAGGCTCCCAAAAATATTGCCTCATCCTCCTGTAATTTCTTAGCCTTCAGTAAAACTTTTTTGCTGGGTGCTGGATTGAGGAATTCTCAAATTACCCAAATCAATGCCAGGCTTCCTTGTGTCCCTTGCCTTCTTTTCCTGCTCTTAGATCTCTGGGTTTTGTAACATGTATAGAACTAGAATTCTATTCTGAAGCTATTCGGGAATTTTGTACAGTTAAATAATATCTAATTTGGACTGATTTGTCTCAAAGTTTGCTCTACTAACATCAATGTAAAAAAAAAAGATTGTAGAAGTCAAATATAGCTGCAAAGGATCCAGGAGAAAAGATTCCTTAGATTGGCACATTCAGGCAAGAGACAATGAGGATCTGAGTTATTACACTAAGTATAAAATGTAGAAGAGGAAACAGAAGCAAGAACCATAGACAGGAGATAGAATTTTAAATGAAAATAGAAAATTAAGCTGTCAGCATCCCTTAAATATTTGTGAGTATGTCAGACAAAGGATGACATGCTGGCTCTTTAATCTGTGTTCCCAATAATTTTAAAGTCTGGTCAATGATGACTGGCTTCTAAACAAAATAATATATCCTTTGATATTTCTCATGGTTCTGATATTATTCTTGACTGTACAGATTTAAAGAAAGAATGTATTTTAATTTTCCATCATTGTTCAAAGTAAGAGCTTACTTAAGTTAGAGAGTTTATATGCATGAACTCTTTGAAGAGAGGCATATGTTCCATAATTCAGGAAGCGTGGAAAATATTCAAAATCAAACCTCCATTATTTTGATGGCAATATTTTATGAAAGAAGTTGAACCATTCAGCTTGAAGAGATATCAAGCTGAGCTGGTAATATGCACCATTTAACAATGCATTTGAGATGAGACACTTGTTCTAAATAAGTTATTTAGTATTAAAATGGGTAGAAAAATAATAACTTGTAAGGATCTGCTATAAATCACAAACCTAGTGTATTTCAAGTATATTCAGTTTCAATTTTTTAATTGAATCCTTAAGTAAGGTACACATACAAAATTTTTTATAAAACCACCTCTAAGTATTTGGATGTATTTTGTTTGGAATTACATAATTTGTTAACAACAGAACTGAGGCTAAAAATTGAATGTGTTTTACTCTGTTCACTTTTCTCTTCCCAAGGAACCAAAAATATGCACCTGTATTACATTTGGAAAAAAAAAAACATTGAATAAGCAGGAAGGAAAAATGTGGGTCATATTATTTAGATTTGAGTAAAGCTTTGCATTATTCTCCAAAAATGAATAATTTCAACTAAATTCTCCCTAAGTAAAGTAATATGTTTATTCATAAAAATATAGTGCAGCTCGTGTGCTTATTATCATGAATCCTGGGACATCTCATTGTGCACCTCCTGAACGCTATTGTCATCATTGATTCCGGAGCAGCACAACCAGATGTTTTAAAACATCCCAGTCATCTTTCCTTTATCCCGTCATTGTTCATGGGAAGTCCTCCTGCATGCTTCAACAAAAGCACTGAAAATATGACCCAGATGAGAGAATGAACAGATGTGCTCACAGCTGGCAGTAATTTGGTACCTAAAAGGGAAATACAAAAGGGGCTTATCATTCATCGTGTGGCTGCTGTGTTGTAGGCATCTAATATTTAACTATCTAGTTTAATCCTTGTCAGACTAAACTTATAAGGTACATACTACTTCACATATAATTTACTTAAAGTCCAGGAAAATAAAATGATATGACTAATATAGTATACGTAAATCCTGTAACAGGCAATGTGATAGTGAAAACTATCATAAATATTTTTTGATTGTTATTAATTTTTATTTTTTATGCATTATTTGAGACCTTCACAAAATGTGTTTTGATCATAGCCACCTCCAGCTCCTCCCCCTATGTCCTCTTGGATCCATCTCTACTTCCCAACCCTAAAATCTTTATGTCCTTTCTGAAAAAAATCTAACCCAGCCAATCTACTGAATACTGTTCATATACTCTTGGATTTGGGGGCATCCAAAGAAAGGTGTTTGATCTACTGGAGATACACCCATAAAAAATGGCTTCCCCTCCCCCATAAGCCATCAACTGTTCATAGCTCTCCAGTTGGGGGTGAAGGCTCGTAAGATCCTTCCTATTCCAGGCCGGAATGCTGAGTTGCTTGGTCATGAGCAAGTCTTGTGCAAGAAATGACAGCTGGCGTGAGTTCATGAGCGCAAGGGTCCTTGTCATTCTCACAAGACATTGTTTTGCTCCAGTTAATCCCAACCTCTGGCCCTTAGAAGCTTCCTCTTCTTCTTGAACCATAGCCTGTAGGCCTTGGGTGGAAGAAGGGTGATGTCAGTAGCCCAATTATGACTAACACCTATTCTCTACGTTTTGATATTAACCTTCTGTGTTAAACCACAGTCCATTACACAAAGAAACTTATATGATGATGTCTGGGAGCTGCAATAATTTATGGACATAAAGATACAAATGGAGAAGGCAGTTTAATGTTACATCCTGTGGCAGGAGGGCCTGCTTGTTCGTCCCAGCCTCCTAGCTAGCTTAGCCCCAAAATAATCACACCGGAACTGCATTAACTAAAACACTTAATTTACCTCAGTTCTTTTAATCTGTGCATCGCCACAAGGCTGTGGCTTAGCGGGTAGAATTCCCAGCATCTGTCTCCAGTAGCTCCATGGCTTCTCACTGACTCCACCCTTCTTTCTCTCAGCATTCAGTCCAGTCCTCTCTACCTACCTAAGTTCTGCCCTATCAGCAGGCCAAGGTAGTTTCTTTATTCATGAATGGCAATTACAGCACACAGAGGGGACTTCCACATCAACATCCATTTAGTAGAATAGTATTATAATCACTCATCAAGTCTGAGTTCTCAAACCAATGGTTCTTGGCCAGGTTTATAGTACCAGGTACGTGTTTTCCTTTGTGGGCCTTAAACTAAAGCAGAAAATGATTGGTTTCCCCATTACATTTGTGCAACAATTGTACCCTCCAGGTTGAAAGCTTTTATTCTTTAAAAAAGTTCTAACTTTTTGTTTGTCTTCTCTTCCATTTCTT
>NC_022015.1:60290304-60304202 GCF_000317375.1 Microtus ochrogaster | reverse complement strand
ACTGTTAAATTTGAAACAAATTATTATATAAGATATATTAAGTTAAAATGCATACCAAAAACCAAACAGTAAACTAAATAAATATTAAACTCCAAAATATCCCTTAATGAAACTAGCCAAGAAAATAAAGCCACTGAACTAAGCTCTGTTCTTAAGATAATGCAGGTTATGTTCTCTCTGCTGTTATTTTTTTCCGTGATTATTATAATTTTACAGATAACCTTATCTGTAAAGTGGCAAAGATCATGTAGAGAGACCTGTAAAATACTTTGAGTTTCTTGAAGAGAAAGATATATAAATAGAACTTAGCAGATAATTAGTAATTTCAGTACTACAAATGAAAGTAACATAAGCAACTTTTCCAAGTTTCTCTTTTTACAATGTGCATTTACCATAAAGCTGTGAAATCCTTTAGAACACTTTGGTATGTAAAACATAACTTCCTTTTGTCTTAATCATTTAATTAATACACTTCTATTTAAATGTCTCATAGGGAGCAGAAAATAGCTTATGGCCAAAAAAATTGGTTCTTAAGAGAGAAAGGAATTTCCAATATCTTTTTGGATCATAATTTATAGTTATTCCTCATCAAATCCACTGCTTTTTAACCATCAGAAGAATTAATGGTTGTGCCTACTGTCTGTAGGTTTTGAACCTAAAATTTCCCCCAGATTTTCCAAATTTTATATTACTGGCAGTTAAGTTTTGGATATCTAAATATGGTACTGAATGTCATGTCCAATGTCCTGATTCATGTTTGACCCCTTTTTGAAATGAGAAGTATTTCTTTTTCATTCTGATAAACAAAACTTTACAATCATTATTTAAGCATTAAAGAGCAATCATAAAATACTTTGAAAATGTCAGCTCTGATGCTGAACAGTTTGGAGACCCATGATTGAAAGTGTTGCTTGGTAATGAAATTGATTTTCCGCCTTTATTGTTGAAGTCAGGGTGATGAGAAAGTAGCCTGGTGAGATAAGGATAATTCAGTCTGATTTTCCAAGTAGATAAATTTGTGCAGCCTTTGCTACCCATCTTTAGCATTTTGCCATGTTCAAATACTTTCTTATTAAGTGAAATTTGGTAGATGGTTTATGGAGATGGCAGGCTGATTGTAAATAGGCATTGTGCAAATTAGGTGAATTTAAAATGTATTTACAGAAGTCATTAAAGTGTGGGGCTTCACTTTTATTGATTGACTTTTCAGAAATCATTTCTCTCTGTTCTATTTTCAGCTGACGTATTTGAGAATTGAAAAAATTCTAACAGCTGTTATTAGAATATAACACCAATGTCAATCACAGGCAATTCAGAAATGTATTGTTACTAAGTTGGTAAATTCTTACCTAAATTACTTACTTATAAAGTAGCATTAGCACTATTATGGACTTTTATTTTGGTATATTATCTTGCTTTTTAAAATCCAAGAGGGAGGGGACAAATAAATTTATTGAATCCTGACAGATTCAAGTTAAATATTTCAGTTCATTACTGAATTTGCATGCTTACATAAATGTGAATGAGAGCTGTTCACCAGGGCTTGGGTAATTTACCAGTGGATTAACAATTGAAGAAAATGCCTCTCTCTCCCTCAGAAGCCATAATTGCCAGTAGATTTCGTTGGGGACATGTAGGTGTTTAGGAGACCTGACCTAGCATCACCCAGACAGAATGGTAGCAGGCCCAGTCCTGGTGCAGGAAGTCACAGGTGCTGGGAGTTCAGTCACAGCTGGAAGACAGCATGCAAGGTGTTCTTCCTCAACCCCCAACACTAACAGACCTTCTCCCTCTTCTGAAATGTTCCCTGAGCCTTCGAGGGGCTAATGTTGATGCCTTACTTAGGACTGAACACTCAATAGTAACTTTTTCTCGGCATTTTGAGAATGTTATGGGTCTCTACAGTAACTACAGTCCCATGTAAAGTGAGGCTTCTGTGAGCATTGACCAAAGTAGCGCTAACGGGGATTCTATTGAAACTATGAGTTGTTTGAGGTAAAATAGCCATTTTCACAAACGTGAGTCTTCAGATCCATGATCTTTCCATCTTCTTGTGTTGTCTTCGATTTCTGTATTGTTTAAAGTTTTCATTACAGAGATCCTTTAATTCCTTGATATATTAAATAAGTTTGATTTTTACTTTTAAAATTTCATTACTAAGCAATAACGAATGTAATATAAAATCATTAATCACATAATGTGTGTGTTAGATGCAACATTACAAGTTTGGGATATCGCTAAATACCTATATCCAATCTCATATTCTGAAATAGTACTTTTTCTGAATTTTTCATTAAAGTTTCATTTTCTTTTAATTTTATTATGTACATGTGGACCACTAAATCATGTCATATGCTTTTGAATTCTTGTTTTTTAGAAATGATATTGTATTTAGAGAGGACGAAGAACACCAGCAGAACAAGGCTCTCTAACTCAACTGAATAAGGTTCATATGAGCTCACAAAAACTGGAGCAGCAATCTTAGGACCTCTATGGGTCTGCACCAGGTCCTCTGTGTAGATGTTATAGCTTTCAGCCTAGCTTTTTTATGGAACTCCTGAGTGTGTCAGAAAGTAGGTTCTTGTGTTAGCTCTTGGGGATCTTTTCCTTCTGTTGGGTTGCCTTGCCCATTCTTGATGTGATGGTTTTTGTTTTATCTTATTATGTTTCCTTTTGTCATTTTGGTTGTTATCTCTTAGAAGCCTCTCATTTTCTAATGAGAGAGAGGATGAGATGGATCCAGAGGAGAGGAATGGTGGGGAGGAACTAGCAGGTGTAAAAGGAGGGGGAACTATAATTAGGATATACTATATGGGAAAAAATTAATATAAAGTATAAAGAAATTACATTGTATTCCACTGTACCTTCAATAACAACATGAGGTCCCCTAGTTCCTATACCTGTGCCCCATTTCTGACTTTCAGATTGTTTTCTCTCTTAAATAGCTCTTCCATACTTTCTTTAAAAAATGTTTCAACAGCTTTTTTGATATTTTATACAATGAAAACTTTCTTTGTACACTTGATCCACTATTATGATCAGGTTATTCATGATATGTAGTATGATATAATTATGTTCCACCTTCTCTGTGGTATAATATTTAGAGAAAGTGAGGTATGTATGACTTTATAAAATCATAGCTATGTAATGGTTGCCTGACATAACTTACATAAGTTTATAATTTTATGGCAAAGAAGTACAATAAATACGGTGTCACAATACTAGCTTTGGAATGTTAAATTGTTAAGATGTAAAAATTGCTCAGCTAGATAATTAAATTGCCATTTTATCTGCCCAAACATTGGATGTTAAAAGAGTACTAAGAACTCAAGAGTCTTCATGATGGACATGGACCATGGAAGACACTGACATGCTAGTAAGAAAATCGAGTGTTAGCAAGGAATACATTGTTTTTCAAGTAAGTAGAAGTATGAGAGCAAGATTCACTAAATAGGAATTTCTAAAGACACATAAACTACTCTTTACATATTGAGCAAGCCATCAACGGCAAGGCAGTGTTGTTGGGGTTGCAGAATTCAAGCTGTCGTTTTGGTTTGGCGGCCTGTACTTTAAGCCTATGCTCTAAGTGATTCTACACAGATAGCTCTCCAGTGAAGTAATGCAAAGAAAGTCAGTGCTAAACTCCAAGTTAAGAGCATTCATGCTGTGAGTCTAACTTCTTCCCACTGAGCTGCACTGGCTTCTCTACTGACCTGAAGAGAATTGAGTGTGGTTTCCAATGCTGATATGTTTGACATTGACAATTTGCAAATGGACATACAGAATCCCATACTATCATATTACCCTTTCCAAAATTTCACCTGTATGTAATATCAAATGATGCTCCCAAGCTTATGAGAGCAAAGAGCCAAAGAGGAGGCACTGAGATCAACCTAGAGACCTAACATAAGCACTTATTATACTCACTTTCCTCAAAGAAAGACCATAACAGAAAGCCAAAGTCACTGAATAACATTCACTGATGTTATTGCTTTGTCTTTAAACAAGTACCTTTCTGCTTGTAATATTCTTTGAACATAAACAAAGTGAATTATTTATAAGAAAACATTAAAAAGAAAAGTGTTGTGAATGTTTTGTGGGCTACAGCAAACGTATATGTAATGTGATGGTGCCTGGGCCTTGGGAAGATTCTTCATAGGGGATATATTTTAAGACAGTCGGCTATCATCTTCCGAAGAGATATTCCTCTTGACTTAAGTGGATTGTTGTTAGACTTCCCTTCATGGCACTCACATTCAACAGACAGAGAAAACAGAAAGAACCCTAAAACTGCAGCAAGTCTCCGATCCCTCTATTGTTGTTCTTCATAGCGTACATTACTGCTGTAATTATATTAGGTATTTATTTATATAGCTATCTTATATACTTCATCAAATGATGAATATTTATGTGGAAATGGACATTGTAAAGCTCTATTTAAGAGTGAAGGATGGTTAATGGAGCAGAATTTAGCACTTTATTACTCCTGTGTAATGACAATATGAATCTAAAAACCTTTATTGATTTAACTAATTAAAATTATTTGTTCCCCTTGCTTCTTTCTTTAACTATCCTGAAGTTAATTGTTTACTGGTCTTTTAAATGACACCAATTAATTTTTAGTACTTCTCCTTCCTTATAATATTGTTAATAATTTCTCTTATAGCCTTGGCCTCACAATATTTACTCTATATGCTTCAAATACATATTTCAAATAACTTATCCAATTTACTGAGATTTCAAATAATGTATAACTTATCAGAATATCAGACTTCCCAGATATTCACAACATCTCTAAGTATCCCATAATATTTAATAAGCATGTCACCAATATATCCTAAAATTACTAAAGAAAAACATAACTTCAGTTTTCCATCAAATTATGATACAGATTCAAATCATACCTCACAATTTGGGGTAGATAATAAATAATGTGTTCTAATTTTCTGCAAACTGACCCTTTATTACAAGTAATTACCCTGGCCAACTCCTCCACATCTCCCTCTGCAATCTACTGTCCTCCTGTCGTTTTGTAGCAGAGCCATTGGTCCACATAGATTTCAGGTGAAATAGCCATCATCATGGTCACCAAAGACACTTGGGAGATTGCTACCTCTCTTAGGAACACAGAATCTGTCTTTGACACATTGCTTGGGTCCTTCATGACTAGATACAACCATTTTCTGTCCCTAGACGGTTGCCAGGAGGCACACACCACACAGCCTTCCCAATGTGCTCACTCTTGTCACCTGCTCTCTCACCACCCCTGGGGACTGGAAACACAAAGACAGAGTGAATCGCAATGAATTTCTGTGTCTGCCCTTCCAGATGCCTCAGTTGAGTCCGTGAACACTGGACCAATTCTCTGATAAAATTGGGGTGAGATGAAATCTTAAGTACCCGAGGAGGAGGAAACCAGTTTAATAGCACAAAACAACACGATCTTGCCATAATGGTTTTCAATTTTACTCCCCAGTATAAGACTCAAACAGTTGTTGAGTATCTGCTTTCTAAAGAGTTCTTATGTATCACATAGTGACTTGTAACCCCCACCCCTTCAAATTCAAGTGTGCAGTAAGCCTTGAAAGTCATAAATTTAAAGAATCCATGGCAATTCTTTGACAATAATATCCAATGTATTCATGGGACAGAATGAAACATTGAAGGCAATGCAGAAAACTGGCGCTGTGGGTGTGGACTCACCTGTTTCACTGATTCCCATCTATGGTTTTACTCTTCAGAAATAATGCCTGGAATTAATAGTGTCTATCATCCATTCCAGATTGACCTATCATTTAAACTCTATCTAGACGTCTGTGTATATTTTTTATGCCAGAGCAAATGTGTCATTTGTCAGAATTCTTCCTTTTTAACCTCTGAGAGTTGTGGCATAGTTTTGAACTGTAGCAAGAATTTCTTTTTTAAAAAATGACAACCGTGACATGCAATTTCTGCTTGCTACAGTCTGCTGGAAAGAAAGTTTTTGCAGAAATCAGTTAACCTCTGATTGGCTCAATAAGTTGACCGAATATGGCGGTCATCTATTTTTCTGTCTATCTATCTCTCTATCTATCTCTCTATCTATCTCTATCTATCTATCTATCTATCTATCTATCTATCTATCTAATCTATCTGTCTGTTATCTATCTTCTAATCTGTCTATTATTTATCTAATCTATCTATCATCTATCTAATCTGCCCGTTATCTAGCTATCTAATCTATTATCTATCTGAGCTATCTATCATCTATCTAATCTATTATCTATCTAATCTACCATCTATCTATCTGTCTGTTATCTATCTATCTAATCTGTTTGTTATCTAATCTATCATCTATCTAATCTATCTATCATCTATCTATCTAACCTATCTGTCTGTTATCTATATACTCTATTTATCTATCATCTATCTACCTACCTACCTCCTTTCATCCATTCCTCCCTCCTTCTGATTTGTTCCTTGACCCATGCATTGTCTCTCTAAGTGAGCACTGCTGAGATTTTAACCTCACTTGTGCATGTGCAGATGCTTTACCTGACAGCTCTGGTCAGCACACTGGAGCTTAGGTTCATCCACAGTCAGCTGTTGTTTCAGCTGGTTGGGTTTAACTACAAACTAATAAGCCTCGGGGTATAAAGACCCTGTTATTTCAGGTGGCACTGTCCCTTGCTATGAGTTTTTAGCTTCCCTGACTCACAAAAATGTTCTGTAAATGATTTTCCAGTCTCCTGAAATCATCGTTGGACTGTGCTGAAGCATGGAACTTACAAGCAGGATACATCAGCCCTGCTTCTGATGTGATTCCCAAGTGAGCTACACTATGTTACCAATAGGACTTTAGATCAGCATCATGTCTCACCCAAATATCATAGACCATAATATGGCCACCAAGCAAAGCTGGTGGTAAGTGGGTTCTTCTTTGCATCACTTACTACTGACAAGCACTTCCTTGACCTCAGCAAAGTGCTGGTGTCTTCACCAAAGGAGCATTAATAATAAGTGATGTTTATTATTAATATTTTGAATTAAATGATCTAACGTGTCATTGCTGTGGTCACTATACCTACATAAGGTGGTGCTTGGACTCATGGTAATCTGTCCTTAGACAACATGTGTACACGTGTATTCACCTTCCCTAGTTCACTGAGTTGATTTACTAGGTAAGCACCTGTCATTCTCCCTCTCTCCCCAACTTTCCCTATGCCTTCATTCTTCTTTGTCTCCTTCTTTTTGAACTAAGTCTATAAAGCCATAACTAGTTAGTTTTGAACATACAGATTTAAGGATGCTGAGCTAGTGTATCATCCCAGAAAGAGGAGACTAGAAGGATGGAGAGGAAAAGATTTCCACCTCCCCTTCATCAAAAAACTTTCCTAAAACTTTAGACAAAGTTAATTAGGGTCTATTGCAGAGCGCAATTGAGAGTGACCTCTCTCCAATACACAGAGCCTAAGATTAGCCCCCCCCCCAGCATCAGGGAGAAACAAAGTAAGAGTTAGTGCAAGGATTATGCCCATGACCTTCAAGTAGTAACTATCTGAAGTACCCATGTCCTAGAGCTGGTTCCCACCAATTCAGCAATTCTGCTCACCATCTCCACTGAAGCCCGTGCTCAGTGCTCCTGTGTTGCCAGCTTGAAATCAGCCAACCAATTACACCATAGACATGAGCAAACATGATAACTTAAGGCTTAATTTTTAACAATTTATTTATTTTATTCACATGGATATGTGTGTGGGGATGGCCATGTGTTTACGGATGTCTGCAGAGGCCAGAAGAGGCCATTAGATTCAGTCAAAATGGGCATAATAAGGGTTGTGAACCTCTTAACAAGGGTGCTGAGAAATGAACTTGGGCTCTCTGCAAGAGCAGCAAGCATTTTTAGCTGAGCCATCTCTCCAGCTCATTAAGGATTATATTTTTAAGTACTAGTGGGTTTAGCATTTGCCTGCATACCACTGCCTCCAATAAACTGATATTTTGGTAAGTTGCTATATATATATTCATGTGTATTCCTGTATCTTTAAAGAATTATAGAAATTTCTTAATTTATTTTAGTTGGAAATTACAATTCTTTTTACCCAGGATAACTTCAGACTGGGGTGTAAATACCTCTGCTATACTGCTGGTGAAATAAACAGACTTAGAAAATTTGGTCTACTTGGATTTGGATGCATAAAAAAGCTTGCAGTGTGATCTAGCTCAGCCCTATTCTTTCACAGATGAGGGAACTGATGGCAAGAAATGGGCCAGGATTTGTCTAAGATCATATGCTCAGGAAAGAAAATTCATGAAGGGGAATTCAATTCTGGGGGAAATAAAAGAAGACATCAATAACATCAAGGAAGACAGACTCAAGGCTAAGAAATAAGACAGAGAGAAAGAGACGACTAGGGTCCTAGCAAACTTATTGAAGGAATCAAAAAAAGGATCCATATTTAAGTAGCTTTGATACACAATAAAGGAGGGCATTCTTGTTTCAAGGGGAAAAAAGAAATTATTGGAAAGAATTACCAATGTCCCATTAATCTTATAATGATACTAGAGTATTTATTCATTAATGTATGTGAGCAAATAGATACATCTAACAATTACATATAAAATTGATTAACTTAGAATTTAATTGCAGGAGTAATTATTTATTAAATGCAAATGATATTTTGTGTGATGAAAACTGCTAACAGTAAAGGAAGATATTATAAAAAGAAAAGGCAGTTCTACTCTTCCCAATAAGAACTTGGTCTTTTTTTTTTTTTTTTTTTTTGGCTACAAAATAGCCAAAGATGAGAAAAAGTGCTCCTATATTTAGAAAGTAGTAAAAGAATGGAAGGATGATTTTATGTTAGGAACATTTATGGAATATAAAACAGGTTTATTCCTGATTTAAAATATAGACCACTTGAGAGTAGAATTGGTTTAAATTGTCTGTGCTTACTTTATTATACACAAATTCTCAGCCAGATAGTATCATGTCAATCATCACGCAATGAAACAAAACAAAACAAAAAAATATAGCTATCTAGTTTTCGTCAGGGCTTCACAAAATCGTTGATGTGCCTTTCATCTGAGCTTGAACTATTGGAAAAGAGGTCTATGTTTTTCTTGACGGGAGTGAAGACATTTGGAAATACTACTTGATACTTAAAGGTCATTGCATAGCTAATCTTCTTTATGTAAAGAGCGAATAAACTCACTTCTGCATTGTAAATCAATATGCTAAATGTACAACATGCAATTAGTAGTCTTTGAGTAGGTAATCTTCTTTGTTTATAGCCTCCCAGTGAATACAGAGTTGAGCAGAGCAAAGTTTAATGTATCACACTCAAACATTCTTACCCCGTCTTCTTATGTAAAAGTCTTTTTTTAACTCAATAATGTTACAAGTAGCTTATATAAAGTTGTTTTAGCCAAATTCAAAATAACCAAACAAAATCGTCTCTGCAGTGCTTACTTCAAAACCTAAATTCTTTTGTTTGTGTCTCTTCAATAGCAAATTTTCTTCATGCAAATTAGAAAAGTTGGATGAGGAAAAATTAGAAGAGAACCTTGTTGGGCATGATGTAAGTCTAAGTTTCCACTTTTCTTGCTTGCTCCCAAGACAGAATCTTTGGGTTAGCACGTAGTTTGGAGGGGGCTCTCAAACGGTAGTCCTTAAACAGCAGCAACATTTGGCAACCAAATTCTTGGGCAGAATTCCAAGACTAGCAAACTCTAAGTCAGGGAAAGATAATCAGTTTTAACAACTGTAATGCACACTAAAGCTTGGGAACTTAGGGGAAAAGATCATAAATATGACTGCACAAAAATAGAAATATCTGGGGAAAAAAAGAAACATCGGCTGGGCGATGATGGTGCATGCCTTTAATCCCAGCACTCAGGTGGCAGAGGCAGGTGGATCTCTGCGAGTTCAAGGCCAGTCTGGTCTAAGAGTGAGTTCCAGGGCAGGCTCCAATGTTACAAAGAAACCCTGTCTTAATAAACCATTAAAAGAAAAGACATCCATAACCCCTCCCCACCTCTAAGATTAGGAGGAACCATTCATTCTGTTAGTACAGTCCAGCTCTATGAATGGTTACATTTCATATGAAATCACTGCATTTTATAAGTTTATTTCTCTTTGGTTGATGATTATTTTGATCATCAAATAGGGATAAGATCGTGGGAAGAAGGAAAAATATGCGAAAGCAAGAAGTAGAAAGAGGTGAGACCTTGACAAATATTCAGGAGAAAAATGGCATCACTGAGGACACCTGGGAGGGACCTAGAGAAGTGCAAAGGTCAACAGCCCTGCTACAAACTCAGCTCCCAGGCCAGCGTCATTGCCAACCATCCAGCTTCTGGCTGTCCTTTGGTCCCACTGCTCTCCTCATGATCAACTGCTCTTGAAATTAAGCTAATTTGAGCTGTCAACATCTGTATTCCAAGGTTCTAGCCACTCACTGAACCCTGCCATTTCTTCTTTGAAAGATTACCCCAGGCACCTTTGCTTGCCTGTACTGTAAGCACTACTTATCCTTACTTCCTAACCCTAGGAGACAACATCCATAGCTTCCCTGGTGCAATATATCTTTGAAGACCACAATCATGGTTCTCTTTGACATTTTTCTGCTTTGAAACATTTATAGGGAAAAATCATTTATGGGAATCCAGGTAAAGAGTAGATAGGAAATCTTTATGCTTTGCCACTTTCCCTGTAAAGTTAAAATTACTTCAAAATAAAGGTGCCAGGTGCCAGGTGCCCCTACGTTTAATAGCATTTACTTTCTCCCTCCTTTTGGCTGCTAGGCAGGACTACTCTTATGAAATCGCAAGATTCCCTTCTCCATAGTTACTTCACATCATTCAATAAGCATCTAATTATTCAGCCCACGCGTGCAGAATATTCCTCTGTGAGCTTTTCCTAGTCACATCGCAATGTCAATAAAGATCTTCCTAGTAATACTGCGCTCTTCTAGCCCCGTGTGTTTGTGTGTTTTCTATCCTTTCTCTTGCTTTTGTTTTCTATTTTTGTTCTGTCATGCTCAGACAGAAAACAATTCGTACCAGGTTTTGTTTTGTTTTGTGCTTTGAGACCTAAAATATGGACTGTCTTAGAGAAAGTTCTATGCACTGCTGAAAAGAACGCATCTTCTCCAGCCTTTTAGCAGGGTATATTGCAGTTATCTACTAATTCCACTTAAGGTATAATGGCACCTAATGCTATTTTATTTTCTGAATGACCTATTGGTGTAATAGCATATTGTTTTCATTCACTAGTCCTGCACTGATGTGGATCTACTCCTTTCCATCAAGTAGTATTTGTTCTAGGAAATTGGGTTGGCTGTTATTTGGTGCATATATGTTTATCATTGCTGTATCCTATTGATGGGTTGTCCCCTTCACCATAAGGAAACAACCTTCTTAATCTCTTGAAGAAAAAAATATCTTGTTCATATTTTCTTACTACTTTATCATTGCATGTTATTCTAATTTATTGATCTTGCCCTCAAGACCTGATATCTGTCTCCTACTTGATCTACTGGATTGGTAAGGCTTTGCCGTGATTATTTAATTTGATTTATTCAACTTTTATCCCTAAGATTTCTGTTTCATATTTTCAGTATTTTTATGTCTTTATTGAATTCCTTCATCATACTTGTATTGACTTTCATGTTCTGTTCAACTATTTGTTTTTATTGTCTTTAATTCATCCAGGAGTGTGTGTGCCCTTTGATTTCATAAAACATTTTTTACAATTGCCTTACAATTATTTATTTAAATGCCTTATCTGAGAGTCCAGTCAAGTTCACTCTTATGGTAATTCATTACTGTTGAACTTACCATTTTTGGAGGCTTTGTGCTGTCTTGGTTATTTTTAATTCTTTGCATTGGGAGTTGCATGTTGAGAATTAGATCACTGTTTGATTTTTCTTTTTGCATCATATTACTTCAGCTGAAGTATTTTCATATTTATGTGGGACTATATAGTAAGGTTGAAGTGTCTTTTCCCCTAACCAGACAGAGTGCACACCTCAGTAATTAAGTATCTGTCCATGTGATTACTGCTCCAGGGGAGAGCTTCAGTGTCCTTCTGGGAGCAGAATGCTAATCATAAAACAGACACTAATAATGGCTGTATACCTGCTATGTAAATGGAATGGTAAACTAAAAGCTGTGTCTCATCAGCTCTAATAATTTGGGAGTAATACAGGCGCAATCGTCATGTAAAATATTTGTACTAACCTAGGAGTTGCGAAGGGCAGGAATAAAACAAAAATGAGATGAATAAGACCAGGAATTAGTATTGAACAACACAGAAAAGCAGAGGAAAAAAATAGAAAACCAGGTTTAGTATATTGTCAGCATAAACAGAATTTTAAAGCAACTAAAACGTTAGATACTTATAGTTACATTGTAAAAAAAATAAGGATGAAGCTAGTTAAAATGAGAAAGTATATGGGTTGTGGTTAAGAAAAATAGTAGTGAACACAATGGATAAGATGTAAAAATAGATGGAGTAATCCTAACACCTGACTTAGTAACAAAAAAAAAATACTAACACAAAACAAGCATTTTTGCAAAAGTGAAAACTAAACAATAAAAGTATAACCACTGTGGCATAGAGGTAAAATTAAAATGGTTTTATTATCAGTCATTCTCTTACATTCAGGTTGGATATTGGATCTCCTGCCCCAAAGGTCTTATGACCTCTAATCCCAGTAGTCAGGAGGCAGAGGCAGGTGGATCTCTGTGAGTTGAAGCCAGTCTGGTCTACAGAGCAAGTTCCAGAAGATCTTCCAAAGCTACAGAGAAACCCTGCCTCAAAAAAACCAAACAAAAACAAAGAGAGAGAAAGATAAAGAAAGAAAAGAAAGTAGCAATGCCTTTATCTTTGCTATCTAAGATTAAATAATCTTTCCAGATTAATAACTAATATGAAAAGGCAGCAATAAAAAAGGACCTATAAAAATGTTTGATAAACATCAAAAAGAAAATATTTTAAGTCAAACTTAAAATATATTTATTTAATACAACATCCCTTCATGATAAAGGCCTTTTGAAAGAGTAGGGATACAGGAACATACCTAAGCATAATAAAGGCAATATACAGCAAGCCAACAGCCAACATCAAACTAAGTGGAGAGAAACTCAGAGTGATTCCACTGAAATCAGAAACAAAACAAGGTTGTCTACTCTCTCTATATTGATTCAATATAGTACTTGAGGTTTTAGATAAAGCAATAAGACAACAAGGAGATCACAGGGATACAAATCGGAAACGAAGAACACAAACTTTCACTATTTGCTAATGATATGATAGTTTACACAAGGAACCCCAAAAATTATATGAAGAAATTCCTACAACTCATAAACACCTTTAGTTATGTATCAATACACACACCTACAAACATCTGATTTTTGACAAAGAAGCAAAAATATAAAATAGAAAAAAAGAAAGCATATTTAACAAATGGTGCTGGCATAACTGGATATCAATACATATAAGAAAGAAAATAGATCAATACCTATCTCTATGCCCAAAACTCAAGGACAAATGGATTAATGACCTCAATGTCAAACCAACCACAATGAACCTCATAGAAAAGAAAGTGGAAGTACATTTGAACACATTGGCACAGGAGACCACATCCTAAATATAAGCCCAGAAGCACAGACACCAAGAGTAACAATTAATAAATGGGACCTCTGGATAAAGCTTTTGTAAAGCAAAGGACACAGCCAACAAGACAACACAGCAGCATATAGAATGGGAAAAGATCTTCACTAACCCCACATCAGACAGAGGGCTGATCTCCAAAATATACAAAGAACTCAAGAAATTGGTCATCAAAAGAACAAATAATCCAATAAAAAAAATGAATTACACACCTAAACAGAGAACTCTCAACAGATGAATC
>NC_022015.1:60281565-60290204 GCF_000317375.1 Microtus ochrogaster | reverse complement strand
CCAGGGGAGAGCTTCAGTGTCCTTCTGGGAGTAGAATGCTAATCATAAAACAGACACTAATAATGCCTGTATACCTGCTATGTAAATGGAATGGTGAATTACACACCTAAACAGAGAACTCTCAACAGATGAATCTAAAATGGCTGAAAGATACTTAAGAAAATGTTCAGCATCCTTAGCCATCAGAGAAATGCAAATCAAAACAACTCTGAGATTCCATCTTATACCTGTAAGAATGGCCAAGATCAAAAACACTAATGACAACTTATGCTGGGTAGGATGTGGAGTAAAGGGAACACTCCTCCATTGCTGGTGGAGCGTAAACTGGTAAAACCGCTTTGAAAATCAGTATTGTGATTTATCAGAAAATTAGGAAACAACCTACCTCAAGATCCAGTAATACCAATTTTGGGTATATACTCAAAAGATGCTCAATCATACCACAAGGTTGTGCTCGACTATATTCATAACAGCATTATTTGCCATATCCAGAACCTGGAAACAACCTAAATGCCCCTCAACTGAAGAATGCATAAAGAAGATGTTGTACATTTACACAATGAAGTACTACCCATTGGAAAAAAAATAATGACATCTTGAAATTTGCAGACAAATAGATGGATCTAGAAAACATCATATTGAGTGAGATAACCCAGACCCAGAAAAACAAATATAATATGTATTCACTCATAAATGGCATTTATACATAAAACAAAGAAGAGCCAGCCTATAATTCAAAATCCCAGAGAAACTAGACAACAAATAGGACCCTAAAAGAGACATACATAGATCTAATTCACACAGGAAGTAGAAAAAGACAGGATCTTCTGAGTAAATTAAGCATATTGGGATCATGGGAAGAGGATAGAAAGGAAAAGGGAGGAAGGGAGGAAAGTGGAGAAATATATATAGCTCAATAAAAACAAAAATATATTTATTTATTTTAATTTGTGTATGGGTGTTTTGCCAGCTAGTATGTCTATACACAACATGCATGCAGTGCCTGCCAACTCCAGAAGATGGCATCAGGTTTCCACAAACTAGAGCCTCTTGGTGGGTGCTGGGAATCAAACCCAGATCCTCTGGAAATGCTTTCACTATTTCTTTTATCATTCATTAAAAACTACAACTTGGGGATAAATATTAAGGATAAAAACTTGGGAGAACCACAAGTAACCGCAATCTCTTTAGTCCCAAATCAAAAGTTTTTAAACTATAAATATTTCAAATCAGAAGTGTATTTTAAATCTCTCTCTTTTTTTTCCAATGAAGATAATACTAAATTGTCCAGTTAAATGTTGAGAAAATTAAGAATCATGAAACCAATATAAATTTGGAATCTATAGGTGTCTGTGATGCCCATACCCAACTTGAATATCAAGTTAATAGAAGTTCAAGGAAAGAAGGTCTGATTTAAGTTTATTCATAAATCAAACCTTTCTTTAGACCTGGCAGATTCTTTCAACCAAATAACACTATTTTCCCTTAATAACTTTAGCCCTGAATTCCCCTCCCCACCCCATGTGACATATTTGGCTATGTTTTAAAAGAGTGCCCTAACTCTTCCCCAGTAAAAATGGGCAGCGATGGATGAACTATATAAAAGAAGACATCACTGTGTCACATAATAATCAACGCTCAGCATTGATTCGGTTTTTTTCGCAACATTATCATATTTCCTTGAGAAAATCACGTAACTCCCAGTCTCAAAACCTAAGAATATCCAGCACAAGAAAATCAATACAGTTGATGTTATTCGTATTATATTTTATTATATTGGTTATTTAATGAGGTTTAACCCTTTAATAATATGAACAAAAATCATAAGCAAAGCTATTCATAGACGTTAGCCTTTGTGCTTTTCCAGTGTCACTGTATCGTTCGCATTCCACTTAGAATGTCCTGCTTGTGGAAATTGCCAGCGAGTATAAAAGTCAGGTCACCCACTAGTAGGAAGGAACCATACTACCTGAAGTTATTTAAGGGCAGTGGTCCATTTCGAAATATCTTTTCTTTCATTCATAATAAGCTGAGTTGGAAAGGTTTAAACAACAGTAAAGGAGAATACAATTTGGCTATCAAAGACAGCAAGAAGCTCTCACGATGTTATCTGATGCCAACATAAAAGTCTTTAAGGAGATTCCACATGTCTTTTCAAATGAGAAGTGGAAGTTATGTGAAGATGTGTATTTTCACAGCCTTCGCTGTGACTCAGCCTCAAAAATATCATTGTAACTGTAAGAATAACGGGAGTAAAAATTGCAGACTTGAAAATAAAGGCTGAGCAATCCTAATGAAATTAAACTCACTGTGGAAGCTTTACCGTACAAATTATGCATATGAACATACATGATGCTGTTCACTCTTTGAGCGTTGCTGTTCACATTTCACACAGCAAAAGAAAAGAGGCTTTTCAGTTCCTTTTGTCCATTTAGTTTAGAACCTTGTTCTGCCAAGGTGTCTAATCTTAAAAATCAGATAGTAAGAACTTAGTCATTCAGTTTAATTCTGTATCATATTCTGTTGATCTGCCTTATGACAATCCCACTTATTAAAGCAAGAGCGATTTGAAGAAAAATGAGCTCTGCCTTAGGAAAACCTATCTGAAATAAAATGAAGTGGAGATTGCCACCAACCACTACAGTACTTGGTACACCCCTCCATAATTTCCAGATACATTCACATCTATATGTCTGCCTGGGTTTTTGACAGGATAGCCATATGCATGATGGCTATAAAACTTTTATAAGCCGAATATATACTGGAATAAATTTCTTGATGGCAGAAGTTATGACTTACTTAGATTTTAATCTTGCCTCCTTGAAACCTAGAATTTTTACATAATAATTGCTCAGCACAAAAATGAGGAAATAAAATACTCAAAAATTATATACATATCACTCCGTAGTGTCTTGTTAAATAGAATTCCTGGAAATAGAGCTTTTGGGCATAGCTGCATACGGGACTTGTCTAAGGAGCCTTTAAGCAGACAAATACCTGGATTCCTCCAAGTGCAATCTTCCCCTTATTGTCCCAAGCACAGGTGATATTTGAGCCCCTTAGTGATGGACAAGAGCAGCTAAATTTGAGATAGACATCGATTTGTAGGTAAATTTCATGCGTTTCTCACAAATGATAAATTCGTTTCAGTTTTAAGCTAGAGACTTACAATTACATATAGAAAAACACACGGTTTCTGTGTCTTCTTTTCCCAAAAAAGAACACTGAGCCCAAGACATATTAAATTACTTCTCTAATAAATAATCATCTATAGATGTTAACACTAAGATTGAAATTCAGTCTTTCCCTGGTCCCGTGTTTATTTTTCCATACAACACTGCTTCGTTTCTTTCATCGTCTTAGAGGTGTTTTCTGGAAAAAAAAAAAAGAAATACAAGTTGCTTCAAACTATAATGTGTTTCTCTGCTCAGGTTCAATTCCAAACACAACTTTAGAAATCAAAGGCAAAAGACATTTCATTATTTTCTGTGTTCAATGCCAAACATAATCCTCCTGAGTACTGTGGCTTGTATAATGTAATTAGATGACTTGATGGAAAATAAAAAATGTAATATGTGATGTGATATACAACCCTGGACATGCATACAAAGCTGCTAAGAGACTGGTTTGATTTTAAATTCATCGGATGTTAGGGATGACAGGCAAAATGATGAATGTCCTACAGCCCTGCCTTGCCTGATTGGGTCATAATGTTAAGCTCTCCCATGCATAATTGTCATTTGGCAACCTTAATAATGAGAAGGACAACCAGTCATGTTAGTAGTTATCTACCATAATTCTGCTCCGTTTAATAGCGAGAGAAAGGGGGAAATAATTAGCTGACCTGATCTTTCTTAGCCATCAAATAGCTTTCAAATAAAAAAACGGAGTTGGATTTTTATTTCCTCTTGACTTCGACTGTTGGTATTATGGGAATGTCTGAATATTACTTTTGTTAACCAGTGTCTTGTAATATTTTATTGTAGGAACTGCAATTTCTATCACAGAAACTACCTAATATATATGCAAAGATGATTTTAGTTTATTAAAATGAAAAGCTAGATGTTGAAAATAGGAAAAAAGAAAATTGATTTAAAGTTACGTTATGGAGGAAATTAGTTTTATCCAATTGCATTGCTTTTATTTGTGCAGCGTAATTGATTCTGAAAAATTAGTTGCTCATTAAGAACACTAAGTCCAAATCAATTGTTGTGTTTGTGTGCTTTTAAATATGGTTTTTACCATGTGGAAAATTTATGGAATCATTGGTATTTAATTTCATTCATTTGTTCTGGAGTAGAAAAGTCTGGGTCATTAATGACACAACCGTTATGAACACGACTAGATTGATACATAAACCCAAAGGATGCTGCAAAGGTTTTTCATTTCAATATGGATGTGCAGTGGGAACAAGATGAATTCTATCAACTAACTCAGTGTAGGCACGACCCATTGTGGCTAATAAAGGGACTTCCCCTCTGCCTACTGCAGAACATTTGTAGTTCTCTGTGACTGATTTGGAGATAGAATGAGTTAATGATTTTCTGAAAGTTGATTCTTCAAAAACACCCACCGAGAATCGGGCTCTGATGAAGTCTTCTGAAGAAAGTGAGTTATTGCTGTATAACAAACACTTTGTTACTATGGCAATGTGTTGACGGCCAATACATAACAGAAAGCATGAACCTGCATCATGGGACAAAAGGTCATCCTTTCATAAGTGTCAAGCGATTGGTAACTTACTTCAAGTTCAATCAAATTTTTATTTTACTTCTGCACTCAGCACTTTACCAACTGAGCATCTCCCCAACTCAAATCGTGTGTGTGTGTGTGTGTGTGTGTGTGTGTGTGTATAGATATAGATAGATAGATACAGATAGATATAGATGATAGATAGATGATAGATAGATAGATAGATAGATAGATAATAAATGGGTGGATGACAGAGGAATAAATGAATTTTAAATTTATTTTATTTCTGAGATAGTAATATTATTATATAATTTCTTTCCACTTTCCTCCCTCCAAATCATCCCATATACCCCACACTCCTCCTTGCTCACTGTCAAATTCACAGCCTCTTTTCTCATTAGTTATGTTGCATTCATACACATATATACTTACATATTCCTAAATATAACTCTTCAGCTATATAACGTTACTTGTATGCATGTTTTCAGGGCTGACCATTTGATTGGATACAGTTGGTGTGCTCTTCCCTGAGGCAGGGAGGCTATTTCTCCCATTCTCACCATTCCTTGTGGTGAGTGAGGTTGAGGCCTTGTGGGCTTTCTCTTGGCCATTTTCTGCCAACTTTGGAATGTCTTTTGGTGTCATTCTTGTTTGTCTCATGCTTAGGTAGTCATGTTGGTAAGATCTTACCATGATGCAGTTTCTGACATCGCTAGGAGACACGGTCTTACGGCAAGCTCCCTGATCCTCTGGCTCCTACAAGACCCCTCTTCTGCAATGTTACCTGAGCCTTAGATGTAGGAGTTGTTTGTGGATGTGTCCTTGGGAATGGGGTCAGCAGCTCTGTGTTGATCGGTTGTGGTTTTCTGTAATGGCCTCTGCCAAGAAGTTTCCATGATGAGGAGTGAGGAATGCACTTATGTAGGCATAAGGACAACTAGTCAGAATGTAGCTAGGATTCAAGTTGTTTTAGTAAAGTGCTGGCTGTAGTTTCTCCTCCAAGATCCATGACTTCACCAGACCCAGGAAACTGGCTAGGTTTCTAGTACCAAGTATCGTTTTCCTTTTCCCAAGTGGGTCATAAGTTTAGTTGGAAAGCTATTGGTTAAGCCTACCAAGGTACGCATACCACTACTGTACCCTTATGGTTATTGTGCCATGCTGGTAGTTTTTATGGTTCATAGGCCTCATGACTACTAGCTGCTTTTGTCCTGTGGAAGCTTGCATGGTACTTTCTGGTGCTTTCTAGCCCTCAGGGAGAGGCATTAAGGTGCAGTTCAGCTCAGAGGCCCCAGAGCCGTGTGCCTGAAGTACATGATGTCCTCTTTAACCACAGTGACTTCCACCTCTGGGGGCAGCAACAAAGACAGTAGCAATACTCTGTAATGTTTTGGGAGTCTCACATGCAACCTTGACCAACAACTCAGAAGTTGCTTCTGGTGTTGAGATTTTTTTGTTGTTAAGTGGTCCTTGGTTTTTGGGGGGAGCATTGTCAGCTCAGATAAGACATTTTCATTTAAACTATATTTGTTTATTTATACTTAGACTTACATACAGGGTATTTTTAGGTACATATAGGTATGTCATAATAGTATGATTCCGTACGAACTTTTCAGACATACTTACTAATATTTTACCCTCCCGTATTTATCTTCTTCTCCTCTTCCAAACTAAAGCTCCCCTTTTCCCAATTCCCTGATTAGATCACTTACACCCTGCTATTTCCCTATTACTCCATGACCCCTTATCCCAGGAACAGTTCCTTTCTAGTTTTTTCCAACCAACACATTTTTAACAAGGTTGTCCATTGTCTGTACTGTTAATAGTTCTACATCTGTAATGCTTACATAATTCCAATAAAGTCAATAGGGATAATTTTGAGCATGCAAAATCTTTTATATTATTTTCAGTACTTCCAACTTATTTTTTGGCTGTTATTAAGATTGCTAATATCTGTGCTGTGGATTTCTGTGGAAAATCCATTTCTTATTAACCCAAGAGATAAATGTCTGTTCTCAGTTAGGGAAGCCAATGGTCTCAGGATCACTGACTAAGTGGCCACAGGCATTCATTGCAGGTATCAGGCTGCAACCCTGCTGTATGCACAAACTGCATGTTCTGCTCAGTAGTCTGCAGAGAGTGCCTTGATCCTTTGCACCAGGTTCATTGACCAGCTAAGACTTGCCCAGAGTTTCACACTATGGTCTGGTTAGTTTTGCAATAGGCAACTTCTGACTGTGAATGCATTATTGTCTTTTCTGTCATTACAAAGCGTTTGCATTCGCATCAGTGAAGACCATCCAGCATTCAGACAAGTCAACTGAACATTTTCCTTCCGCTATAATTTTACATCCACTCAAAACAGAGACCTAAATTGCTAAGTAGTGGTGATGCCCCTGTGGGATGACATCATGTCTTTATGTGTGATAGTCTGATCATGAAAATTGCCTGTTCATCAACTAATTTTATAGATTTATGTTTATGCATATTATATATGTGTAATTATGTGCAATAGGTTTACATAAACATTTAGCGTGTGTTAAATTTACATTTAAACCAGCTTTATTTTATATGTTGAAGCAATCATGATTGTTTCTATTATCTATCCCTACTCCCTTTTAATTCTTTGATGTGGCAGTGGTTTTTGTATGGAGATTATTATGCTAAAGGAATATAAATAGATACATGAGTGAACTCTTTTAAATCCTGAGCTAGTGGATCAATACCTAATTATTTATTATGTTCATCTGGGATTTCTTAGCAAACAAAGCCAAGATTGCAATTCAGGAGTTTAAAATAAACTGGAATAAATGATTAGAAAGAACAATAAAGGAGCTAGGCAATGATAAATAAAATCAACAAATTTTTTTTTCTCTTGGCTTTAAAGTGTGATATTGTACTATATTTCTTTGTATTAGTTACATTGATTGTTCATAATTTCTATAGCATTCATTTTAAATGCTTAAAAAGAAAAGGAATGAAACTTTATTTTTGGAAAAAAATGCATTAAATTGTCTATTTTTCAGAACAGATTAACCTTCTAGCATTTGCCCAGAACTGTCTTATAAACGACAACCAGGTCCTCATTTCAGCTAGCATTTTAGATCCTATTAAAAGTTTCTCATCATTACAAGTTTGCATACCCTTTTCCTGGTAATGGCAACCTGCCCACCTTCCTGTGACTTTGCCCTGTTCTGCAGCACCCAACTTCTTCAGCCTCCTGACCCCTGTCAGCCCCAGATGGGTTTCATCAGGGAAGATACAGAAGATAAGACAAATTACCTTTAGAAACCTTTGATTTAGCAAAGCCAGCCTACAGAAGGGCACATTTCTGAATAGGCACAGAGCATTCCCCCACTGAGCTATTCTGTGAGTTACCCCTTGACTTTTTCCAGAAAATACTTGTGTGGGGGACAAATAGGAGCTCAAACAGAAAGAGAAAGTTCTTAGGTGGTTTGCACTAGGGAAAAAAAAATGTAACCACTAGAATGTCTCATGTGCCCAGTGTTTTCTATTGACAATATTAGTGTTTTAGGTGGGCCCACTAATTTTATCCCAGCAGTAATCTTTTAAGATTACTGTGACTCTTGATTTTCAATGGGTCTTGGGGAAATTAAGTGCCCAGTAGTGAGTAAGACAGTCAAAGTGTAGTTTGTATCCCTAGTTGCCATGGAAGTGAGCAAATGCAGTCTATGTATTATTTACTAAAAACAAACCATTTTAAAAATGAGACTTTTAAGAACCTAAGTGCCCATGCTTATTTGGGATAAAGTTCTGGTCACCATTCTGACATACTTGTTAAGTTTTTACATGTGCAAGTCATGATAGCTTGTCAACTATTATTGAAGCTATCTGGATTGAGACCACTTCCTTTATGAGTTTTCTAATTCAGTGCTGAAAAATAAAAAGGGAAGAACACATCAGGCTTTGCTTCCATGAGCCACTTT
>NC_022015.1:60271020-60281465 GCF_000317375.1 Microtus ochrogaster | reverse complement strand
ACACACGCACACACACACCATAGACTTATTGCCACATCTATAACCAAAGAATATTAGACTATATAATTATCTCATTTCCCACAGACACTTGTGTTTCTGTGGTTTTTCCTTTGATGTATGACAGGATAGCATATGGAAGAGACTGAAATTTTGGTTGTTTTCATACACACAAGAATAGCACAGATGGTTTTCCAAACTCCTAACTCCTTAATTCTCTGTATCCCTACACAATGCTACTTCTTCGAGGTCAGTGTCATCCCCAGCATAGTTGGAAAGTTGTTCCATACTGTGAAGAAACAAGGTTTTGAGCTTGATTCTGTTCCATCTGATTTTACCAATGATATTAGGTAACTTCTATTTGTCAAGTCAATGACACTGGTTTTTATGAAATTATGAAGTATTCAAAATTCTTCAAAGGCAGGAGTGACAAAATAAGTTCAGCAAATTAAACCTTTTTGTTGGCAATTAAAATTTTGCACAAACCACATTCCGTTTATGACATTTTAATTGGCACTGACAATATTTAACAAGGTAGGGATGCTGTTTGAACAATAAAGTCTTAGGCTTCAAACAGGTAGATTAGCCTACAAACAGAGTGGTAGTGGTAATGTCTCCATGATTTCTCCTGTACTTCCCACTTGACAGATTAAAACAAAAATACTTTGTAGATGGCAGCACATCTAAAAATAGGTGCCACCAATGGCATGGAATGTCCACATGTCTACACCAGATCTTTACTATCTGAGGTCTCGGTGATTGTGGCCATCTTTACTGAAAGACTGAACATGGGAAACATGGAAATGCCATACTCATGCTACAGGATTATTTCTTACAGCCATGGATGAAGGAGGATAGGATGAAAGCAAGGATGTCTTGAAGAAGACAAGTGACATACTATTGATCCTCAAGAGCATCCTTTAAAGCCAAATTTATCCCTGTGAAGTTTTTGGTCTAGTTTGTGAGTCTGGTGCCTATTCCTATCTATCCTTTGAGGGCCTATGCAACAAGCTCCTCTGCATGGTGAAGGGTGATGAGCTAGCAAGCTGGCCCCCCATATCACCGAAACTCCTTCTGAAATATCAATACAGAATCAGCAGTTTGGTCTTCTCTTACTTGGCATTTTTATCTCAAGGGTGCAGCCTTAATTTCTATGTATTTTCTATTGCTATATACTTAAAGTTACTAGGTACCCTTACTGGAGAATAGTTTATAGTGGGTCACATGATGTTTAGTTCACTTTCAAGTAATGACAAAACTCTATGGAAAAGAGTTTTGTGAACCATCTGCTTGAAACTGAAAACAATTTTGCTAAAATTGGAGGAAACAGTGGTATTTGGTTTCTCCACTTGGCATAGTACTTGAAGTCTAGCTAGCTAGCGTAATGCAGCAAGAGAAGGGAATAAAAGAGACATGAAAGAAAATGTGGGTGTTAAAGTGTTCCTGTACAAGAGACCCTTGAAATAAAAATTATCTCCCCCCCCCCAGAGAGAATGATACACACTGATGGACAAAGGTCAACAATCAAGCTTCACCTGTATCTGAAATGAATATCTTTTATTCTATATTACAACTCTGCAGTGGATGGCTGTGCCTTGATCTGAATTGCTTACCGATTTGCCTTCGTGGAAGTATGTGATTTATTGGCAGCTAATGAATGGCTCTTTGTTACTCTGTTAAGAGGCAGCTCTTTTCCAGTGAAGTAGGTCTTCCTTGATATACAGCACTTCCTGGGCATACAATTAATAAGAACATGAAAGGGAATTTTATACCTTAGAAGAGCTTGGAACAAGACGCTTAAATATTAGGCAGTAGCATAGCAACAAAAATAATTCATTTGAATTCTGTTGCTGTAATTGTTGCCAGGGTGTAACAACTTCTTCTTTCAACAATTATAGTAATGCCATTGTGATTATGCCCTTCACTTTCCAGTTGTATGGACCAGTGGGTCTCTTTGTAGCTAGATTTTCTTAAAATCTCTCAAACAACATGTATTCTCCATGTGAGCACTAAGAAATCAATAACTGGCTGAAAGAAAGGGGACGTTGTAATGATTTTTATACTTTCTAAATCTGCATAAGATTTCAAAATTGGGTTCCTTCCATTAAAAAGAGTCTATCTCCCACCTCTAAATTAGCACAGCAGAGAAGTTTGGCATCACGGATCCCATTTACCTTAATAAAAGCTCCTTAATGAAGCTTACAAAAACTGCTTAGAAACTCAATGATTGCTTAGTGGCTCAATGATTGTGTTCTGTGTCCTTGGTCTATAGATAATCCTTAAAATCTTCACTAAGATGTTTCACAGCTACGATTTGTGTCTCACCAAATAATGAGATTTTTCTTTGAAGCATCGTTACATACATATGCTGTATAACATCCAATAATTGACAGCAGTATCCTAAGTTCCATTAAAATGCAGAAATGGTGTGTGTGTGTATGAGTGTGTGTGTGTTCGTGTGCACCCAAATGTTTCTTTCATTTGCTTTCTGAATAACTAAGCTGTTTTCTTAATTAATGGTTGATGTAGGAGGGCCCAGCCCCAGCCCAGTAGGGGCAGTGCTACCTTTGGTCAGGTTGTAGTGGGTTATATAAGAGAACAAGTTGGGCAAGCTACACAGAACAAGCCAATAGGAAGTATTTCTTCATTGTTTCTGCTTGAGTTCCTACTTCAATTCCTGCCCTGACTCTTCTGCCCCCCCCCTCCCCCACACACCATGGTCTGTAACTTATAATATGAAATAAACCTTTCCTTCCTCATAGAGTTTATCACAGTAACAAAGAAACCCTAATGTGTCTTCAGGAGCATCTCTTTGTTTGCAGCAATATTTTAGCAATGAATTTCTATTTGCTTATTAATCAACATCTATTACCCGATTTTAATAGAAATGTCTGAGGTTCAGGGGAGAAACCTGCTTGTCTTTATCCTATCAGCTGTTCTGAATCCCAAACTGCTGGCTTAGAAATACTGCATTCTTCCTCCCGGCATCTTCTGTGGCCCAGTTCAACTGCGTTTGTTTGCCTGTGGGAATGTCATTGTCTTGCAGTGTTGCTTGTCTGGAAGATGAAGTGCCACATTATCTTCAGGTCAGTGTGATGGGGCTAAGGTTACATTTCCTCATGTCACAGGGCCGAACTGACATTTTCATAGAAAAAACATAACATTTCTGTCTTTCTGATAAGGAAGTAGTACCGTGAGAGAGGCCCTTCTAGAGAAGTTTTTCAGAAACCACAAGTTAAGATGAAGGAAATGTCCTGGGGACATTGCCTTTGTCCAGGTTCCTTCCTCATTTATTTCCCTGTCACAATATTCATTTGCCAGTCTTGGCCTAATTGTTTAAAATTAAGTTTATGTTTACTGATCACAATAGAATTAAGTCATCTTCCATAGCATTTTATTTCTTTTCTACGGATCTTCAAGTTTGCCCACCTCCCATGACTCTCTGTGATGTCTAGGTCTCTGTTAGCACCTGAGATGTTATTTTATTGACTATGAATATGTAAAAGCATTGTTTCCATAATCCTTTCCCATTTCAACATCCCTACCAGGCCTCAATGATATTTCATGTCTAGGTAAACTGGAGGAAAAACTCATCCTTAGTATTAAAGAAGTCATTTTACAAACAAGGTTTGCTCTGATGCAGTGCTTTATGTTTTCTTTAACTGTTAAAGTTTGTTTTCCAGTGATTACTTCATTAAATTGTTTATAATTAGTACAAGTGGCAGGTGTTCCTTCTGAGATGTGCGTTTACTATCTGAGATGACTCTATTACTCATGACCATTTTTTCTCTTTCACGCGTAACAATAAAGCTCTTACAAATGCAGAATCCTAGCCAGTTTCCAAGGTCATTGTTGTGCTGAGTTCCTCCTATTTCACTTTCATAGCGTGAATTTGGAGGGTTTACATTGAATTTCTTACCAGAGTCTGCTTGCAGTGGTCCCACCTTAGAGGTGGATGCTACGGCTTCTGAAAAACATCACTGTGTGATCCTAAGTGGGATCTCAGAAGCCAAACATTTCAAGATGATCTTCATATGGAGACAATGGAGTGGGCATCTGGAAAGGCGAAGGTCTCTACAGCGCCCCCAAGTAGAACTGCTAATGTGACAAATGCTTTAGTGTCTGAAACTATGTGGTGTTTTCCTCCAAAGTTTCCAAAACTGTGCTAGGAAGAGAATCTTTGGAAGTTCTCGTGGATATTTGCCATGCATGGCAAAATTACTGGACAGCAGTTCCCAGTTCAAATCTCAACTCCCGGTTGATCTCACTGAAGTGCCACAGACTGGTTCCGTGTCTAAATGTTTTACTATTTTCCAACCCTATATTACCTAAGCAAATATTACCCAGCCAAGCTTTCGTTCACTATTTTCCAACCCTAAACAAAAGTGTAACCCAATATTCATGTTTTCTGTTGATAAATAAGTAAACGAATGAATCTCTAAGAGGACGCTTTGGTTTTAGTATTTATTTTCATTATGTATGTGTACATTGTGTGAGTATACACCATGTGTGCACAGGCACCTGATGGGCCGGAAGAGAGCATCGAGTGCCCTGAAGCTGGAGTTACAGGGGTTTTGAGTGGTCCATTATAAATGCTTGGAACTAAGCTCAGGTTTAGAAGAAAAGAAGCACTCTTAACTGTTGGCTCATCTTTCCAGCCAACCCAAGAGGATTTTCAATGAGTATGTATTAAGGAGAAAATGTCACAAATTCAAGAACATGAATAAATAAACATTTTATAAGCGTGCAGTTTTACAGGTTACCCCCAAACACTAACATATTCCAGCTACTATCTCTAACATTTCCTTTTCTTTTGAGACAGAGTCTCACACTGTAACAGGGGCTAGCCTGGAACTCCACACTATGTAGCCCACGTTGACTTAAAACTCATAGCAGTCCTTCTGCATTAGCCTCTCCATTGCTGAGGCTGAACCAGCACATCTGGCTCTCTCTTCATTTTAAAGTTTTATTTCTCAGTGAGCATTGCTGTTGCCATTATATTATTAATATAACAATTTATTACAAACTTAGACAGTCATATTATGGATAAACTTAGCTTATAGCCAAGATGTATTTCACATTGACAATTCTATGTATCATGCTCTAAAGACTGTTTTTATGAACCTCATATCTGTATTTTCCCTGGCATTGTTTGTAAAGATCATTTGTGAGGGAATTCAATTTCATTTTTGTACCTATTATTTATTGAAATCATAGAAGATTCTTATTGCAATGACAACATTGACTTGCACTTCCTACTGAAGCTTGTACTGCCGATGACCTTGAGCTGGCAGTGTGATGCAGGCATTTGACAGAGAGCTCAGTTCGTTCATTATTCAGGAGGTGCAATTTTAAGAATTTGTTCATAAGCAAGTTTTACGGGGATCATTGTATGTATTTCCGTGAAGAGTGTGTTGAACCAAACTCTTTTTTACTTGTTTTGGCAGATAAATATTTACTATATGCTGATCATTTATATTGTTATAAATGACAATAGTTTAGTGATTTTGAAAGGGCACCATAATATGGGAGATCCATTGATATATTTATTTAGAACCTCTTCTATCCCTGAAAAATGAATAAATAAGTGAGACTCATAAGGACACTCTTCCAAATACATCACTAATAATTCCTTCTCATATTTAACAGTGAAATATCTGAAAGCGTTCTTGTTGTCCTCCATGAAAAAATTAGCCATAGTAAGCTTTAGGTCACTTTTCCAGACGGTGTCTTGCCATCAACTGTCAATCATTCTGCTTATTCTTCCTTGATGTTGATTAAATTACCAAATGTTTTCTTTATTATCAAGGGAAAAATAAATCTTTGAATATGTTAATCATTCTTGTTTTTCTGCCTGATCACTTTTGCCATCGTAGACCCATTTGAAAATGCAGTGTACGCTACAGGTTTACTAAGCAACTTGTAGACACGGGGATTGTAGCTGCACGAAGGTGAAGGTGCTATCCCAAGTATCTTCTTGTATCCCAAGTGGAGGTTGTACCGGGGAACAATCACAGAAACTTTCAGATAAATCTAAATCATTCAGAATATTTCCCCGGCAGTCCAGTGAGTAAGATGTAATGTTAGGTTTCTGAGAAATTTTAAGTGGATCATTTCTAAATCTTTTTAGACATTCATTGAGTAATAAGAGCATCAATAACTTTGGATCAAGTCACCAATAGGACATATGTTGGTGTTCTTGCACATTGTAGTCTTCATTGTAGCATACATTCATTCTCTATCCATTTCCTCTCTTTAACAAAGGAGGGCTCTTACAGGTAGCTGCTTCTCACTTTTAGTAATTTTCAAAGGCCTTCCACACAGATAGCAATGTTGTTCATATTAAAGTCACAGAACAAATAAGTTTAGTATTTTAAAGAGTTGACTGAAACTTGCTTTATCAAATCAAACCAACCCTCCACAATTTATTGTGAGCATGATCCACCAGCCCACGAAAATTCATACAAAACAACAATTAATTTTCACTCACTCTAGGCCGTCAATTAGAAACTGGTATGAAATGTTGCGTGTGGCCCACACTCCTGAAATCAAATCTCTTTTCTCTGCCTTCAAAACTTTGGCTTAGTGATAAATCTCATTAATTATTTGCCATGGAGTCTCTGCTGCAGTGCTCGTGCTACAGGCACCCAAGTCTCCTCGTTGTGTCTCCTGTTAGTAGACAGACTTCAGATGCTGGAAAACACAACTTGGCTTCATCCGAAATCATTGAAAGTTCCATTAGATTAAATACACTAGGGAGAAGTGCCTGACTAAGGAAAACAGGCTACAAGTGTAAAATAACGTAGAAGGAATGGTATAATTAACCTGATTAGTTTTTTTTTAAATCTCACTTGATTTTTTTTTCTTGGCAGGGATATTTAATTAATATGACAGCAGATTATTTAGTGCCCAACTGCATCTGAACTTTGCTTACAGTTGGTCATTTTGTTGACTCGTTTTAAAATCTTCTTGCCGCTTCCTAACTTGTTCTCGTTGGACTTTTCACTTAATAATTCAGGAGGGGTAATAGGTGATAAAAGCTACTGCTCCCTCCATTAGACTGCAAATAAAACCTTCTGCTGTGACAAAGACCTCTGCAGTCGGTTACTTAACCACCCCATTTGGTAGGAAAGAATGACATAGGTGGTTTGGTTCTCATGAGTCCAGGTACCCGCTCTCTAAGTTAAGGCAGCTTAGAAACAGATCTAAGAGCTGAGCATCAGATAACAGGCTGTAACATAAAGGGAGGTTTCAGTCACTAGCGTTTGTCTATATTTTTGAATTAGCCTCCTGAACAGGGATCCTTCACTCTAACTGTTAACTTCCTTCATCCATTCCTCAAAAGATAATAAAAGCGACTTTTAGAAAATTCAGATTCAACCAAGCCACTCTCCTCTTAAGACCTTTATTTTACTTCCTCTGCCTTTCTGGGGACGTTTCAAATTCCTTGACATTAAATACATTACTATATTCCTTGTCCATAGTTGTAGGTGCACTTCCTGCTCAGGCTCACACTGTTTCTCATCTGGCTCTGGCTCACACTCAGATCCACTTCCTGGCCTGGCTCTCACACTGAGCTTGTCTATTCTAAATAATTTATTCTCTCTGGAAGGCATCTTCCTTTTCAGTTTGGAGCGAGTCTCCAGTAGTTTTTTTTTCCAAATATATTCTCCTTTGTCCTTCTTTCCTTACTAAATCCTATTTGTTTCCTTCTCTCAGTATTTTCAAAAGCCAACCTCCATCTTTTCCAAAGCCTCCTAAGAGACTCCACCTTGACCTTTCATCTTTAGCCCAAAAGCGCCTGGGGCATTGCTCATGGAGGCTTGTACTCTTGGTTTGCAATGCCCCCTCCTCCAATAGACTGCAAACAATTTAATGATGGTTTCATTCATCACTGAACTCTGGGTACCCAAACCTTCTCTGGGATACACATAGTGCATCATTAGAGAACAAAGACTTGTTAATTCTGAGTGACAAGTTCTCTCTTCAAACCAAGGCTCTGGCAGCACCTATCCACGTCACCCTTGGTACATTCTTTAATAACTGGAAGATTTAGTGGTTTTTCTTAGTTTGCTTTCTATCGCTGTAACAAGCACCATAACCAAAGCACCTTGGGAAGTGAAAGGTTTATTTTAGTTTATGATTTATATATAGTTCATCGTGAAGAGATGTTAGACAGGAGCTCAAGGCAGGAACCTGGAGGCAGGAACCGAAAGAAAGGCGGTGAAGAAACACTGCCTTCTGATTTGCTCCTTCTAGATTGCTCAGTTTGCTATCTTATACACCCCAGACCACCCACCATGGCTGACCCTCCAATAACAGTCATTAATTTTAAGAAATGTTCCATAGTCTTGACTACAGATCCAACTAATGGAAGTACTCTTTCATTGGAGGTTCCTTCTTCTTAGATGGCTGTACTTTGTATCAAGTTGGAAAAAAAACTAATGAATCCACTGGTTCTCTTCAAATGTGACAAGAGAGATCCTAACCTTGGGTGGACATTATAACAAAGAGATATATAAAAGTCTCTTCAACTTCCAAAAGAAAACAATGATAGAAAGACTATAAGACAGTATTGTATTGTTACAATACACTTTTCTCCAAGGGTGGTGTTTATTTATGTTCATAGTTTTGAGAATGATAGGGGAAGAATAAACTGAAATTTATATAACTTCCCTTCTTTCTTTTTGCCCCCTAAATTTTCTTAAACTTTTTTTTTTGCTATGCAAGTACAAAAGGGCTGTCACAGTTTCCAAAGTTTTGTTGTATTCAGAGCAGATGTGAGAGTATTCCCTTCCCATCCAAAGAGCAACAATTTCAAATTGAGGCTCACTAATCAGATTGATGAGCTGCTTCTGAAAATAACTTTCTGAAAAAGAACACATTCCCTCTTTTAAACTACTTTTGGCATTATCTATTTTTCAGTATTTGGTAGAGTGGAATATTATTGCTTAGGGACATTCACTTCACTTGGGAAGCAAACTTGAGAAAAAGACAACTAGAGACTGTCTTTATTGAAAAAAAATGGGATGATAAAACTGTTAAGAAAAAAAAATGGCTTTAAGTGTCTCCTAAAGCAGAAAGCCAAGTTAAATATTTGGGGAAAGGCTGTAACATCCATAATCTCGGAGACCACAGTCCCTGAAGAGTCTCTATTATATCAGGTTCTATTCTTATCACGTAGCAGTATAACAAAGGCCTGGTTTGAGGGGGAGCATCTGTAAGCATCCCTTTCTGGCTGGGTATGGTAGCTACTGAGAAAAAGACTATAGAGTTTAGAGAGCTCAGTGGGCCAGTGCCTTGTTCTAGTTCCTCGCTTGATGGCTTGCTAGATGAGGTAGACATGGCTAGTCTTGTTTCTTAGAGTCCCTGTTTGTTTTATAATCACACAGCTCAGTTCTGGTGATCTGATCCTGAATAGTCCTAGTTTTAACACTTAGAAACCATTTGATCTGATCCCAATCAACCACTCCTTCCCAAATTGGAAGGAAGAAAGGTAAGAAATGTAAACATGAAGAAGTATGGAGAGGGGGAAACTGGGAGAAAAAGGTGGAAAGAGGACAAAAAGTAGAAGGAAAAATACAATTAGGGGAGGAAGAGTTTTAAGAACTGTAGCTCTGGAGAATTTTCAGATTATCAACCCATACAATAAAGCAATAATTTCTAATAATACCATCTGCGAATATACGTTCCTACATGCATGCATCAGTCTGGCTCATTATAATAAACAAATTACCATTCCAAGTATATGAGAAAGAATTGTCTTCTAATAAGAATAAAATTCAAAAAAAAATCTATTTTAAGGTATACTTATTTTATGCTGTGTAATATAATAAGCTTCCATGTGATTTCATAAATATTATGAAATACTTATCATGAAATTATAATATAGCACTCTTTGCATGATGTACTTTTAAAAAAACAAAGAAAATGTTGCTGGCAAACAGGAAATAAGCATCAATATTCAGTTGCAGTGACCTTTATAGAATTTTAAATATGATTCCTTGTATATCACTCATTATCACATCGACAGAATTTTCTTTCTTTTGGCTTCTCTCTTTCTCCTCTACCAGTTGATATTGGCCACCTACAAGCATCCCTGCAAACATTCTGTTTCTTCTGTAAACCCCTTTCTTTTGCCCCTTTCCACTCCCTGTATCATTTTTAGCCATTGTAGCTATTAAAATGAGAATTCTATAACGTCTACGGTATTACAGATAGGAGATGCTTCGAGTATGGATAACTAAATGTAACTTCATATGGTCCATGGCAGACACCAGTATTTTGTGCAGACAAGTCTTCTTTCCTGGGACACAATCCCTTATCCATTGATGCTGCCATGTCTCCATAAATTTTTTTTTGCTTTTTTTTATAAATTTATTTATTTATTAAGGATTTCTGCCTCCTCCCCACCACCGCCTCCCATTTCTCTCCCCCGATCAAGTCCC
>NC_022015.1:60262330-60269766 GCF_000317375.1 Microtus ochrogaster | reverse complement strand
TATATATATATATATATATATATATATATATATATATATATATGTGTGTGTGTGTGTGTGTGTGTATATACATATATATATATTCAGTTTCTGGCCACGCTTTCTTGTTTGTCCCCTCCAGGCTTCCGTATGTTCCATACAGTTGCACTGAAAGGAATATGACCTTATATAGGTATACTTGGAGCATTCGATACTCTAGCTGCTTAATTTCTCAATTTTTGAATAAAATCTCTCTAGACCTATCCTGCAGATTTGTATTCTCATATTGCCTGTTTATTCATAAGTTATAAGGATGGTATTGCTTTAATCATCCCCAACAATGTGAAATATCTTGAAAGCTGTGAGCCTTAATGAAATGAAGAGACTTTCATGTCCACACTCTGTAACTGTTTGAAGGACTCTTTTACCAAAATGCATTGAGTCCTGGCCAACTTGTGGTTACAGAAAAGAGCTAATTTTGACCAAGAAGAAAGACAAAGTTAAAATGTTCCCTTTGAATAGGAAAGCTTGTGATCTAATGAGGGTCTTCCTGAATTGGGATCTAAAGAGGGTCTTCTTGAATTGGGATCTAAAGAGGATTTTCCTGAGCTGTGATCTAATGAGGGTCTTCCTGAGGGTTTGCATGCGGCAATATCAGGCATAAAACCAGCCTTCCTAACTGCTCGGTAAAATAAAAGCACATGTGTGCTTGGCTGAATTAGTTATAAAAATTATTAGTGGTTAATGAAAATGGCTTAATGGTAGAATTGTGCTTTTTATCATTTTTTTTGTTATTGTTGTTTTAGCAAGCACTATTGCCATTTGAAACAATAACTAGATGAGCCGGGAAAGAACCAGTAAAGAAAGCCACAATGATGGAGTGGTTTCTTAAGCTGCCCTCTAGACAAGCAAGTAGATAAGAATCTTAACACTTCAGCATCAGATTTTGGACAGATCAATGCAGTGAAGGTGTGGGAGAGCAGAAGGAACACACACATTGAGAACTAGAAAACACCACATATACGCAAGGGATGTGCCCTTGCGCTCGAACGTGCGGCAGCATTACCAACAAGGACAGAGAAGCGAACCGGCTCCATTGATTTCTCCCTGGCTCCTCATATTCCTTCCTAATGCACCAGAGGATGTAAATAATGCATACACCAGATTGCATTAGAGACAATTGTCTCCTTATTGCATGCATAAGTCAAAAGGCATGATTAGTGCATTAGAGACAAAGACTCTACTCCAGATTGCACAGTCTCTTTGCCTAATAAATGTCACAGATAGGAAACCCAAGTACCCAGGCAAGCAAACCAGACTATCTTAGTAGTTTGCCCCATGAAATACCTTCCTTAATATCATAAAAATAAAAAAGGTAGTTTATGGAACAAATAAAACTTAGCAGGAGAAAGTTTTACTAAATAGAGAAAACACCAAAAGAAAAATCCTTTATAGAGGAATATCACATTATCCTCTGTGATAACATCTGAGCCCTGTGACGGCTACTTCTTTTCAAATATGGGCAAGGCTGTTCCAAACAAGGTAATGTTACATGGCCTCCATGATTGCCTCCGTAGTTTCTGCAGTACTGGTGACCCTGTCCATCTTAATCCATTATTGTGTCTTCCACTGCTCGATCAAGCATTTATACATGATCTGCGGGATGAGTCTTCACTTGCATCGTTTTAAGTATTTAATTAGTATATCTCAATTATATTTAGTAATGGGTTTCATTATGACATTTTCATAGAAGTATATAATGTGTATTCATCATATTCATTTCCTGTTAACTTCTGCTGATCTCCTTCATCTCCTCTTATCCCTGTCTGCATTTATGTCTATTTTATGTGACCCGATGAGTTTTCTGAGGGTGGTTCCCATCAGCATTGGTGAGAAGGCTTTTTACAGGAGCATGACATCTCATCAGTGATTACACTACTTAAAAAAAAAAAAATCTTCTCCAGCCAGCAACCATTAACTGCATGTAAATCTTTAGGAGGAGGTGAGTCTTCATAAGTTCCTCTTCCCTCTAGCATTTGAGTTTATTCTTCTAACAGAATCATCGTCAGCCCCATCCTTTGACCTTACCACAACAGAGGAATTGTTCAGGCTGCTGTTCACTGCATCATGTGCTTCTCTAGGCCTTTGCCTCTGACAGCTTTGTACAGTGTGTTCAGTAAGTTTGGTTTCGTGGAGGCATTGTGTGCTTCCCATCCGCTCAGTGGGGTCTGTTTAATAGCATAGGACACTGGATGACTTTTCAGTTAAAGGGAGCAGATGGGGACTGTAAATAGGAATTTATGGCCTAGATATCCAATGAAAACCAAGTTAATTCGTATACTATATAAGAAAAAGCAAGCTGCTGAAGAGCATGCTACTTTTTAAAAACTTTATTCTGGCTGGGGATGGCTAGCACTTAGGAGGCAGAGGAAGCCATCTCTATAAGCTCAAAGCCAGTCTAGTCTATATAGTAATCTCCAAATCACCCAAGGGGTACATAGTTTCTTATTGCCGGAAACAGAAACGAAAACAAAAATTATCGCCAACAACAACAAAAAAAAAACCCTTTCCTCAATTTTGTATTCTTCCTGTCACTTTAACAACCCTTCCCTGTTGGAACTTGATACAGATTGAGTAGTTCTGCATTTTAAAAAAAGCACTTTTATTTTAAAGTAGTAAATAGTTGTAGATATTGCAAGGGAATCACAAAGGCTCCTTCTAAGCCCCATGTCAAATTTCTGCTGTTGTTAATGTCCCTTGCCACTATATACTATAATATGCTATGCTACTAAGTCAGGGTTACAATAAGGGAACCAGTATTTATATGCTGTTAACTGACGTCCAGTTCTGACATTTAAATATATACGTTACACTGTAAACAAATATCTATTCTTTAGTATTCTTCCTTATTTTCTCATTCTTGACGTTTTTCTTCTCCTTCCTTCTAACTCTATTCTCTCTTATTCTTGATGCTTTTCTTCTAATTCTTTCTCTGTTCTTTCCCTTACAGCATATATACCCCAGCAAAACCTCTCAGATAATATAAAAATTACAATGTGGTTACATTCTACTTTTCAAGTGAATGATTACAATGAATACAAGTAAGAACCAGCATGTTTTCCATATCCCTTACATGATTAGACATTTTACATATTATTACAGGTGAAAAACAAATTATCTCAAGAAGCCACATACACTCATACCCAAGCAACTTGTTATAGGTTAGCAGTGTAAGCAAACAAGGTATTCTTTTACTGGCAGGCTGTGTAATAAAGGACCAGTCACTTTATTACTTACCTTGAAAGGTGATCTTTTAAGGAATCTTAAAGGAATCACATTTAAATGTTTATACATGAAAAGCAATCAGTCAGCTCTACTTTGAATCTTTAGGCTGCATACCCACTCATCAGTGGTTTTCATATCAAGAGATTAAGGGCAAAACTGGGTACAAAGAATTAATCATCACCTTTGGTCAACAACCAAGTCTAGCAAGAAAGGCATGTCAGCTAATAACTGGATTGCTTTGTTCTCGTTCCCTGCCTTTAATGAGTTCCTCACTGAACTATGTGCCTTTCTAAAACTTTAGATTGTCTTCTTGGGTTTTTCATCTCAAAGCTATTAAACAAAAACATCTTCGTCTAACTTTGAAGTTATTTTCAAAACTTTATTTCAGCTATGATGTACTCTGAAACCTCCCAACATTAAGATTAGAAGAAATTAAATTAGTTGGGCTACTAAGACTCAATTGTTTTTCTTAGTCATTAACCTAAGCCACAGTATATGTGGCTCCTCGATAGAATCTCTTGTGTTCTAGCTGTGTGACACTTTCTTGTTTTAGTTTTTATCCCCCAAACCCTATGTACACTAACATTGTTATTATCAATTAATATTATAGCTTAAGAAGAAATCATCTTCATAGCAATCCACAGGTAAAAATGCCCACTAGAATGGTATGTTTCCATGAGACAAACCCACAACATTAAGGCAGTGGGAATTTCCCCACACCATTCCCTCCCTGCCAGATACCAGAGCAAGATGGCAGCGGCAAACATGTGAAGGCACAATGAAGCAAAAGACATTCTGGGGTCTGAGGTCTTGGGGCCTGTCTATCCAAGATTCACCTCCTGGTGGGCTGATACCCTAAGGTCACCTGCCATCTGCTGTCCTCTGACATGGCCACCAGCAGGGGGTGAAGGCAGGGAGGGAGGAAGGAAGGAGGAAAGGAACTGAGGAAGGAAGAAATCTAAGAGAAATAATCTTCCAAATCATAAAGTATTTTTATGAACCTTCATGTTTGTAACAGAAGACCTTCTATTTGAATGCTAACCTTGATTAGTAGAATGGAGTGTTTTGTTATTTTTGCGTTATGTAAATAAGAAGGATTGGTTGAAGCTGTCATTTTAGTCAGCTGAGTTGCTTCTTTCTAAGTAGTTTCACCAACAGATTTATCAAAGAAGTAATTAAGAACCTGTTTTAGTATCAAAGACTGTTACGAAGTGTGAAAATACTTATGAGCGCTACAAAGAATGCTCCCTTTTATTTTTCAAGAGATACAGAGAGCAGTTATTTGTAAAGAGGTTAAAATTTTTAAAATTAGGTCAGTCTGAACGTCCTGTATTAGGTTCCTGAAGATGAATTGCATATGTTTCTACTATGATACTGGTCTACACTGGTGAAGTTCCACTAACCAGAATTTCTAAGAAAGACTAGTGGAGTCCCTGTTGTTTTAGAGATATGGGAGTGTTGTATATGGAAGAGACAATATTTGGGACATGTCCTCTGCTCCTGATCCTGAATTTCTTTCTTGATTGGGGAATGATAAAATAAATACAATTGAGCCCACTGTCTAGAAAAGTATTGCTGCTCTTTGATGGGCAATCATTTTTCTGTCTGATTGTCATAGCTGGAGTCTCTTGAATACTAGAACTCCAACAGGCTGTTGTCTCGTTTGGAAAGTACAGAGAACAATTCCGATTTTGCAAGGTTACTTTTACTTTTTATTTTCTCTGAGTCTTCTGGGGATTGAACCTAGAACTTCTTACATGCTGGTCAGTCACTATGCCACTGAGCTACAATCCCCCAGTGGTGAAGGTTACCTTTAAATGTGAGAGTTATGTCTGGTATAAAAGCATCAGGGAATGTTTTATTACAACTATGTATTAGCAAAACTGAAGCACACACTAAGGTTTATTCTGATTGTGTTTCTCCACTGCCTTTGGATTCAGAGTAACTTACATCCTTAGGAAGACACGTGACCTGAGACTTTATGTTTCACCCTAAACAGCAGAGTGACCTTAGGGTTTGGTGGACACCGCTAAGGCACCAGAAACATGTGTTAGTTTCTCTGTTGCTATTACTCTCTCCATGTCCCAAATTGAAAAAGCATATATATACATAGCAATTTACATTTGTGGTAGCAGAAGAGGAAACATAATTTTTAATATTTTCTTTCAAACAGCTGAAATTAGCCGTAGCCATTCTGCTTTGTCCTTGGATATACACGTTGATCTCTACTGGAGTCCCATGTGAAGACACTTAGGCTGATGCCCAGCGTGGGAGAGAGGAACCAATTCTCAGTGCTCAACTGCTTCACCAAAGTGGAGACATAGCAGGAGACCTTCCCACAGCAGGAGGCTCTGCCTCCCTGGAAAGCTTCCTCGCTAAGCATGGTCTGGTTTCCAGAGGACACCTCACACTGTGGTGCAGTTTTGCACATCAGAGCATTTGGGGAGAGCATACAGCCCAGTAGGGTTTCACTTAGCACAATACATCTTTCTGAAGGACAAGCTGAGAACTTAACATTGAAAGATTTGGCGAGATGCAGTACCCTGCTGTCATAAAGTAATTCACATTAAACTTTTTCAGGACTGGCAAACGCTGGGCCCTTAAGTTTGACAGGGAAAAATGCTTAAGTCTTTTTGTTTTTTGTTTTTTTTTTTTTTTTGTATACAACATAGTTGTCAGAGAATTTTCTACGCATCCGTGGAAAAATGACAGCAGCTTCGGAACATGCCATCTAAATAGGGAGTTGAATTGTGTTTTGTCCTCATAAGAAAAAAAAAATTCTTCACTCCAGTTGGAAGACACACTTGAACACTGTTGTTTTCTCCTAGGACATATATAATCTTAAAATTTCTCTTATAGGTATTATCATAATTACTTGAACAAGATACCAGTTTTTATCTGTAGTCTTTTCTGAATAGAATGCCATATGGCATAAAGAAGGGGTGTGTGTGTGTGTGTGTGTGTGTGTGTGTGTGTGTGTGTTACTCAGTATTGAAGTCAGGGCTTTGCACATGCTGGATAAGCCTAACCACTGAGCTACATTCCCAGCACTTTTCAGTTTTTCATTCTGATACAAGATCTCACTTGTATCATGCTTGTCTTGGCTTCAGTATGTAGCCCAGGCTGGCCCACACTTCACATTGTCCAGCCTCTGCCCTCTGTCCAAGCACCTGGGCTTATGGCTGTGCACCATTGCCTTAGTTCTTTAATGTAATCAACGAGGGTCTTGTGGCCTCATTATCCTTTCTGAGGTATAATTTACCATATGTAGAACACACACACAAAACCCAATTTTATTCTTTTCCCCGTGTTGCTTCAAATAAAAGTTTAGTTTTATATCTATTGACTCTTCTATTTAAGTAAACTTTTTCTATTAAGGCAACTTCAAATAGCAAATGTCTTTCAATGTCCCTCTGCCATACACTGAGAAGCCCAAGGAAACCAACTCCCAGACAAATATGAAATTCTTCCAATAGTATAACATGTTGGCTTCACACTTGTCTCTCCACATGCTGGGAGGAAAGGGATCCTTGCCAGATGTCAAGTGTGCTGTAAAAGTAGGAGCCATTAGTCACCTAATTGTATTGAACAGAGGTGGTACAGAATTGGAACTATAAGCAGGAGATAAGAGGTAGTGAGGTGATGTTGCTGGGTGTAAGGGTAAAAGATTAACACTAAATACAGTCAAAAATATCAATCACAAATGCGTGAGAAAGATGCCCTTATGATGGAAGAGATAACCCATGTCGAGTAATTAATGTGTGGTTGTCAGCCAAGGACAACTGGTCTGAGCTCCTGGAGTCCAGTCGAAGAGAGGGAGGAGGGATTATATGAGCAAGGGAGGGTCAAGATCATGACAGGGAAACTCACAGACAACTGACCTGAGCTCAGGGAATCTGGACCAAGAGCTGGGGAGCTTGCATAGGACTGAACTAGGCCCTCTCCATGTGGATGACAGTTGTGTATCTTGGTCTGTTTATGGGGTCACTAGCAATGGGCCCATTATCTATCCCTGGTGCATGAACTAGTTTTTTGGAGCCTATTCCCTATGGTGGGATGCCTTCCTCAACCTTGATACGGTGGGAGGGGATGGGGGAAGGGCTTGATCCTGCCTCAACTTGATGTTCCAGGCTTTGTTGACTCCCCATGGGAAGCCTTATCCTTTCTGAGGA
>NC_022015.1:60245429-60262230 GCF_000317375.1 Microtus ochrogaster | reverse complement strand
GGAAGGAAGGAAGGAAGGAAGGAAGGAAGGAAGGAAGGAAGGAAGGAAGAAGTGTGTGGTCTCTTGCCATGCACTCTGCTTCTAAATGTGTGAGCCGGATTTAAAGCTTCAGAAACCTACCCAAGCTATGGTCACATGACTTTGGAAAAATGACATCATTTCTCTGCCTTTATTTCCTTCGCTGTTAAGATTTCTAAATTTGTGCTGCCTTAATTTGATTGTGTGAGTACTAAATGAATTAATGCATCCAAAGTGCTCCCAGCACCATCCAACCCACAGAAAGCTAGTGCTGCAAGGGAGTGCCCTTTATGGATGCTACAACTTCCTTGATTGGCAACCACTCATCTCAAGCTCCAGAATTCATGAATAATTGAATAATTTAAATGCGATAATGTAAAAACTCACACTCCAATACGGATCTACCAGAGCTAAGCGGAGCTATATGACATAACTATATTGCCATACAGAAGATAGAACATGTGTGCATTTTCTCATTGCCTGCACAAATTAGACACTTAAACCATCAAGAGTTTGACCTGGTAAATTATCCTATTAGTCTCCTTTAGAAGAGTTTATGAGAAAAATGATCCCTGATTCCTCTGGAAGCAGACTGGTTCAGATATCCTTTCAAATTGATGCGGGAGATATCAAAACAGGTTGGGAGGAAAAATAATTTTCATTTTCAAAAAATCATTGTGCTTCATCCTCATTCAAACTACCTCCCTTATAGTGCCTAGATGGTTTTGAAGCTGGCGGATTACTCACAAAACTGGGACCACCAAAGCCTAGAAACGATAGTTTTACACAACTGTACATCATGTTCTCTAGTGATATGTGTTTAAATACCTTATAGTTGAGAGCAGGTCGCTGGTCCTTCCCTAGCAGAAGTTCTGTGGTTAGAAGGCTCAGGTTTCAGTTTAGTTCCATCAATTATTATCATGCATAGTTTAAATGTTTATTTTGGAGTCGCTGATTTGATTTCTTCGACTACAAGATGGAGATAACAGTCATTTAAGTAATTCCAGTTGTGGTGAACCTAGAGTTTACATACCAGATCTGTAGAAATTGTTAATAGTGTTAGCTGCTGTTGAGAAAATTACTAAAAGAGTCATATTTACTTTCATGTTTTAGAAAAACAGTCTGCTGAAAGAATTCTGAATTGGGAGACAAAAATATGCCACCTTTAATCTTGAGTGTGTTCCTATCTCATGAAATTTAAATTCTAGGGCTTGTTCCGAATACTGCCTTACGTTCTGAGACTCTGAGAGGTTGCTGGTGCAGGCAGGATCAGAATGTCCAAGTGTCACGGAGCCATGACCCTGATGCTGATGTCTGATGCTGATGTCTGATGCTGTTGAATGGACTTGAGGGAAAGAGAGGCGAGGTGTTTCCTATGAGGGCATTGTAGTTCTCATTAGGAAAAAAATGGAAAGAGACATTGGTGACAAGGACTAGAATATTTTCCCAAGTAAAAGAATAGCATAAAATCATTTGTGACTGTCATATCTGAACACACAAAATTAATTTCTTCAAAAAGTCAATTTCCTTTATGGATGGCCTCCATCTTTTTTTTTCTTTTTTACTTTAGTACGTTTCTAAGTGAAGCATATTCTTCTACCTTTTTCTGACAGCCCTTCCAACTGGAAATCCTCGCCTATGTCAGAAATTGTTGTTTCAGCCACAACCCAGCGATGTGATAGTGCATATTTAGGTTGAGTCTTCCGAGCAATGCAAAAGCTGAAATATTAAAATGCTTCAAGGATCATTCTTGCGAGGCAGTCAAGGGGAATCATGTTTGAAGAGTAAGTGGCTTCTACACTTTACCCACTGCACTGGGGAGATCTACAACAGAGCAGAAGATGGCGCTCTGGGGTCCACATCTGGCCAGTGAGTCAGAGTCAGGGAATTATGAAGTGTTGAATGCTAAAGGCTCCCTCACACCTCCGGAGGGCAACATTTCAGTTTGCACATGACAAAGAGGAGCCACACCATGAGCTACAGTAAGGATTCTAGCCTCACTGTAGTGTTATTCTTTCTTGTCTTGTCTTGTTTGTCTGCGGGGTTAGAGAGTGGAGACGTTACGCGAGACACATGGCGGTGCGGGGTTAGGAAGGAGACACGGACACGCGGCGGTCCCACGTGGGTGCACTTTAATGGGGGGGGGGAGTAACAACAGGTAAGGGACAGGTGTGCAGAGACCGAAAGAAAGAGAGGGAGGGAGAGGGAGGGAGAGAGAGAGAGACAGAGACAGAGACAGACAGAGAGAGACAGAGAGAGACAGAGACAGAGAGAGACAGAGACACAGAGAGAGAGAGAGACAGAGAGAGCTTGTGGTGACCCCTGTTTTTAACGGGGAACACAGGGGCATCTGGGAGAAATGCCCTGCGCCTATGCGCTTCCAGTCCAGGGGAATGCTGGGAGCTGTAGTCTCCAAAAGGAACAACAGGTAGGGCTTCTGCAACATCACAATCAGCTAGGATTGCATTAGAATGTAGTTTGGGAGAAAACTGGTCCTTAAGTCTACTGAAACTCAGGTATGGGCCAGACTATATTTTAATTAGCTTTCCAATTGATTCTGTCAAGAACTATAGCTTAAGAAAATTTACACTGCATTTTAATTATTACAATACCAAACTCAGAGGATTTTTTTTCTTTCACAAAGCCTCTTCTCTTTCTATCAGAGACTTTCTCTTTATGATTGAAGGGAGCAAAAATCTACTGTGGATGGGCCAACTGTGTCACCGTGCACCAAGCCTAGTGAGAAACTATTCAAACTACAGCCCAAAAGACACCTTAGCCTGCCCTGAGAATTTGAAGGTGAAAGTAGTATGCTTTCAGAGTATAATTGTCTCACTTCTTATATACAACCATAACATGCTCAATCTCAGATAATTGTCTCACTTTCTTGAATACACAAACTGATTCTCCCAGGACCTCCGAAAACCATTTATACACATGCTTCTAGCCTCGTAGCATGTAGAAAACACCCTACTGGCTTGATTAAATCACATCAGTCCTATGCATCTTTACCTGCTCTATATCTTTATGGGTAAACAAATTCAAAGACTGCCAAATATCCTTGAAAAGATTCCCCTACCCAGAAGATACCCAATACATGCTTAACTACTCTGTGATTTTATGCATATTGCTTTGAGTTCTTGATGAGTATTTTAAAATGCTAAAGAAATAGGAATTAATACATATTGTATTTAATCACTAAAAGCAGATTTGCCATTATTGAACTCTGAATAATATGTAAATTGTTCCTTTGATTGGCTTAAATTGGTTTACTTCAATTCATTATAATTCTCTCATAAAATTATTGTAATTGTCCCTTTGCAAACAAATCAGGTACACATTTCTAATCAGTGAATGCTTGAAGATTCAATGAGAGTTCCTGCTAGGACCAGAAGCTGATTTACCATGAAGCTACTAAATCTTACACATAGAATACTTCTACAAACTGTGACCTCATTTTGGCCCGGTAAAAATTGGTCCTAAACTTTGGCTGGAGAGCAGTCTCCATCAACAGACCGAATACTGCACAAGTTGAATTGGGTAGAAGGCTCTCCGTTTCTGCTCAATGAACATTGAACTGAAATGAGTACCTGTGTCAGTTTGGGAGTAGATAGAAACAGTTTCTGTGCAAGCACCTTGACAGTTGCCAGTGGTTTGGGATTAACATTAGCCCGGGCTGTCAGTCACTGCTTTAGCATTTTAGATTTCCTTTCTCTTGAATAGAGCGAGACAAGAAGCACTTAGCAGCTTACCATAATATTAGGCAGTGGAATGTGCATTTGCAGTCTTATGTAAATTTCTAAATGCTCCTAAAAGAAAAAAGCGCCTTAACTTTCCATCAATTATGGCTCCAGATATTAAAAACAAACAAGCAAAACTGCTCACTTGAAAATCTTGAAAAGATCTTGACTCAGAGCTGAAGTCAATGCCAAATACTAATATCTCTGATTTGATTTGTTTGTGTGACTTATGTCTCTGTGATTGGGAATGACAGGGTGATTTACATCTTCATTTTACTAGAAGGATTTTATTTTTTTAATCACTGAAGGAGAAAAAGGATGCAGTTGTAAATATTACCGAGTTAAAGCGGGGCTTGGATATTATAACTAATTTCAGAATTCCTGGGGGAGATTTCCATGATTAGTATGGTCTTTTGGTTAGCGTTTTAGAAGCTAGCATGCTGCAAGCGTTGCTTGTAAATCAGCCTCCTCAGTAGAAAGGAAATTACAAAGGAGAAACAGCCCCATAGATCTCAAAATAAGGGCAGCAATGGGAACACTCAACAGACAACCAAATTCCACATGTCAACATAGACATCCAGTTAGTTAATGTTTTTAGACACACTGTTTCTCTTAAGAATTTGCTGTTTAGTTTTTATCTAGCAAATGATAATCTTCACCGCAATTTCCTGAACTATGAAGACTCAATTAGATCTAGTGCAGACTTCTGAGAAGGAAGTGCCTTCAGCTTCTATGATGCATGCGTGAACACAGCAGAAGCGTGGTTTGACCATGAGCTGCAACACAAGATCCGACATCAGAATGAATGTAGCTCCTGCCTACACCTATCCGCATTTGCGTAACAATATGAGCCGGGGAGCTTTAGAGGGCTGGGCACCTAACTGCCTGCTGAGTGATACTTCTCCCAAAGAAATAGAAACAAAACTCCATCCCAGATAGGTGACCAGTGACAGACCAAAGTACAGATACCACCAAAGTCCTACTTGCTGAACCCTTGAGCATATTAAGGTTAATTACAGGTTATGGATGAGACATTACTTAACGGGGAACAGAAATGACTCAAGACAACTGCATCACCAAAGCCCACCCCAGCATGAGTGAAAGCTTGTAAACTTTCACAGCATGAGTGAAAACTGGAAACCATGGAAACAGGTCATATCCTGAAGGTAGCTCAAGAGGGTGTAATGTCTGTTTTCTGTGAGTGGCTCAGTTGGCTTGAGCCTCTTCAGAAGCAGCCCCAAAGCTCTGTTTCTTTTAGGCAGTTCTTTGCTTTTCCAGGGAGTTAGGGTGGTCTCTGCTACTTTGAAGCTGTTTGGTGGTCTGCTTTTCTCCATCAGCTGGGCTTATATTAGAGTCTCCTTGTCCCGTTTTGCCTTGTCTTATTCTGTGGATCTTGTTTTGTCCTGTTTAGCTGTCATCTCTTGAAGGCCTGCTCTTTGCTGAAAGGAAACGGAGTGGAAGTTGATCTGGGGAGAAGGGAGCTGGCAGGGTGACCTGGAGGAGCGGAGGGAGAGGAAACTGGCCGGGATGTACTGTGTGAAAGAATCTATTTTCTAGTTTTAAAAGAAGTCTTCTGCAACTTGGCTTGTCTTGTGAGTGACTTTCTAGGCTTTCCTGTGTCTTTACTCTTGGGGGTGAGAGGAGCCAAGAGAATCTGGTCAGTTTCAAACACTTCCAGACCCTAGTCTGCTTGTTTAGTTCCTGTCTTAATGAGCTTTCCTACAAGCACGAATATTTCCATCCCAGAGAAAACTGCGACTCTGTAGTACCCCATTCTTCCTTTGATATGGAAAAAAAAGATGGCTGTGCTTTGCAACTTGATAGTTTCAGTTTGCACCTTGAAGAACTCTGCTCCCTTTAAACTAGATTGCTGAAAGATTTGCCTGGTTTGTTTATATTTAAAGAGATGCACAAGTAGAGAGAAAGGGTTAAAGGGTCATGTGACACCGGGGCAGGTTTGCCAGTTCTCCTCTGGTGTCTTAAAGCAGGCAGGTAAAATAATGAGTACAGTTTTCAAAACAAGCGTATGCTGTCGGTGAAATGGCCCAAAATATACTTCTTTATAATGGGACATCTGTCTTCCACTGTAGACACTATATGATGACTAATAAGTAAGATGAAGTTTTAAATTATTACAACTGAAGAAAATAATAGACAATGGTCTGAAAAAAAATTAACCACGATCGTATCCTTTCTCGGAAAAGGCCCATTCCCTGGGTCCAGCTTGCCCTCTTAGGGCTCAAAGGGAGATTGCCTGTGATGGATGTGGTGGAGACCAGCTGCTTTTGAAAATAAAGGAGCCAGCAGAAAAGAAACTTTGATGGGCGATTTGCTGAAACTTGTATTATTTTCATTTTTTAACAAGAACTCAGAATACTTTCTCATTTAGTTATGAGATCACTTTTATAAGACTGTCAGTCACAAAGTTCAGAAGTTAATCGGGATGAAATTCATTTTTTAACTCTTTGAAAATAATTTCAACCTGCAATGACATAACTCGCAAGATTTCTATTCAGTTGAAATTAGACTTGATTTTTTTTCTCTTTGCATGATAGTGTAAAAAATTATTTTTACACATAAAAATGTTGCTATAGAGGGAAATACATAGAAAATATCTAAACAGTAAGTTGTTTTGTCCACAGGCCATTCGTGAAGTCAGATCTGCTTTATTCAAGAGAAGAATTCAAAGAATCCTGAAGACTAGAGTATAGCATGTGTAGTTTCTAAGGTGGGAGGAGTCATCAAATCCTGCTTTATGGGGGTGTTTGCTGTGTCATCATCCTGTCCTTCTTTCCCCGCCTCTCCCAGTGGAGGCGCCCCATCAAAACTACAGAATTCCTTTCATCCTTCCCTTACCCTCAACATGGAGAACTCCTTGTAACTCCTGTCTTCCTTTCTCCCAAGATGTTCCCATGGTGCACCTGCTCTTACCCATCTGTACCTGTCTTCTCCGTATCTACGGCCATCTGCTGCTTCCAGAGTAGCACTTAGTACCCTCTTAATTCAGCCCTTATTCGTCAGGTGGAGAAATCAGAAAGAAAAATCCACCAAATTCCACCAGACCTTAGTGGACACTTAAAAGTCTTTCAAAGTCTTTCCTGAGTTCAAACTACGTCTATCAGAGGAGTGTTAGTCGGCTGTCTGCACCCCACCCCCACCCCAACTACCACCGAACACTCTCTTAGCTAATTTTTGTTCGTGCATAATAAAATTCTCCTTTATGTTCCAGGCTGTGGGCATTTGCAAGAAATATTTCTCTTACCTGGAGTTATTGGGACCATCTCATCATTTATCATTCATTTTTGTGTTTTACTATCTTGGCTTCAAAAAAGTCTTCCTTCACTCCCATTTGTATAATATTCTCTACTCAAACCCCGTTACTCTTTAATATATAATCTGTTTTATAAAGCTTATTAATAAATAAAATAATTTTGTCTTTCTTGACACTACCAGTTCTAATTAGTAATTGAAAAAAAAAATAAACTCTGAGACAGAGAATTGATCAGCATGGCTTAGGCTACATTTACAGAGTGCTGATGATATTCAGTACCTATTTGGAATTGATTTTCCTTGTGAAAGTTACTGATAGATGATAACGCATCTCCATAAGTGAAATGTGTGGTGTGTGTATGTGTGTGTGCGCATGCGTGTATTTGTGTGTGTTAATAGTTGTGTTAATTGTGATGGTGGGTACAAATTCGATCCTTAGTGGTGGCATTGGGAATCTTGCGGCAAATGGAAGCCAAATTATACATATGTGATAAAGAAGCACCAGATCAGAAGAAATGCAGATTGGATTGGTAAATGAATTGGGTTGATAAATTTGGCTTTACCCGTAATGAGAAATGCTGCGGAGTATATTATGTATCCTGGGTTCCGGTGGCTTACATTTTCATGCTCAACTGCCAAGATAATTTTGAAATAATTACTGGAAATGTGCTAACTGAAACAGAAAATCATTTTAACGCAGGTAAAATGAATTATTCGCCAGGTGCCTCTAGGCTTACCTGCATGGTGTCCTGGAGAACAGACAGAATTCCGCAGTGGAACCTTCTGTTTCACGGGATTAGCTTCCAGTAGTTTATGGTGTGGTGTATTGTGTAAGGTTTACAGACGCTTTCTTCCCCTCTTTTGTTTGAGATGAGAAACTTGTTAAGTTAAGACTTTGAAAAATTTCTTGATGGGTTCTAAATTACCGTTGGAATAGGAGCTAGAATTCCCGAGAGGATGTCCCATCTCTAATGCTAGCACTTAATCGGACATTTGTGGTCAAATTACTTCCACATTCTTTTTCTTTTTTAACTCTAAAGTACATTTCCAGGTATTTGGGGGAGAATTAATTAGTTTCTATTAATTAATTTGTTCCCATTATGGCTTTAATATCTCTGTTGTACCTCTGGTAATTCACCGTAATGGTGTGGACCTCATTTGCCAAATGCAATACAATAGCCTTTTGTTTGAATGGAGCTCTTCTGTGATGTTAGTCAATTAACAAAAGCTATTTTTAAATGCCTACCTAGTAGGCCACATTGTGCCAAGGCCTGGTAGGGACTCCCAAGAGGGGCCAGCTAGGTCACTATTCAAAACTTTTAAATGTGCGTGGGAAGAAAAGATGAAGTTAAAACTATCAAAAAGTGAATATAATATGTAATTTAGACTCTGTAGTAAGTAATCTGAATAGAAAAGTATAGGGAAAGTTCGATGACAGTTTAGCAGGGGCTCACTCTCCTATGCTTGTCCCATTTAGTTGGATGACTCTTTGGTATCTATCATCTTTAAAGGTTCCTCCTCTTAGTTATTAGCATTTACGGAGTGTTGGGGTAGAGAAAGGAAAGAAGAAAAGAGTAAATTGTTGTTGAGTGTATACTAAACCGCTGTTGTCTCTGCCCATATGTTTCTCATTTCATCTTAATGACTGCCTTGCAGAATCACTTACCTGCGTTTCCTGAGAAATCTAGACTTAGAAGGAGAAGGAGCTTGCACCAAATAGCTCATGAGGAAACGCTTGAGACAAACTCTGCTCCCTTTCCCGGCCTTTCTCTGCAATGTCATATGGTTACTAGTGTCACACAGTTTTGAAGTCAATAATAGCAGTTAATACAAAGAGAGATTAATGTCAAGGTTCAGACAAGATTGGCTTAGGTCCCACTAGTTTTTTTGTTTGTGGTTTATTCAAATGAGCTTAAAGCTCACATGATGGTATGGGCCTCACTAGAAAAAGGCATAGTAATTGCTCAGCCTCTTCGGAGAATTTCCTTCTGTAGCAGTGGGAAACCAATACAGAGACGCCAGCCAGACATTATGCAGGGAGTGAGACCTTGGTACAACCGCTCTAGATGGACTGTGTCCATCAAATTCCTAAAAGAGAAGCCAAAGAGACTTTATGAGCCAGAGGGCATGGAGGACACCAAGGAAATAAGGCCCTCTCAATCAACTTCATCAGCAATCATATGGATTCATAGAGCTCGAGACTGAGGCAGCACACACAGGGCCTGCACGGGTCTGCACCAGGTCCTCCGTGTAGATAGTACCTCTCCCAGTCTAGTGTTTTAATGGGTGTCTGAGTGTGAGGTCAAGTTGGGCCTTTGATTCTTGTGCCTTCTCCTGGACTTTTTCCTGTCTGTTTGTCTTGCCCAACTCTAGCATGTTAGTTTGTGTTTTACGTTATTGTCCTTTATTTTATTATTGAAAAAGAAAGAAAAATGTGTGATAAAATCTTAGGATCATGCAGGGCACATTTGAACCGTGTTTTGTGTGTGATCGCTCTCTTTTGCCATTATAGTTTGAATTCTCCCTTCAAAAGACAGCCTGACCCAAAATAAATAGATAAGGGTGTAAAGATTGATGTGAAATTATGTTTCTTTATTTTATAAAATAGTAAGATGAAAAGCTATTTCAACTCCTAAGAACTTTCGCTCATATCAAGCAACACTGTAACAAAATCCTCTTCCCTTTTCAGCATTAGCGTATCACACTTTCACAAAAGATTTTAAGTTGGTAGTACTCTTCATTCATTCAACCCTAATCTAATCACTTCTGGGTCTTGTTTGTTTTTAATATTTAGTTATTTATTTATTGTGTATACAGTGTTCTGCCTGCATGTGTCCTTGCAGGCCAGAAGAGGGCACCAGCTCTCACTACGGGTGCTTTGGGAGACACCACGTGGTTGCTGGGAATTGAACTCAGGACCTCTGGAAGAGCAGTCAGTGCTCTTAACTTCTGAACCATCTCCCCAGCCCCTGACCACTTTTGTTTGTTTTAATATCACCTACAGTGGCTTACAATCATTTAAGGAAGGTTTGTAATGCCTGTGTCTTGAACAAATTAGCCTATCTGCTGGGGACACCTGTTTAGCCATTTACTACATATGTTAGGAAATGTGCAGATAATTCAGCCCCATGTATATTTAAAAGGCACCCATTGTTTATTAGAGATGTGGGAAAGACCGTTTTAGTTATAAATATGTCTTCTGGACATGATGTAGCCGTTGTAGTCGTGAACTCATTGTAGCTGGGAATGCCTTTGCGAGACCTTCTCAAGATTGGGCCTGTTGCCCAGCAGTGGTGCTCGCCCAGTACTCGGGAGGCAAAGGCAAGCGGATCTCTGCGACTTCGAGGCCTGCCTGGTCTACAGCATCAGTTCCAGGACAGGCTCCAAAACTACAGAGAAGCCCTGTCTCAAGCCCCAGTTTCCCCTCCCCCTTAAAAAAAGAAAAAAAAAAGATTGAGCCTGTCAATATTTACCTTGGGATGGAAGAGGTTCATGAGACACCACCGCTCCCCAAGGGAGTGTTGACAGTGAATAGCTGTTGGCCAATGGACTGTTATTTTCATCAGTAATGAGGCCACAGATAAGTTGTCCTTGCTCCATCTAGTAAGTAATCTAGTAAGTAATCTCCTACTCATGCTCAGGCAAGAAACTCTAAACTCAGTGGGTCATGAACACATGCATACAAAAAGACAAGAAAGTATGAGAAGAGTAATTGAGAAGGGGATTCCAGAAGGAGCGTGAGGATGAGAGACAGGAATCATTACAGAATGCATGAAAGTTACAAACAATTCATTCATAAACCTACTATATTTTTACTTTATTTTTATTTATACAATGCGTCCTTCATATCATGCATCTTGAGCCCATGCTTCTTCTTGTCCCTTCGTATCCTCCCTCCCCTGCAACCCCTCCCCAAATAAAATAAAGTTTAAGAGGAAAAACATCGGGGAAATGGAAAACCTTGTCATGGAAGCTACAGTGTGGCACAGTGAGTCACACACTTAACCCCTTTGTCCATACTTCTTTACTTTCAAGTGTTCCCTGCAAAGATTCATTGTTATGGTTCATGTTCTCCGGTTTCTACTACACCATCCATGTTGGGCCCTCTCTGGGACTCTTCCTGGACATCCTGTTGTTGCGCAGTGTTGTAGAGATCCTGCAGCTTTGGGTCTGTGGGTCAGGTCCCTTCACATGCTCCAGCAGATCATAGATGGAGTGGATGTTGGGGTAGACCGAGTCATAACCTGGTTCTGGGCCTGGGCACCGCATTTCCAGACTGGGGCAGCTACAAAACTTATTTTTTACATTTTTTTTTATTAATTCATCAGCCTCTTTTGAAATCTCACTTAAGATGATCTCTTAGGCCTCTTCAGTGCTCGCTGCTAAGCATCTTTGCTGTCACCTAATTTTTGTCAACTAGGAAACCTAGAAGTTGGTGCCTCATTGGAAGATCTCTGTAATTCAGATACCAAGACCCATGAGCTTCGTTTCCAGAAGGACAAACTAAAGAATCAAATTGCAGACAGGGAACCAATCCGCAGCAGAGCTGTAGCAACAGTGATCATTCCTTCAGGTGTGTTTGCGTTGCTGGAGGGGATTAATGACCATTTTCAGACGCTGAATTCTTTCTTTATCTCACAATTGCAGGCCTTTACTCAAAGTGAAGTAGAAATTACCGGGAGTCGCGGAAGAATCTGTGTCTTTAAGGTGATCCTTACTTTATGATGAATGATGAATTAAGGAAACTTTGGAGCAGCTTTCCAGACAATGAATTCCAATGTGAATATACAGAACATAATACTTTCATGTTCCCTCAGAACTGAGTAGTCTACAGTGTCAGATTGCTAGGCTGTTCTCATTCAGAAGATTTATACATAGAGTGCTTCTATTTAAATGCCGGTCAACTGGCAGCATGGTATAGGAGCAAAGACCTTGAAGTACATTTGGTCTGCAAAGTCTGGCTCTAGAAACTTCCATTTCCACATGAACAGGTTTCAAGACATTGAAGAGCCTTGGTGATTAGTCTACTTCCAATAATGATCTCCAGGGTTCATTTGGGAGAAATTAGACTAAGACTAATGATTCAGCACCTTTCTAAACTGCTGTGGAATAATCCTTTTCTGTATTGTAAAAATTTGCCACTCGAATTGGTTTAATAAAAAGCTGATTGGCTGCTAGTCAGGCAGGAAGTATAGGCAGGACAATCAAACTAAGAATGCAGGGATGAAGAAGGGCAGCAGATGTAGAAAATGAGGTAACAAACCGTGAGCCATGTGGCAGAGAGTAGATATAAAATATAGGTTCATTTAAAATGTAAGACTTAGCTAGTAACAAGCCTGAAATATCAACTGAGCATTTACAATTAATATTAAGTCTCTGTGTCAATTATTTGGGAGCTGATGGGTTGGAAAGAAAAGTCTGTGTAGTATGATTAATAAAAACCCAGAGACAGCTGGGTGGTGGTGGCACATGCCTTTAATCCCAGCACTCGGGAGGCAGAGGCAGGCAGATCTCTGTGTGTTCAAGGCCAGCCTGGTCTATAAGAGCTAGCTCCAGGACAGGCTCCAAAGCTACAGAGAAATTGTGTCTTGACAAACAAAAAAACAAACAACAACCAAAAAACAAAAAAAACCCAGAGACAGATATTGGGGTTCAACCTGGAGGTTAGAAAAGCAAAACAGCCAGCCCCTGGCTCTTACGTCTACCTCAGTCTGAAATGGCGATCCTGCCTCCAAGAATCTCAGAATGAGACTGTATCTGAGAGCTGTCTTTTCCTATTTTATGTTCCTCTCTAGGGCTGGGATTATAGGTATGCACCACTACTGCCTGGTCTCTATGGCAAACTAGTGTGGCTACTGGGATTTAAAGTATGTGTCACCACTGCCTGGTCTGTAAGGCTGACCAGTGGGGCTGTTTTACTCTCTGATCTTCAGACAAGCTTTATTTATTAAAATACAAATGAAATATCACTATAAATCTTCCTACACTAAACTGTATAAAATAACTGTATAAAATGTATGCGGACTCAAGCATTTTCAGAATACTCACTCTGCTGATTTTTATAAGGTTAATTTACAGCTTTAATTTTCCCAAGGTAATTAATCATCTGGAAGTCAAACATAAAATGACCAGAAAGCTGGTCATTGGCCATATCCTTGAGAGACTGCTTCCTTGCAAACTTTTCAAAGATTAGAATAATCATACATAGTATAGTCATTGTCTCTACAATGTCCATTTTTCTCCTCAGTTCTTGGTTTTAATGCATCTTATAAAACACTATCACCCTCTCTTTTGACTTGACCTAACAACTTTATCTGTCTGCTGTGTCAAAAACACCTTTGATTCTCCATTCTTGACTTCAAAATTTAAATGTACGAATCACCTACAGTTTAAAATACCATTTCCTGAGTCCCAACTCTGGATAAAATCATTTCATTTCTGAAGCAGTAACTAAGAATTAGCAACATAAAAATAATCTGAAGTGTTTGTAAACAAAAAGCCGAGGTGCAGCACCCTTCCTTGGTTTTACCCTGAGAATTTATAGCCAAAACATGTTCCTTTAAATGGTCTTCCATACTTATTTTTAAAGTAATACTTGTTTTCTACACTATATTTTGATTATATTCATACATTCCCCCAACTCTTCTTAGATCCACCTCCTTCTCTACTCACCAAGATGGTATCCTTGTATCTTTGTTACTTTTCTATTACTATGAAGAGTCCCCATCATGATCAAGGCAACTTATAAAAGAGCATTCATCAGGGTTTGCTTACAGTTTCAGAGGGTGGGCTCCTGAGCATCGTGGTTGGGATCATGGCAGCAGACACGTAGGCTACGTGCTGGAGCTGTCTCTGAGAGCTTGAATATTATTCATAAGCAGGAGGCAGGGAGCATGAACCTGGACTTGCTGTAGATTTTTGAAACCTTAAAATCCACTCCAGGGCTGGAGAGATGGCTCAGCAGTTAAGAGCACTGCTGCCTATTCTTCTAAGCATCCTAAGTTCAATTCCCAGCAACCACGTGATGGCTCACAATCATCTGTCATGAGATCTGGTTCACAGCATGCATGTAGGCAGAACACTGTATACTTAATAATAAACGAATCTTTAAAAAGAAAGAGCTGCCGTGCGGGACTGGCCTTACTGATACAAAGCCATGTGTTTGGTAGTATATGACAATGGAAAAACTTGCTCACAAGATTGGAAGGAAACAGAGGCACGGGTGTGAGAGTCTCATTACCTCTTTACAGCCATAGGTCAACAAATGCTATCTGAAATTGAAATGTGTGTGCCGTAAGCCAAAAACTACCCCAGACTCTTAAGTTTTCATAATTTTAAAATAGTGATTTGAAAGCTATAACATCTCTTTTTTAAAGGGATGCAGTTTAATTTTGAGAATCTCCTCTTATATTTCATGTTCTCGTCTACTAAATTCACACTAAAATCAAATGAACATTTTATTTAAATATAACACAATATAAAGCCCTGTTTTAGGAAAGACATCCCTGTCTATTATCTACCCATACCACTGTTATTTCTTAAATATACACCGCAGTTTCTGAGACAATAGCCCTAACATAAATAGGTTATTTTCCTGCAATAAAATATTTGATAATTTAAAAAAAAAAATCTGAGTGAATCACTGAAGAGGACATAGGAAAACAGAAAAAGAAAAAAACCAGTGGACTAAACTCCTTCTATGGGGCATGTCTGATAAGCCTGTACTTTGACTATATTGCCTCATGTGAGATTTCTTATTAACCTTGTTGGGTGGACACTTTTTCTTCTTTTTTTTCAACGTAACATTTTTATTGATTCTTTGGGAATTTCACATCAGGCACCTTGACCACACTCACTTCCATGTCACTTGACCAGGTCCTTCCATGTCCACCCACATTTACACAGTAGCGTACTACTCAGCGGTAAAAAACAACATCTTGAAATTGCAGACAAATGAACAGAACTAGAAAAAAAACATCCTGACTGAGGTAACCCAGACCCAGAAAGACAAACACATTTTCTGCTGCTAAGTAGTACTCCCCTGTGAAAATGTACCACATTTTCTTTATCCATTCTTTGATTGAGGGGCATTAGATTATTTCAAGGTTCTGGCTATTATGAATAATGCTCCTATGAACATAGTTGAGCAAATGTCCTTGTGGTATGGGTCTGCATTCTTTGGGCATATGCCTAAGAGTGGTATTGCTAGGTCTTGGTTTAGATTGATTCCCAGTTTTTTGAGAAACTGCTATACTGATTTATGGGGTGTCTGTACAAGTTTGCACTCCTACAATGTAGTAGTGTTCCCCTTACTCTGCGACCTCTCCAGCATAAGCTGTCATTAATGCTTTTGATCCTAGCCATTTTGTCTGGTATAAGGTGTATCTCAGAGTCATTTTGGTTCACATTTCCCTAATGGTAAGAATGTTGAACAGTTTCTTAAGTGTCTTTCGGCCATTAAAGATTCCTCTGTTGAGAATTCTGTTTAGATCTGTACCCCACTTTTTAATTGGATTATTTGGTATCCTCTTATCTAGTTTCTTGAGTTCTTTTTATATTTTGGTGATCAGCCCTTTGTTCAAGTAGGGTTAGTGAAAATCTTTTCCCATTCTGTAGGTTGCCATTTTGGCTTCTTTTTTGTGTCCTTTGCTTTACAGAAGCTTCTCAGTTTCAGGAGCTCCCATTTACTAATTGTTGATCTCAGTGTCTGTGCTACTGGTGTTATATTTAGGAAGTGGTCTCGTGTGCTAATATGTTCAAGTGTACTTTCCACTTTCTCTTCTGTGAGGTTTAGTGTGGCTGGATTTATGATCAAAACAATTTTTAACTGCATATCCTTGGACAAGTTATTCAAATTCAAAAATACAGCCTTTATTTTCAGTTGAAAAAAATAAATAAAATAAAATCTACCCCCCAGTTGGACAAACTTCTCCAACAAAGTCACACCTCCTAATCCTTCCTAAATAGTCCACCAATTAGGAACCAACAGTTCACATATATGAACCTATGGGGACCATTCTCATTCCAACCACCGCAACTCGTAATATTTTTAACTAGCCAGCTCTAATTTATGCTACCCAAATATTCTTGGTTGTGTGATCTTCCACTGCTGGATGGTAAGCTTACTAGGGCTACATTTGTAGCTGAGCCCTGGCATCTTCCTCGGGGGAGGGGGTGAGAAGGTGCAGTGTCTACAGTTCAGACATCCACAGTCAAGTAGAAGACATAGAGCATGCTCATTTATTTAACAATGGCGGCAAGGTGGGGGGGGATGACTTACATACCCTCCCAACACCCAGGCATTCCAATCTGTTGACATCACACGGTTGCCCCCTCATTGGCGAGGCACAATCAGGACCTCTGACTGCACCTGCTGCTAGGCTCTCAGGCTGCATCCTGTGGTTGTCCCTCATTGGCTAGGCAAGACCAGGAACTCTGACAGTACCAGGAAGACTCCAGGTTGGCTCCTCTCAACCTGGTAGGCCTTAACTTCCTGAATACACTCTCACCTGTCCCTCCATCTCCCAACAGCGGATAATTGTCAAGAACTCCATGGCTAGAGATAGGCTTGCATGCTCAACTTTCCTCACCATTTTAGGATTTGCTTTGTCTAGGGGGTCACACAGCTTTGGCACATGCTGTTCAAACTACTGTGAATTCATATGTACTGTCCTCCTGTGTCAGAAGATGCTAGTTCCTTGTAGCCATCTACCACCTCTGGCTCCTATGCTTTTTCTGCCCCATCGTCTGCAATGAACCCTGAGGGTAGTGCT
>NC_022015.1:60214723-60245181 GCF_000317375.1 Microtus ochrogaster | reverse complement strand
TGTGTGTGTGTGTGTGTGTGTGTGTGTGTGTGTGTGTAATATCCTCTTTAAAAAATACACTCAGAATTCAAATGAACATCTATTTACCATTTGGCTGAATTATGTCAATCTCTGGTTGGAAATTTAAAATCTAAACTTCTATAACACTTAGTCCTTAAAACGTTTCATTAACACGTTGTAGAAAACACCAACCAGGCAAAACAAAGAGAGCTTGCATTTTCTCTCATGGGATAAGAAATTTATAGAACGTTACTAGCAATTGCCTTTGATCGTAACCCAGGAATGTACTTGCCTCATTTTGTTATCAGTGATACTAGGACCTTTGTATGTACGAGAGGTTTCTGAGTAGATTCTAGATCAGATTCACCATGATTTCCTTGGAGAGGCAAACAGCAAAGTTTGTATGACTGACAGGCTATTGGGGAATGATACTTTGTGGGTAGGGTGCTAACGGGATATTCATTTCTTAAGGTGTCTTACCAGCTATCCAGTCAACTGCTAAGACGCTTTGCCTAGCTGCTATGTAGCTATGCTCTTTTAGCTACTGCTGACTAAAGCAGCAAGGAATGAAAAAAAAGCAATTTTGCTTTTAATGTAGGTCAGCTACCCTAGAAAAGGATTCAGGGACCCTGGGGGAAATAAACTGTGTCTTGATATCCACCAGGAACAATGCAATGCTTTATTCTGCGGAGTTTGTAGAGCTATGGGTGTTCACCAGTCTCTCCATGTTCCTTATCCCTCTCCCTTTGAACCTGCCTTTGTGCTCAAATGCCAAACACTGCAGGTTGTCATTCAGTACAGAGATTAAATAGGAAAATGAAAGTAATGACATTTTTCCCCATATGAGAAGAAAATTGTAAAACTTAATGTTACCACCTTGACATTCAAGAAAACAATTTCCTATGAATGAGAATTTGTGGAAATCTGGTATGCTTTTGTGTTGAATGAGGAGACCAAGATGGTGGAGGGATAAGGTGGAAGTATAACTTAGTACGGGAGAAGAGCAGTTGACTTGTTCATAGGCTCATAGGACATTCGAGAGCTATGTTGGTTTGTTGCTTTGTTTGTTTCCTTTTGCTCCATAGTAATTGAACTAACGTTGTTTTGAGAAATTCTGAAAAATTATTTCATCAGCAACATTTGACACAATCATATCAAGGAGGTCAAAGTTGTTAAACAACTTTTAGTCGGAGCAGACAAACAGGAATTAGCAGCAAGCTTTCCTTCTGTCTTCCTTTCCATTTCTTAAACATCAGAACTGAGGCTTAGGGACAGTAGTCCACCCCATCACTATCTTTTACCATTTAAAATAGGTGACATATGAAGAGCTAGAATCAGAACCTGCGACCTCTTTGTGCCCTCTACCATGGTGTGACAGTCATATAAAGAAGACGTGCGTGTTCCTTTGACTTTCACATATTCTCCAAACACTTAGAGTTTGAAAAGATTATTTTACTCCAATGAAGAAAATTGTTCTGTCACCCAGAAAAGCAGTTCCTTTTTCTGCCGAGATTTCCTTGCCAAAAACTAATTGCTTAGCATAAAAATGCTGCACTTGTTTCATGCATTAGTAAAATCAATTCTCTCCACTATAATACTGCTCAGCCATTGTGTCTGTCAGTACTCTGGGTGCAAAGCTAAAATCTGAAGCTGTGTCACCAGACACAGAAGTGTATAAAGCTTGGCCTCATGTATTAATTTTAGGGTTGATTTTGTGCTTTGTGAGCTCTCCAGGCGTTGTGCTGCTCTCTCGCCCCCCTCTGAAACTCAATATTTGAATCTGGGCAGGTGTCTTACCTCTCAATAGACAGAGACAGAGAACGGATCAGGAAATGAGGTGCCAGCGTTCATGCATTCAAAACATTGAACACTCCCCTGTGCCAAATATTAGTGGAGATCAGGAGTGTAGAGAAACACGGCTATATTTTAAATGACTGTAAGCTAATGTGTGTGCTGCATAATGACTCTAAAATTCAAAATAGTAAATGGTTGAGCAGAGCTAAACACAGATGGGGTGTTGTCAAAGCACACAGAAGGGAGAGCAGAAAAGGAAAACCCACAATAAGTGCCTTTAAAAAATAAATAGGAGGTATGAGGAAAAGTACAGCATGTGGAAAATTTTCATCATATTCAAATTTCAAGAAAAGATGCTCACAGAGAAAATCTACACTGTCGGGTCTGATGTGAAAATTGTGAGTTACAAATTTGTCCCTGTGCGTAGAATTGCTCTGCTTTTACCAAGTGTCACCTATAAATGTGATTATGAAATTCAAGATCAGTTCTTTCAATTGATAGAATAAAATATTTTAACATAAGTAGCTGTGCTGTCTGATTTTTTTTTTTTTATCAGTTTGACACAACTAAAGACCTCTGGAAAAAGGACACCTTGATTGAAGAATCGCCTCCATGAGATTGGCCCATTTAAAATGTCTGAAGGACTTTTTCTTGATTAGTGACTAATGGATGTGGAGAGGCCCACCCAGCCTAGTGTGGGTAGTGCCACCCCTGGACTGGTGGCCGTGCGTTGTGTAAGAAAGGGGGCTACAGCTAAACATGATGGTGTACACCCTTAATCCCAGCATTGGGGAAGCAGAAGCAGTTAAATCTCTATGAGTTTAAGGTCAGTCAGGTCTGCATAATGAGCTCCAGGCTAGCCAGGGTTACAAAGCGAGATCCTGTCTCTAAACAAGTAACAAAAATCAAACAACAATAAAGAGCATCAGAACGCCCAAGTCATGGGGAGCCAACCAATAAGCAGTGCTCCTCCATGGTCTCTGCTTCAGCTCCTGCCTATGGATTCCTGCCTTGAGTGCCTGCCCCACCCTCCCTTGGTGAAGTAGTGTGACCTATAAACCAAATAAACCTGTAGTAGGAGGTTGCTTGTTCATCTCTTGGCTGCCCAAACTCCCAAAATAACCACACAGAAACTGTATTAATTAAATCACTACCTAGCCAATTAATTAAGCATATTGCTAGCTAGCTCCTATATCTAGGATTAACCCATCTCCATTATTTTATATTTTACCATGAGGTTTGTGGCCTACCGGCAAGGTTTCAACATGTCTGTCTCTGGTGGCAGCTCCATGGCTTCTCCCTTGACTCTGCCTTCCTTCTCCCAGCATTCAGTTTAGTTTTCCTTGCCTAGCTCTGTTCTACCCTATCAGGCCAAGCCAGTTTCTTTATTAACCAATAGTATTCACTTCCCTCCCATCTGCCATGGTGACTGATCTAGGTCTTATAGAATCTTCTGTGGCCATTGTCTATGCCAAGGCAGAATATATGTGGTATTTTTAACCTTTAGTGTTCCATTAAATTAGACTCTTTTGTGTTCTGTCCCACAAAGGAAGCATGAAGTATGTGCCTCAGTGATACAGCACCTGCCTACTATGCATGAGGCTTAGGTTCAAGCCCAATACCAAATAAATAAATAAATCTCGAATGATCGTGACAAGTATTAAGTAATACTATAGTCTGGGGATGATTTGAATATGTCCTATAGGCTCACGTTTAGAAATTCAATAGCCAATAAGAGGCATTGAGGACTTGATGTAGGCAGTAGTAGGTGGGCTGGCTGAGTCAGTGCTGGAGAACTCACGAGTGGTGAGGATGGGGGGAAGTTGGTGGGCTGACCAAGCCAGCTACCACCCGGGCCCAGACCCAGGGCTATGAGTTGGTCCACCCCAACATCTACTTCATCAATGGACTGTTGGGGCATGTGAAGGGGACAAACCTATAGATCTATAACTGCAGGAACACCAAGACACATGACAACAGGATGTTCAAGAGGAGCCCCAGTGAAAACCCACCCAATATTGATAGCGTAGCAGACACCAGAGGCCTTGAACCAATAAATAAATAAATAAACAAAAAAACAAATAAAACCAAAAACTCATGGCAATGAACTTGCAAGTGAAGATGAAAGGATTAAAATCAGGGGGAAAAAAGTATTGCAAAGATAAAAACATGAAAAAAAAAAAGATAAAAACATGATCTGGCATTTACAGACGAGGTCTTCAGGAGGTAAGTAAGATTAAGATTAGATACCTTTATCAGAAGGGGCCTCCAGGATTGAATCTTCATGGCTTAATAAGAAGAGATAGACACACACACACACACACACACACACACACACACACACACACTTACACACACCTACACACAAACATACACACACACAGGTAGATTGTTAGAGGTCACACACCACACACATACACATGGGGAGATCGTTAGAGTTCTCACATACATACACCCCTACATATACACACGCACACACATCAGGGGGAGATCATTAGAACTGCAATCTACTTGTCTAGAGGACCTAGAGGAGGAATTCATTCTTTTTACCTTCTGACTGCCAGCATTCCTTTGCTCATGACTGCAGCATTGATCTCTGCTTCTTTCTTGACCTTGCCTTCTCTTCTCTGAGTGTGATTTCTCTCTGTCTCTCTTAAAGACATATGTGACTTAATTACAAGCTCATTCAGATCATGCTGTATCATCTGTAGTCCCTTACTCCGATCTTCAAAACCTTTACCACATAAAGTAACACTCAAACCTCAAGGAATGATGACAGAGATACACACTTGGGGCCCTAATCAGCCTACCACAATGGACCAGAATATTCCACCTGTCTAGCAATTGTCCAAATGAGGCTGCTGATCTCAGCATCTTGATCAGCAAGTGACTGGACTAAAACTCTCTAATGTTCTTCCTGACTCATCTCAATCAGGGCAGAATTGTGCCTCTCATTTTCATACAGAATCACATCAAAGCAAGGGGCATCATGAACATTGTAGAGTTCCTAGGAGATGGAGCCTCCAAGAATTAGATTTATTATTTGGGAGCCAAGCATGTCTTTGGAGTGTTAGGCTGGATCCTTGCTTCTAGAGACAGGACAATAGGGTCAGCCTATTAAATTGAGCAGACATCTGAGAGTGAGGGATAGGGAGGGGGTGAGCTGCAAGTTGATGACAAAGAGTCCAACACCAGACTCTACCAACTGGAGCCAGGACTGATTACAAAATGGGTGGTGTGGAAAGTGTGCCTGGCTTCCAAACTGCTGGTGGTGTGGACTTGAACTCGAGTTCTGGATATTTTTAACAGACATCTTGAATGGTCCAGATGCAGGTGATTAGCAGGCATCTTTGAAAAATATGGCTCAATATGACAAAAGCACTGAAGCCTACAATGGATTTAGGTTTGAGTTAGACAAGGTAAGTCAGAGTAGCATTGCCTACTTTTCAAAAAACACAACACTAAGAATCTATTGGGCCTGAGGCATTCAGACATGTTCTTCAGGAATCTATAAACTATAAACAGTTGAAGGTATATAATAAATGGTTTATTAGTATTACATCACAGTGCATGTCATATTCACCATAATATCCATATCATCCTTGCATAGTTTATTACAACATGTAAAATTCCAGTGGACGTGACATATTAGAGCTATATTCCCATTCATCTCTGCACAGACTTTGCTAAACAAACCATTGTCATTAGCCCAACACACTTTTTCAAATCAAGCAGTGCTCGGAGGTTTCTTATTTACCCATTCCTACACAATTGTGACCCAGCAGGAGTGCTGTGCCATGGCTTTAGAACCCCACAGATGACCCGAGGTAGCACATACAGTGGACATTATTTGATTATCAAATGACCCGTTGTGACATGTATTAGACTCCTGTGGCTTTGGGATTATCTTCTCTTGTTATACTCAATTCAAAGATGATGGTTTTGGTGTTGCGAAACCTAACGCTAATCCAGAAATACATTCTTCTAGAGCCCACTTCCAACAGTTATCTTTATTTGTGTGACTGAATAATTTCTGCCCCTTTGCTTAGTTATAAGATCTTGCCAGCTATAAGCTCTTTAAGAACAGGAATCATGTGCCTTTTACTGTTTATTTCACTATGAAGATAATATCTGACATCATGATTTTACTTAGAAAATAGCTGGCCTGTGAATGAATGGAAGAATTATAAGCACAGATTTCAGGGAATCTGAAACCTTTCTCGGGGGTGCCGCTCTCTTCCCAACTCATCTTTAGCCTCTGCTGAAGCCCTCCTGCATTATTAAAGGTTGTAGGAAAACACATTCCAAAAGAGGATTGCAAAATGGGAGAGAAAACTGGGCAACAATTTGAAATTCTGTTTGTGCCATATTCTTCCGGCTGAAGGCAGAGGAAGGCAGACCCTGCCTCATTGCCTCTTGCTTTCTCAAGCAGTTCTGTTCATCCTTCATCTGCGATTATCCCCGTCTTCATATTTCAGTGTATTCTGGGGGGGTGTTCTTAAGCATTTCAGGTATTGCCTAATGGAGCACTTTCCCCTCACTTGGCTAATCTGAACAACACCATCTCTCCATTTTCTAAGCTGGAGAAAATGCCATGGAAGTGAGAATCAATGTGATGATTTGAAAGCTATGGAAATGATAAAAGTAAAAACCAGCACCTAGTTTTAAAAATTGCTTCGGAAATGCCCTTTTCCAGGGGAAACAGTAGAGTCCTATTCACACTGGCATAATGAATAGCAGTAGGCGGTGCTGTTCCAATAGCCTCGCTAGGCCCTAGCAAGTTATCTCTCTAGTTGATGTGCACAAAGAAGAAAGAAAGAAAAGGCTGCTGGTACAGCAGGACTCGGGTCTTACTTTTTCTCACGGCAGAAGGCGTGTTTGCTGTCCCTGCACAAAACCTCAGGCAAATCAGCCTTCCTTAATGAGACTCATCTTGGCTTAGAAAAAGGATGATTTTTCAATTTCCTTTCATAGTCGCTCTTAGCCTAGGTGTGTTTTCTGCTTGGCGAGAAAACTAAGCTGATTTTCAAAGGTTAAAGTGTGTGTGTGTGTGTGTGTGTGTGTGTGTGTGTGTGTGTGTGTGTGTGTGTGGCTTTATTTCTAAACACAAAATGCATATTGTTTAAACTTTCTACTGTCCTTTTAAGTTGCTATTTAACTCACTCTTAGTAGCACACTGGCCCAATGTCTGAAAGTTAGATGATATTGATTGAGCCTCCTCCCGATCCCAGTCACTTGGCAATCACATGAAGTTCTAAAATGACCCTTGACCACTCCTTGTGGCCACTCCTGCTCTCAAGGACCCTTTCTTTGAGTGCCACTGACCATTTGCACTGTGAGGAAGCCATCTATTTTGAATAAGAAATGGGATATTTAAGAGTAATATATTCTGGTCAATCCTTCAGCATATCTTATCTTTCTTTATAACTCGGTTTAAGATCCATTGAATAAAACTTATGGTTAGTAAGTTGTTCGAGTGTCACTTTTTTTTAACTGTTACATTTTCTTAAGCTTTCTATTTTAATCATAGTAAATTCTGCCAGAGTCCTGCTTATAGCACTATGTATGATCTTCTGAAAAGTAATAGAGTTGTGAGAATTGTGTTAGAAAGCACAACGGGGAAAGTGTGTATGTGTGTGTGTCACAAAAACTCAAAAATATTCTGATATTCCTCGAAAAAATAATTTTTATAGAAAATAACTAAGAAGCATAATAGAAATGAAAAGGCTCAAAATTCCTTGATTAAATTATTTTAATAAATGAGTAAGAAATAGCATGATAAATTTGATGAAAATAGAAAAAAAAATCACTAAAGTATTAATAACCACACATCATATCAGCAAATGATAACTATGAGAAAAACATCTTTTTTTTTTTCCTGAGTAACTACATTGGTCTTAAACCAGAAGGCCTCTTATTGGTCATGTGTAGCCTGCTTTGGATAAGTTACCATGGTAACCAACAAAGATAGATAAACAGTCTTTGCTCTTAAAGAACTTAACATTTGGCATTCCCACCTCTCATCATTTGAAACCAGGCTGGAGTAAGTCTTCCAGGTTCAGCACACAGTGCCTTTGCTTTGTCTAGCCTTCTTATCACCTGTCCAAGACGTTCATTCCATATTCACTCAATAAATCTAGCCAATTGTGTTCTCCTTTTGTCTTAATATATTGAGCTTTAACAGAATATGCAATGGTCACAAGCTACATGGCATTTAATATACATGGAGCCTGGCATCTCCAATAACTTCAAAATATTCAAATCAGTAAACAATAGTTGAGGATATTTTCTGTGGTAGACCAACAGAGAAGTGGACATTTTCTGTAGCATGTGTTTCTTACAAATGAAATCTTAGGATGAAGTAGAAATAACTGTGAATAAAAGAGAATTCAAACAGAAGATTTGGGCCAACTGTAGAAGAATACAGGAATCAGTAAGAATTTGCCCTGGGACAGAAGGACAAGACATTCTAGAACATAGAGAGCACCGTATGTCAGAGCTGAGAGCTGAAATTGTGTGAGTGTGTGTGTGTGTGTGTGTGTGTGTGTGTGTGTGTGTGTGCTGGGTTCTGAACAAGCTTGGTGAAGCATTTATCCTTGGAGAAAGCAATAGTAGCCCAAACAAAAGGTTTCCGTATCAAAGGTTGCCAGCAGTCAGTAAACAAGCCCCCTTCTTCACTGAGGAAGATTTGTCATTGTGCGGAATTTTTGGCTTTTTGCTCATTTGGTTTTGTTTTGGTAATTACTTCTAGGGAATTTGGTGTTAGTCATGGCTAGGAGTGTTGCTAAATACACAGTAATCATTCGAAATGTCAGTCCTGCCTCATTTAAGGATCCAGACCCATTCTTCTGGAACTTTCTAAGCCTTCTCTTACTACTCCTTACTGTCTTTTTGGTTTAATGTAGTTCGTTAACCTATAGGGATCAAAAGTTAGTACCTACAAACTGATTTTAGTCTTCTTGATTATTTGCAAATACCACAAAACCTGTCACACAGCAGCTAGGCTCACCTGAGCAGAGGTGTGTATGTGGGGGGAGGGAGGGTCTTGTTTTAAAAAATCAGAGGACATGAGTCCTGATTAAAGCAAGAACAATAAACCTTTGGGCCCCAGAGATATATTTTTGTAATGGTCTTCTACCAGTATAACCTTCTAACTACTCTCATGCAAATCGGTTTCTGTAAAGCCATATTTTGGTTGCTATAACAACTTGATGTAGCTCTTGATGAGCTCTTCTTGCTTGGTGTTGCTGTTTTAAAAGTTAGGGTTGCTATGGTTACAAAATGCTGTTTTATTTTCAGCAAGCTTTTTTCTCTTTGTAATTTTGCTTTCAAAATCCCTATGTGTATACACATGCATCTATGTTGCTTGCGTTTGCATGCCTTGCAAAGGTCACAGTGCAGTCAACCTAAAATCTAAAACACCCCTAGAAGGAGAGGGCACTTCATTGTTCAAGGTGCATAGTATTATCCTTAAATTGAGCTCTATACTGTTGAGAGAACACAGATTAGATCCCATTTTTCCTCCTTCCAATTATATAATTGTTTGATGATAGGGTTTCTCTCTTTCATAATTTATTTATCATTTTCTCTATATTATCACCTGTTCTTGTTTCCAAAGTATTTCTTCCTCTGCCCTGGATGAATCATTTGAACCCAGACTGTGACAGCGTGTTTATCTTTGACAGGATCACGTTTACATTGACATGTTCAGGATCATGTTCTGTACACTGTTGATTCGGGAATTTTTATATTTTCAATAATAAGAAAACTATTGCTAAGGTTTTCTTTCATTCAATTTGTTTTAAACAAATTAAGGTCTTTTTTCCTGTTATGAGCTCTGTTACAGTTAGTTGTCTAAACATCTGCTAACCATTGGTCCATCCAGAAGGTCAATGTTCAATAAAAGAAATGGTCATCACATAGAAAACTAAGGGTTGAGTTTGTAGTTCAGGGGTGGAGTCATTGGCTATCATATGCAAGTACTGGATTATATCCCAGCACCAAAAATCCAAACCAAATAAATACTAAAATTCTAGCAATAGAAAATATGAAATACTTAAGTAACAAACTTTATAAAATTAAAAAATATATAATTATACAAATATGATTATTTTAATAATATACCAGCTCAATATGTCTAAAATTTTATCATTTTGATAATAGATATTTTTAAATTGTTAAATGTAGTAAGGAGGCAACTAGTTTGTTCCCGGCTGCTTAGCCCCAAAATAATCACACAGAAACCATATTAATTAAATCACTGCTTGGCCCATTAACTCTAGCTTCCTATTAGCTAACTCTTACATATTAATTTAGCCCATTTCTATTAATCTGTATATCACCACATGACTGTGGCTTACCAGCTAAAGTTCTGGTGTCTGTCTCTGGCAGGGCTACATGGTTTCTCTCTGACTCCACCTCCTTTCTCCCAACATTCAGTTTAGTTTTTCCCACCTAGCTCTGTTCCCCTATAGCTCTGCTATAGGCCCAAAGCAGTTCCTTTATTAACCAACGATATCCACAGCATACAGAGGGGAATCCCACATCAATTAGATTATCTTTGCTGTCTTCTTTCATCTGGGAAATTCTGTGGCTCTTTTTTTTTTCTCATATCTCACTTTGTATGAAGTGTGTTTCAAGTGCCCAGCAAACATATGACTTCTGAAATACAAAACAAACCGAACTTTAGATCTCAGTCAGAATGAGTCATTCAGCAACATTTTCTAGTTATTCCTCACTTTCTGGGTTACAGGTCCTTTATGGTATCTTAGGAATATATGGAGGTTAGGTGTGCTGCCTTGTCATCTTGACACAAGATATAGTTGTCCAGGAAGAGGAACCTCCTCTGAGAAAATGCCTCCATCAGATTGCCTGCAAGCATTCTCTTGATTACTGATTGATCTGGAAAGGCCAGCCCAACCAGGTCAGGGGCACTGCCACCCTAGGCAGGTGGTCCTGGGTACTATAAGAAAGTAAACTGGTCAAGCCAGGGCAAACAATCCAGTAGGCAATGTCTCTCTATGACCTCTGCTTCAGGTCCTGCCTCCAGGTTCCTGTCTTTTTTTTTTTTTAAAGATTTATTTATTTATTAAGTATACAGTGTTCTGCCTGTATGTATTCCTGCAGGCCAGAAGAGGGCACCAGATCTCATTACAGATGGCTGTGAGCCACCATGTGGTTGCTGGGATTTTGAACTCAGGACCTTTGGAAGAGCAGGCAGTGCTCTTAACCACTGAGCCATCTCTCCAGCCCACTGTCTTGAACTCTGACTCCTAATTCCCTTCATGATGGACTGTGAACTGAAAGGTACAAACACCTTTCTCCCCAAGTTACTCTTGGTCAATGTTTTATCACAGCAATGTAAATTTAACACATTTTGTGTTGGAAGCCATCCTTGGCAGTGGACAGGTTCCCAGAGGATGTAAGGAGTAGGTGAGGAACGGATGAGCATGATGGTGGGGGAGAATCTTGTAGCCTGAGCGACTAGCAGCCAGAGTGCTTCTCTGCTCATACAGAATTCAGTAAGCAGGGATAGATTCATGTTGTTCCAAAACATAGATTGTACCACATGTGTTTCACTTCCTCTAGCAAATCCTTTAGTCATCATGGATAAACTGGGACAGAACAGAGTTATCTTTTACAACCATTTTCCCCCAAGTTTAATCATCATTGATAAACAGTTATCTCTTATAACCCTTTTGTACTCATTAACCCCATAACCCAGTTTTTAATAATCTAGAGGCATATGACAACCTGTTCTCATGCTAGTAGCTTTTGTGGCTACAAGAACACTAAACCAAAATAAAATCTCCAAGCCAGCCTGGGCAGATTGCCATGTCCCAAGCAGTGTGTTGTTCACTCTTAATGATCAGAGCACCCAAGAAAAATCCTCAGGCCAAAGCTGCTGCAATTATTATTCAGATTCAGGCATAATACAATATTTATATTTTATATGTTTATAAAATGTTTTTATATGTCTAATCCTGGCATTCTTTTGCTCCTTGGTCATATGCTCAGTGGCTCTGCATATGCTAGCTCTGCTAAGAAATAGAGGAATTGGTATCTTATTCTTGTATTATATTTTTACATTATTCTTTGCTCATCAGTATAAGTCTTTTGTATAGGGCAGAGGTAACTTTAACTAATCGAACTCTGTCATTGTACATGCCACATAATTGCCTGAATGTATAGTGGGAAGAGGCTGGCAAATCTAATCTGTGGTCAACTCCTCTCGTCCATCGAATCTTGTTGACCTCTTTAACTTTACTTTGTTTGGATTGTCTTGTTCCTGAGTAAGTACAGGGACAGATGTTTCAAGAATGCCTCAGAGCCTCGTAAAGAGACCTCTGGCTTCTTTACGTGTTTCACAACCTCCAACGCATAACAAAGACCTTCAAGTAGATAAGGCTATCTCCCTAAAAGAAGGAGGGGTAGTATATTCAGGACTTTCCTGGGGAAGCTTAGAAGCAGTACTACCGGGAGAAAGCATAAATGATTCATAAGAAATTTTCCATCAATTCAATATCCTCAAATTGTACAAAATTTCCCAAGGCAACAGGCAGAGATGAAAAGCAAAGGTACCATGGCGGCCATCATTCCACTCAGCCTTGCTGGATCTTTGTCAAACAGCTGTGCTGACTTTATGACTTTTGTCATTCCCATCAGATATGGGTATGCCAGTTATGGGAGACAGAGAAAGGAGAAAGACAAATAAAAGGAAAAAAAAAGTCCATGGGGCAAGGGAGGCGGGGGGGACAGGAAGAGATGGAAGAAAAACATGTGCATTCTCTTTTGGCTGGGTGTTTTCCTGCTATTGCATGCTGTCAGACAGTCTTGTTCTATTAAAATTAAAGCTGGAACAGTAGGCGCTGTGTCCTGTTTGTTGTGCGGCTAGTCCACTGATCTCTTCCCACATTCCAGGGAAATGCATGAGGTACACCAAGCTCCCACATATATATTTATTGCATGAATAAGTGAAACTCCTTTCCTGATAAACTGTGTGACTGAATATAAGACTAAAATAAATAAAATTGCCCTGGGAAAGGGAAATATCAAACTGTAAATAAATTTTTAGGGAGGCCAAGGAAAGAATGGCTAAAGATCTGAAATGAAGGATTTTTGTGTAGAAGGTGATTTTTTTTCCTCTCCTTCTATGTTGTTTTTCTTGCTGATTGAAGATTCTTGTCTATAAGTAGACAAATAGAAGCATATGAGTGATTGAAATCATTTTGGTCACACACTGCAGGTGACGAAGCCAAAATATCATTGAGGTGCCCAGACCTTTATTACATCGTGGTTTCTTCATCTCTTTCCTGACTCTTCTCATTTGGAAGAAACCAAATCAAAGTGGCCCTCATGATTCTTCAGCCTGCTCGGCGAAGGAAGCTTCTGTTTTCTTTCTAACCGTGTGTCATTTTTTATCACTGTTATTTTAGAAAGAGCAGCTTATTTGGTAATTTTTAAAGCTGAGTCATTTTGCCTGGAATGTAGACGTTCTGGTGATCTAATGTGATTTCGAAAGGAGAGAAGGGTGTTATAATTTGAGTGGACTCCTAAATCAGGTTGCAGATGGCGATGCCAATGGCAAATCAAGATGCTTGGTAGTGACAGCTCTTCACATCCCAGGGAATCCCACCTTGCCCCCACCGTTTGTCACAGTTCTCCTTAGAACCTCTCTTCAGCACTACAACACATTGCCTGGCATCTTACGTCTCTTTGGCCCATGTACCTCGGAACTGTGTTCAATGCATTTCACTTGCAGTGTTTAAAACGGGAGGTGATGTTTGGATCATCATTCCAGTTAGAGTTCCACAGTGCACGGTCATTCCACATCGCCTGAAGGGTTTGTTCATCCCAAATATGAAAATAGAACAGAGATGAGAACAATTTCATGTTCCTAGGACCGTGTCATTTCTGTCTACACTGGCAAATGGAACTATGGAGGTAGCCCTCAAGATTTGTTTCCAGTGAACACTAGACAGTTGTTTGAAACAAATAAGCAAGTGGAAAGCCCTTGAAGTTACTCACTGTAACCTTGCGTTTGCCTTGAGGCTATGTGAGCTATTTACCACCTCAAAAAAAAAAAAAACCTGTCATTCTTGATATATTTTTGCATTATTTTTATTTTTTAGAAAATTGTAAAATAATAATCCAGTCAGTTGTTGTTAATCCATCAGTAGATGTTAAATGCGTGCTTAAAAGTTTGAGCAACATACTGTGGCCAATTTATGTAATCCTAGCCCTCGGTAAGTGGCAGCAGGAGAATCAGAAGTTCAAGGTTATATTTGACTATGCACAGAGTTTGATGCCATCTTGGGCTACAAAACACCTTGTCTAAAATAAAACACCAAAATTTTTGATAGAGTAGATTATATTAATGGCCATTTGCTTTTTTCTGAGCTATAACTTTTACAATATTGTTCTCAGGGTTAAAAATGCAGCTCAGTGGTAGAACACAGCCTTTGGTTTACAACCTTGTAACACACACACACACACTCACACACACACACACACACACACGTATGTACACACCTTTAATCCCTCTGAAGAAAAACCCTACCTTACAGACTGCCTTTATTACTAGGTCTGAAAGAACTGAGATGCATAACCGTTAGAATGTAAGGACACTAGAAACATGAAATTTTAGAGATGGACATATACTTTGAAATGGACTAATTCAGTTCTTTTCAAACTTTCATCTGGAAAGTTCTTTACTTAGAAGGCTTACCCCAGAGCTCAAAGTGTGAAGTACAGGTTGACATACCAAGGAAGAAGAAAGGGAAGTGAAGAGCATGACACCGTCTCCTCAGAATACCCAGAGTGGAGTTCCAAAGCCACAGTCTGTTACCCACATCCATTTACCAATTAGATGCAAGGAGACCAAATGATTTGTTCAAGGCAGACAGCGCTTCATAAAGCCTGGACAGTTTCCATTCATTCGCTCGAGGAATATGTGTGCATCCTTTGTGTCCCTTAGAAGTTCTTAGAACATTGGAAGACTCAGATCCAACTGTGGGCCCCCTTCTAGTCTAGGAGAACCTGGAAGTACGTTTGAGATATAATTTCACAATGTTGTTTAGCAACATGGTGCCACTGAGTGAACTGAGAATGGAGGGTGGAGGTCAGAGAACACTTTTTGGGAGAAGTGATGTGAATTTGACTGTACCTCTACTCCCCACTGTCTTTCACAATTTAACCATCCTCGGATACCAACAAGTTTATATGGGATGGTACAGTAGAAAAGAATACTGATTAGTATTTAAATTAGAATTTAAATGTCCATGTGTTAACCCTAGCTCCACTTCCCTTTTAGGATGTGGCATATTTTATATCCGTGAGATGACAGTCATTGTGCCTGCACAGGATTAAGTCTGGACCCTGCTTTATTCCTACTACAGTGTTGTCCTATAGCCTGTTTCCCACTGATGTCAGATTGGCTTGATTTCTCAAGACTTCCCAAACCTTGAAAAATTCCCTCTTAGAACTGCACCTCAAGTCACTCTTTTCCATTAGATGACTCTCTTCCACACAAAGGGAAAAAATCATTTTTGTTTTGTTTGTTTCCTGTTTAAGCAATTTTGGATGTTGGTTGACAATTTTTCTAGGAGTTTTATTTGTTTTGGTTTTCTTGTTCTTTTTCAATGTCTTCCTGTATAGATTAAGGAGGCCTTAAACTCAAGATCTTCCTGCCTGACCCTCCCTATGCTATGAGTACAGACATCTACTACTATGTGTACAGTTGGTTGTTGAAATAAGAGCGGCGGGCTGCTTCCCACCACCCGGCTAGCTTTACCCGAAATAATTACACGGACACTGTATTCTTTTAATCACTGCTTGGCCCACTTCTATCTAGCCTCTTCTAGGCTAACTCTCACACCTGGACTAGCCCATCTCTAATAATCTGCTGTAGCCCACAAGGTGGCTTACCAGGGAGATTCTAGCCTGCGTCTGTCTGGAGTGGGAGAATCATGGCGACTCCTTGACTCAGCTTCTTTCTCCCAGCATTCTGTTCTGTTTACTCCGCCTACCTAAGGGTTGGCCTATCAAATGGGTCTAGGCAGTTTCTTTATTAATAAGAAATCACTCCCACATCAGTTGGTTGTTTTATTAACTGTTTAAAATATTGTTTTGTCTCATTAGTGAGTCACTAATGACTGCAGACATTTTAGTTCTTCCTCATTTGACCATGAACTCTTACAGACCAAACCATGTCTGATTCCCAACCAAAGCACAGTTCTTGCTCAGAGATAACAAAGATGTGAGGCCTACCCAGGATTGCCTTCCATGGAAAAAGGATTTCTCGTATCTGTATTGTTTTTGTTTTGTTTTATTTTTTCCTGAAAAGTATCTTAATAGTTTCTCCTATTTTAATTTGTTTTCCTGTTGCTATGACAAAAAAAAATCCTCCTACAAAAGAAACTAAAGGAACAGAAGGTTTGTCTGAGTCATGTTTCCAGGTCATAGTGCCACCACTACTGAGAAGTCAGATAGTAGCTAGTCTCACTGCAACCAACATCAGAGAGCACTAAAAATAACACATGTATGCTAGTGCTCAGCTCACTTGCTCTTACAGGAGGCCTTGACTAGGGAATAGTGCCACCCACGGTGTGCGGATCTCCCACCTCAATTTACATAATCAAGAAATCCTCCACAGCCACATTCACAGGCTAACCTGATCTGGACAATCCTCTCTGAGATTGCCTTTCCAGATGATTCTAGACTGTATCAAATTAACAATGAAAAGGAACCATCATACACCCTCCCCAACTGCATGGATAACTAACACAAAGATGGACTGTGAACCTAAAGGATTTAAAAAATGTAAGTGTGGTAGTCAACATGGTAACTGTAAGACCTATATAAATTCCTGTTCCGAGACTTTGTTTTCCAGCCATTTGTCTTTGGGTGTCAGCTACCTTGAGTTGTAGAAATTCACAGGAAGTTCATTCATAACCTATTTCACTTTCTTCTGGTTACCATAGTGGGGAATGCTCGAAGCAAACATGAAGTAGTGGTTTCAAGCCATGCCCTGTAAGGTACTAGTGACATCTTGCCTTTGTGTTTGGTATAAAGTCACCTGAAGTCAATTAGCTACATATCAGCCTTACTATTAAAGGGCGAATCAGAGGCAGGGGATGTGTCTGGATAAAAGGGAATATTAAAGACCCATGTAGGATTCAAAAATGAAAATCAATATGTGTTTGGTGGTTTATGTGGAAAAAAAGTTAAACAGTCTTTGAGAAACAAGCTAGAGCGGGTTGTTCGGCTGCAGTGAAGCTTGTTCTTCTGCCATCTTTTCTTCAGTAAGTAATTCTAAGGAAGTGGAGTTTTGGGTGGGGGTGTTTGTTTTGGTTTTCTGTCATGGCGTCAGTTCATGGGACGTCATTATTCCAAGAAGACTGTGACCTAAAGACAGTGGTTGAGATGCAACCACTGGAGCTTAACTACAGATTGGAAGGACAGGCTGAGGTAGGCTACAGTGCCACTCAGCTGAGGGCCCATTTTTAAAAATTATTTATTTATTTTTGTTTCATGTGCATTGGTGTTTTGCCTGCATGCATGTCTGTGTGAGGGTGTCAGATCTTGGAGTTACAGATAGCTGTGAGCTGCCACGTTGGTGCTGGGAATTTGAACCCAGGTCCTCTGGAAGAGCAGTCAGTGCTCTCAACTGCAGAACCATTTCTCTACCTCCCTTGAGGGCTCCTTCCCTCCCGCATTATTGCTCATCACTCTGATGTCCCTGAATAGGTCCAGATCGGGAAGGTACAGATTTTCAGCCCTCTGAGGACCATTGTAGGTGTCATAATCCTCTATGTATTTTTCCAGCAGTCCTAAAAGTGATGGGAAACCACCTTTACTGTAGTATTCCTATAGAATCAATGTGGCCTTTAAATAAGCATATTCCAGTGGTACAATCTCAAATGAAATACATAGTAGACGTTTCTGCTTCATTAAGTTGGTGCTGACACATACAGTGCATAAGAAGAGAAGCAGTTAACTTCTTTAATTGTCATTAAGGAAATCTGATCTAGAACAGGGATCAGCAAAACTTTTCTGCAAAGCCAGAGAGTAAGTATTTCAGACTTGATGAACTAACAAACCAAATTGCAAATACTTATAGGTACTTAAGCAATTGGGGAAAACTACTGTCTTTGACCTGTTTGCCTGGAGGCAATGGGCTGTCACTGGAGACAAGAGAAAGGGAAAGTTTGACAGTGCTTAGTTGGTCACCCCCACAGGTCATCTCCCTAGCTCTGATTCACAAGTCCTGTCCCTCTTGTTCCCCCCCACATCTCCTGTGTGGTAATAACACCCCCCTTACAGTCAGCAGATGCTGCGCCAGTGGCCCCGAGCCAGCTGGATTCCTGTTTCTGCCCATGAGGTAGATGGAAGAGAGATGAATTCCTAAAATCCAATATTGAACCAGGAACTGAATTTTTCACTATGGAAGCAATATCTGCACAATATGTGGGTTGTAGTATTCCTGTTTGGGAGAAAGGAGATGGAAATTCTTTTTTAAATACAAATAATTGCTTTAGGATTTTTTAAGAAATAAGCCTTAGAAGTCAATCTATTTAATAAATGTCTCCATTGCTTCTTTTTGTTGATGGTGTTCAGTGCTTGAAACATGGTTGGTCTTGTTTCTTTTTCTAAGTACCATTTTTTAAAGAAAAGGATAAATAAATTCAAACATCTAAAAAATATTTTTCTGAGAACATATTTCATTTTGAGCTATACAGAATTTACCTCCATGACCTACTTATGATCCATTAAATACATTTTAATGTCAGGTTTAGAACAACTTGGCTCAAATATTTTGACACCTAAGAAACAATAATAATTCTCATCTCTCTGCATCCTGTCTTTTTCTCAAAAAGGTTAGTTTTATTCATGTGTTGGGAAAATACCCAGCTAAAAGCACAAGAGGTTAAACTTCAGTTCGAGAGACTATTTCACACACTCTATCAGAGAAGAGGACTCCCATTCTAGGAGCTCCTGATCATGGTTTTTGGGATCCCTCCAATAACCCTGAAAATAGCCACAGGTCAGGAACTGGGTATCTGTAGGACATATCAACTAATCCTCCCCATTCAAGTGCTTTAGAATGAAGAACAATAGCTAGAAAGAAGGATGGGGAATATATAGAAAGGGGAGCCATCCCCAGAGCCCATAGCTGAACATCAAAGAAAAATGACCATTGTGGCCAATGTCATCATCACAGCATGCCCTCCTGCACAGCATCTCCCAGCGCCACAGCACGCCTACTACACAGCATCTACCGGCATTTATTCCAAGCATTTTCCATGCATTGACTCAGTTTAGTACTAGCAATTCTGAAGGCAGATTTCTTTTCACTAGCGGTTTGTCCCTTGGTTCCCTTGGTCCTGGGTCTCCACAGGTTGATGCAGAATATAGTGGGGCTTGCCATGGAACAGCATAGTTCACTTCATGGGGAACAAAAGCAACAGAAGACTGGGAAGAATCTGGAATAAGTTACTGCTGCCAAAGAAAAACAACCACATACACACACATGCATAGTGGCCTTCTTCCTCGAAATAAAGTCCATATTTGAGTTGCCATCACTTCCCATGATGTCATTAAGTTATTAATCCATGAGTATATTAATACATAGGCTAGGTCCAAGCCCTCATAATCCATTCACAGCAAGCCTTTGACAAATGAGCCTTTTGGGCAAGAACACTTCTTAAATGAACTCTAAAAGAGGCTCAGCTCTCAGGCGAAGGAACTGAAGCACAGGAGTTGGGACCTCCCATGATGCAGAGCTTTAGATTTATCGCCTCTGAACACGCCAAGCAAAGGTGTGGCCTTGTCTGCCTAGCACTATTTGGCCATTTTGTTTTGTTTTGTTTTGTTTTTTGAGACAGGGTCTATTGTGTAACTCCAGCTGTCCTGCAACTCGCTATGTAGCCTGGCCTCACACTCACAGATAACACAACCTCCCAAGTGCTGGAATTAAAATGGTGGAGCGCTATGCCCCACCTCCGTCAGCATGTTTTTGACTGAGCGGCCCACCCTTGTATAAAGCACCACCTCTAAGTTGGACTTATTATAATGCAGCTTCATGGTCCCCTTTGTTCCCACATACCATGTTCCTCATTACAGTCCAGTGGGAAACTTAAACATTTTAAATCCTAATCCATACCTGGTTTTTGGTCATTTAAAATCATGTGAAAAATTAGAGAAATAGGGTTGGGAGTAGGGGTGATAAGAATCATAAGAGAAATGAGGCCGAGGAGAGTTGATTAGTTACCTCACTAATACACAGACTTGCTTACTTGAACTTGAGGAAGAGACCTCCATAACTCTTTGAGGCCTCGATAAATTTTGCAGCCTAGTGAGTGGGCCCGGGAACATGAGCAGTCTTACGAACCCCTGACAAATGCCCAGATTACAGCCTGAAAGCATTTTGAACTTGATGGGGACTCTCCACATCCTGTTTGATGAAAGACAGATTAGGAAAAAATCCTCTGACAGTCAAGAGACTGGGCCTTGAAGAGTCCTTGCCCAATCACAAAGAGGAAAAAGCCCACTTAACCGAAGTCCAATCCAATCAATCAAGCCAAGGCTTTGGTTATGTAATGGGAGATGGGAGGTGCGGCTGGTTTGTCTTTCACACAGAGTTTTCCTGGGGTACTTACTAGTGTTAATAAGGGAATTTGTGTTTTCTACTGATGATTGCATTATCATCTTAGACGGGACAGCAAAAGCCCTCAGAGCTTGAAGAAAGAAAGTCGGTTACATATTCTCACCAATCAAGCTTGAAATGATTTCAGAGATAATAGGTCATTTGCCATTTGCTATGAGGTCTGCCCTGAAGCTCCTAAACCTTGTTGAAGGACGTGCTCAAGTGGGCCATTTCCTCTTCTCTCTTTGATATTGCCAAGGAGGGGGAGACATGCTTTGGCAGCTACTAAGATATTAGGAAGGAAGCCAGTATTCTCTGGGTTTGCGTTCTGTCCGCGTAATCTGTCTTTTGAGGAGGGTTTCAAATTCAAGCTTACAGTATCAGACTGGTTGAAGTCTTGTCCTGGTTGTTGGAAATTAACAAAGCAGCAGAATATTTCTGTGAGTTATGCTTATTAGATGCTCTTTTTCCCCTCTAGCTTTGACATAAAATACTTTTCATTTGATTCGTATGGATTGGATTGTTGCGGTTAACTTGAACTATTGGAGAAATTTGTCTTGTAAATTTAAACAAAATGTCTGCATTACACCCTAACCACCTCCATAGAGCTGAACTGAAGGTTGTAGAAAATAAAAAATAATGCAAATAATCTGGGAGGGAGGAGTTTCAAACATTAACACCCAGGCTGGTTTTAAAAGTAAAAATAAATATTTTTAAAACATCTATACCCATTTAGCTCCCACTTTACCTTAAGAATTAAAGGTACTAGGTAGCGTTGGAGCCTGTTCTTTTGGAACGAGCTCTTGTAGACCAGGCTGGCTTTGAACTCACAGAGATTCGCCTGCCTCTGCCTCCCAAGTGCTGGGATTAAAGGTGTGCACCACTTACTAGACCTGGATGGAAGTGGGTGGTCCTTGGACTTCCCACAGGACAGGGAACCTTGATTGCTCTTTGGGCTGATGAGGGAGGGTGACTTTACTGGGGGAAGGGGAGGGAGATGAGAGGCGGTGGTGGGGAAGAGACAGAAATCTTAAATAAATAAATAAATAAATAAATCATGGAAATGAAAAGGGGACATAACCACAGACACAGAGGAAATTCAGAAAATCATTTAAAAAAAAGAATTAAAGGCACAGTGACATAGACCACCTCTTTCTGCTTTGCTGAGAAGCATAAACAAGAATTCTCATTGTTACCCTGCCCCAATTCTAGCATAGTTTTGAAAAATAAAAAAAATAATAATGATGCCCCCTTCACCTTCCTTACTTTGAACCATCTGTTTCTCAGGCCCTCATTTCTCAAACCAGGGTTGCACAAAATCATCTGTGACTTTAATTTTAGCTGTTTCATATAGTTTAGGCTTCTTATGTGCCAAGGCCTGGTTTACATGCGCCTAGGCTAACCCTTCGCCTGACTCCATGATCTAAGCAGTTGTTGTATTTGCTGCTTTTCTTCTGCTATGGTAAAATAACCCAGGCAAAAACAACTTGAAAAGGGAGGGGCCTATTTTAGCCAACAGGTGCAGAATGCAGCTGATCCTGTTGGAGAAGCTGTAGTGGGAGGAGCTTGAGTCCACCAGTCTGCTTCTGCAGTCAGGGAGCAGGAGATGGGAGCCGCCATTCTCTCCCTTTCTCATTTTATTCAATACAGGATCCCGGCCCTTGAAATGGTGCTGCCTGCCCTTAAGTGGCTCACCCTCCTCACAGGCATGCTCAGAGGCGCCTTTCCTAGGCCGTTCTAGGCACTGTCAAGACAACTGGAACCATCTCACTAGTGTTTCCCTGAGATGACCCATGGGAAAGGAGGAAGCAAAGTCACGTCTCCAGAGTGTCTCCAGGCTGCATTGCAAGCAATGCAGTAGAGAGACAGGATCCAGTCTCCTCTCCGTGTCAGTTATCAAGCACAAAGGTGAACCCAATGTCCTTGTGGGGGATGTTCTGGATCAGAGATTAGAACTGCATCCAGTCCCAGAGCTTCTCCTCTTGCCAACTATGCTGATATGGTTCCAACGTTTCTTCAGTAGGGTTGAAATTCTACTGAGAGCGTCCACTGTAACAAGCTTCTTTCATTGTTCCTGAAAAATTGATCAGAACCTTCAGGTAAATGGGTGCATTTGGAGAGCTAGGTGAGACCAAAGACGCCCAGAGGCTAATAGGTTAGAGAGTCTCAAACTTAGTCTCAGGACCCGTTTTACAGTTAGGAAATATTAGAAAGATATCAAGATCTTGTAGTTTTGTGGTTATCCCTTTGTTATCCCCATTAATGCCCAGGCCTCTGTCTTTCTTTTATGTAATTACATGCATTGTTTTGTGATGGCAATTGAAAATTAGAGGGACATGAAAATAGCCCGAGCAGAAGGATGCAGGACTGGCCACGTCAGTTCCCTTGGCTACATTGTATTGTTAGTGAGTGTCTTTTCATTTACTGTAAAATAGAAACCTGCCTTTGAGACAAAGAAAAATTCGAGCCACCCTCTTTTGTTTTTTAATCAACTGACTCAGAGTATTGTTGCTGTCAATCTGATCTATCAGTCTGAAGATTTTTATTCCTGCTCTAGAATATTATTAATTTGATCTGCTGCTCCGAGACTTCTCTGTGCCTGTTGAATTTGATTTGGCTCCGAAGATGAGTCAATGAATAATTCTCACCTTTGGTGTTTCTTTTGTCTTAAATTTTATTTTGTTTGAATATTTTAGCAAATCAAACCCAATAGAGAAAATGAATGTTTGAACCTGTCCAGGTGGACTTATCCCAGGAACAGAAAGATGTTTTGTCATTTGAAAAGCAATCATTGTAATCCAACCTAATAACTGACTGAGAAAGAAAACTGCAGAATCATCTCTATAGATATAAAAACATCAAGACCTCACTGGGTCTTTCAAAAAAATAATCTAACATCTAACTATGTCCAAAACCAACAAAACTTTCATAAAACTGAAGAAGGGCAACTTGATTGTAACAGTTAATCGGGCTGTCGTTGGATCCGTGGGTGTTTAAAGCAACAGAAATTTGTTGTCTCACGGTTCTGGAAGCCAAGAGTCCAAGATCAAGGTGTAGACAGCTGGGAATCTTCCCTCCCTGGCTGGCAGATGGCCTCCTTCGTCCTCTACCTTCGCATGGCCTGAGTGCCTCTGTCATAGGGACGACTAGGCAGATTCTTTCCTTTCTTTCTTCTCCTTTCCAGAGTTGGGACTCGGCCCAGACTATATGTATTTTAAGCAAGGGCTACACCTCTAAGCCAAATGCCCAGACGTCCTTTTACTTGTATAGTTTGAGAAAGGGTTTTACTTACCCAGACTGGTTTTAAACTCACTCTGCATCTCAGCCGTAAACTTGTGATCCTCCTGCCTCAGCCTACCAAGAGTTTGCTGGGAATACAGGCTCTGTAGTGCCACCAGCTCAGCTGACTCATCCTTTTTAAGGAAGTCAGTCCTATCAGATCAGCACCGACTCCTAACCTCATTTAATCCTTAGTTACCCCTTATAATATTGTCACGTTGGTGGTTAGAGCTTCAGCCTATTTTAGTGTTTTTATATTTCTTAAAATTTGGGAACTATGTCTCTTTGTTGACAAAACAGTTGAAATTTAAATGAAACTCAATATTAGCCATGGATCACTAACTTCAATTTGGGCTTATGACTTCCTTCCTTCCATAAGAATGGAAGGTTAACCAAAATGTTTAAAATATGACTTGGCTTAGCTACATATGTTTCCTCTCCCTTCTCCTTTTTTTGTTGGCTTCCTTTGTTTATGTCCCTACTATTGGAAGAAAGCCAAATGTCCTATCAGCCCAAAAGATAAATCAGTACTTTGAGTTGAAATACACCTTTATAGAAAATATTTCTTTAAAATAAATTCAATGAGCAGAGGAGGTATTAACGCGAGGCTTTCATGCCAGCCTTGGGAGGTAGAGGAAGGCAGAACTCCAGGCCCCACTCCAGTCTTCGTATAGACTTCCAGGCCAGCCAGAGCTGCTTAGTGAGACCTTGATTCAAAGGAAAGAAAACAAGGAAAATGATCATGGAAGTGAAATATTTTGTCCATATCTGAGATCAATCAACAAATGTAGGTTATAGATAAGATCTTTGCATATGCCCGATTTGACTTACACTCTTTATTAACAGTAAAAGTGGTTTCCTTAGTGGAGACACAAATAGAGAATCTGGTCAGTAACAACAGTCTTTAATCTCAAGCTGATTCACATCGCAAAGCCAATCAGATGTTTGGGGGGATATGATTGCTTGCATTTTTACATACTAAAACAGCAAGATATAATTTAAATTTTATTAATATGACTGAAATTCTGTTTTCCCATTGCTAGAAAATGTATCCTTTAAGCTAAAACTGATGTGCAAGAGTTTGAGCCATGATATTAGCTTTGTAAATGGCAAGGATAATTACTCAATGTCTCTAAGTTAAAAATGCCAAAACAACACCTCACATCAACAAAGTCATTTCCCCGATACTTCTATATGAATATTTACAAGTATCTCCACCCTGAAGAGATGAAACAGATCACACTGGCATTTGTGTATTATAGGCTCATCATAAAGCTATGTGAGGATGAAGAAAGATGGTCTCTATGAAAAATATCTTCTACTAAGCATAAGGTAACCGAAGCAAGTCCATGTTTATAAACAAGCTTTTCATAATTGATGACCCACTATGGTGGCTTAACTGGCCTTAGCTCATATTCCTTTTTATTTGTACGATAGGTCTAGCTTTTAGGATGGCAGTGACTATAGAATAGCTCAGAGAGCATGGACACAGCATTTTACGGCAGCCATGAGAGCAAGCGGGGACGAACATGTCATGAGCTGTTGTTCAAGTTGACTCTCAGGAAGACACAGATATGCCTTACCTACTCACACACCTTTTCGCTCCACTCTGTGGAATTAACCCTTATCTTTCCATCTTCAACACTGTGTCCATTCAGAGTTGGTTTTAGTGATTTGCTTTCTTTTGCTCCCTTGCCAGCCTATGCCTCCCAAACATGGGAACTAAAGGTGTGTGCAACCATGCCTTGTCATTTTCTGTTGTTCTTGTGGCAGCTTTCTGCTTTACAAATGCACGCTGGACATCATCACACAAACCATGATTCATGCTGAAGTTCAGAGATTCAGAGATTTACTAGGGTAGCATAGGAAAACCCATAAATCATAACTTTTCCTAAGTCAGCATGAAGTGTCAGGAAAGGGACTTCCTTAGTGTCGTCAGTGACACCTTTATCATTACGTTATAGCACTCCACTTTGTAGTTGCTAATCATCTGGGCTTCTGTTCCGTGCAACCATGAAATTAGAGAAAAGCGTGCTGACCAGTGCACACTGGCCAGCTAGGGCCATTCTTCATATGCAATGATCCACATGTGTTACTAAAAATCTGTAGTGTGAGGATAGAACCTTCAGCTCCTGCTAAAGCCATGGTAGAAGGCAGCTGGCTGATTAAGTTTTTTGTTCTGTAGTCTTCTGTTGATTTTATTGATGTACTTGTGGTCTTGTTCTCGGTCCTAATAAACAGAATTCAGCTCCTGTGCATTGAATACCATTGCTTTCTCATCTCTGTTCGAATTCTCTTAGCACCCAGTTCTTTTCAGCACAAACCCAAATCTTTGTATCTGGACTATTTCTTTTCATCTTTTATTTCCTAGAAAAATGTTCTCAAGGTCTCCAGATACATTTTTTTTCCTGAAAGAACTATACAATAATTATGTTTCTCTTTAAATTTGATTTGGGGCACACTTTTGAGCATAAAGATGGTCTTCATGCCATCATTCAAAAATGTGAAAAATAGGGGAAAAAAAACTGAGTAAATTAAATGGTTGTATTATGATACTGCCTTATTATAGACAATTATGCAGCCTTTAAACATATGTCTTAAAAACATAGAAACTTCAAATCTGAATTCCTATAGCATGAAAAGCATAATTTAGCTGTGATAAAATACTTTAAAATATGTGATTAAAATAAAATATGTGCAAAATGAGGTTGGAGAGACGGCTGGATGGTTAAAAGCAACTGTTGCTTTTGTAGATGATCCAAATTTGCTCCCCAAACTCATATTGGGTTATGCAAAATCACCTGTGACTCCAGTTCTAGGGATCCATCCAATGCCCTCTTCTGGCCTCCACAGGCATCTGAACCCCTATAATGCATAAACAGACAAGCAGGCACACACACACACACACACACACACACACACACAAATAAATAAATACATGAATAAATAAATAAAATTTAAAAATCATTATATATATATATAATGATTTTTAAATTTTATATAAATTTTATATATATATATGCTTAACAAAAAAAAAAAAAACAGTGAATTTTACCAGACTAAAAGGTATAGTGACTCACATTTGTAATCCAGAATTTAGGAGGCTAAAGTCGAAAGAGTTCTGCAAATTCAAGGCCAGCCTGGGTTACTTAGTATCTTTCAGGACAACCTAGGCTATAGAGTATAAGCTTATCTCCAAAGGAACAAATAGTAGTAATGGCAAGACAAATCAGTCAAAGTGCCTGCTCCACAAACATCAGGACCTGAGTTCGATTCCCAGAACCTACATTAATAACAAAAAATTCCTAGATTTTGTTGTTCACTTATAATTCCATCTCTGTAGAAGTAGAGACAGAAAGATCCCTGGCACGTGCTGGCCAGGTAGCCTAGCCTAAATCCAGGGGCTCCAAACCAATCAGAGATCCTGTCTCAAAAAGCAAAATGGATAGCTACTGAGGACCAGATCCAAGGTTGATGTCTGACTTTCATGCATTCAAATATTTACATGCATGTATATCTACACACATTACCTAGCATGCATACCCATTCACATTTAAAATAAGAAAAACTACTGAATCAGTGATAATACCATGTTGAGCTTACATTTTTCTTCATTGTTTCCAATTTTTCTAAACAAATGTTCCTTTTCTCATGCGCAGACCTGCACATGGCGTTCCGGGTGAGACAGGACACACATGAGTATATCGGTCACAGACCTGCACATGACATTCCAGAGGACACACATGTAGTATGTGGGCCACAGACTTGCACGTGGCCTTCCAGATGAGAAGACACACATGGAGTATCTGGGTCATATCCCTGTTTTATTTGTGCATTGCTTCATTTTAAAAATCGGAATTTGAGCTGAATGGTGGTGGCACACACCTTTAATCCCAGCACTTGGGAGGCAGAGGCAGGCAGATCTCTGTGAGTACAAGGCCAGAATGGTCACGAGAGAGAAAGAGAAAGGAAGAGAGTTAGTTCAAAGATAGCCAGGGCTACACAGAGAAACCTTGTCTCAAAAAAAAAATCAGAACATGAATTAAACATTTCACAATTTGAATTACCCATAGAGGATGCATTTGGACTAAGGTCTCTTTTTTATTTCATAGTTTTTCTGTCTCTTTTCTGTTGTATTTGTCTTCTATGTTAGTTTAATTGAGTGGGGAGTGGTTGGCTGTCTCCTAGAAGAATTTAATATGTGCTGGGTACATTACATCATAGTAAAAAAGGAAGAAGTCACTTAACAACATGTCAATTTAGGGCTGGCAGGATGATTCAGTTGGTGTGGATGCTTGCCCTGATGTCTAACATCCTGACTTTATTTCCCAGGGCCCACAAACCCATATGGCAAAAGGAGAGAACAGACTCCCGAAAGTTGTCCCCTGACCACCACATATGCACCGTGGCATACAACCCCCCACCCACACTCGTGAGCCTACACTCACACACACAAGTTAATAAGTGTAATTTAAAAAAACTTTAAAAATAGTGAGTGGGTGAGACTAGATATAATGAAAAGAAGAAACAGTGACCAGTGTCAGAGAAGATGTTTTAAAAGGGGGGAAATTTGTTGTTGCTTAAAAAGTTGAATGTAAGTTTATCATATTACCTGGCAGTACCGCTCCTGGACATGTGTCTAAAGGAGATGGAAACGTGTCTACACTGAGCAGGAAATATAGAACAGAATTATTCATATTGGCCAAGATGTGGAAATCAATATTTATCAAGGGATAAAAGAATTTAAAATGTGGTGTATTCATTCAGTTGAATATACATGGGTAAGAGGAAGTAATGATTCAGAGATGCGTGCAGTAACAGAGATGAGTCTCGAGAGATGCTAAGAGCAAGCGGCAGATAGGATAGGAAAGACTGCAGCTTCTCTCATTCACTTTATGTCCAGAGAGCCTATTCGAGGGACGGAAAGAGGCTTAAATTCCTAGCAGTTTGCAGCTACAGGTAGTCAGACGAGACCTCTAAAATGAAAGAAATATTCTAAAACATTCTAAAATAAATTTAGAATTTATTTTAATTTCTAATTTGTGATGATTGCATGCCTTTAAATTCACTAAAATCACCATTCATCTGTACATTTAAAATGGGTGAATTTATGGTATGTAAATTACCTATTAATAAAAACTGTCAAAAATCTGAAAAGACTATTTTCTAGGAAACTCAGCCTGATGAAAAGCTGTCTGTCACTTTCTCTGTATTCCTACTATTTCCTTTGGAGACTGTTTGAAAACTTGCTTGACACTCATGCCGAACAAACAGTCATCAGTTTATTTTAACTGTAGCAAAGACAATATTGCAGAAGTCAACTACTACTCCCTATTTCCCTATCTGCATGCTTCCTGTGGGAGCAAGGGAAACAAAGGGGCCATTTCTTTGGTGTATGTGACAGAAATGTTTGCTCCAATGGGATGTCTTGGTCGCCACTCATTATGGTTGTCATAGAGCATCAAGATACCTGGATGACTGTTTCTCATTCTTCTCTGAGGTTTTACAATTTAAAAAAAAATTCAACCTTGAGCACAAACATGAAACATATGATTTTGTTGTAGTAAACATTTGCCATCCCTATGATTAGGAGCACTTATGATAAAACCAATTCCTGGATAATATATTCAAGAAAACATATATATGGAGAGAGAGAGAGAGATTTGAAAATCCTGCATAAGTATATCTAGGAAAACACATTTCTATTGACCAAAGACTTTGATGACTGAAACATTTGTTATGCAATTTCTAAATAAAGATTTTTTCCCCTTAAATTTCTATTTCATTTTATGTTTTCACTTTGATCTGAGCAACACACAGAAACTTAAAAATAACACTGTTCAGCATCAACTGACAAGCTCATATTTCTTCTAGTTTGTAACTTTTGCACAGCATCAATCCATCCCTCTTTGGGGGCCAATTGTAGCACTCTTTTATGGTTTGTCAATCCTTTTATTCTGTATTATTTACTACCGGTTCAGTTAGAACTGATGTGTCAAAACAGTTCTCTGTTATTGTAGCAAATGTCTGAAATAAATCAATGTGTACAGAGAAAAGGTTTGCTTTGTCTCATAGTTTTCAAGCTGCAGTCCATGACTGTGGGCACTGTTGCTTTGGGCCTATTTGGACTTTTTATGCAAAGAATATGTGACTAAGTAAAGGGATTTATTCCATGACTAGACAACAAGAGAGAAAGAAAGAGGAACAGGCCAGATATCCATCATTCTGTTTGAAGTCGTGTGATCCATAGACCCCGACGCTTAATTGTGGGACCTGGGTAGGAGAAGGGAGAAACACTGCCACCCAGATAAAGCAGGATCACTGCAATCATGCTGCATGATAAACACTGCAATTATGAACACACAGCAATGGATAACTACATAAGATTGGCTACCTCCAACATTCCGCATGAATAGAGAAAGTGCCCATGAAGCTATATCTCTTCCCTGAGATGCTACTGGTCCTTAATGATTGCTGCTGTGGGAGAGGTACCATTTTCTTTAGTAGCACAGCTCCTGGGAGACTAGTAGGAGGAAGAATGGGTTCATAGGGAGAGTAAGGGGTAACAGAAAATGGGATGGTAAATACAACTGTGACCTTGTATATATGTATTAAATTATTTAAAAAGTTTAAAGATCCACAATCTTCCAATAGTTACCACTTTATTTTTTTTAATTTATTTATTTATTAAAGATTTCTGCCTCCTCCCCGCCACTGCCTCCCATTTCCCTCCCCCTCC
>NC_022015.1:60206488-60213988 GCF_000317375.1 Microtus ochrogaster | reverse complement strand
GGCATCTAGGTTGTTTCCAGGTTCTGGTTGATTTAGTTGTAGTGTGGTGATCTGCTCTCAGTGTGGGCTTCACTGTTTCATGCTTGGACTATCCCGCATCCGCTGCGTCTGTACGCCAGTGTCTGCCGCGTCTGCGCACCGGTGTCCACCCTAGTTACCACTTTAAAAGCAAGACTTATACATGGGCCTCTCAGGGCTTTTAAGAACAAACTCCTGAATTGCAATCACCTTGGGCATTGACTGGTCAGGCTTAGGATAATTCTAGATAACTTTACTAGATGGAAGGGTCTCCACCAGTGCTCTCTTTTTGATCATAACTGTAAGGGAATTTGGATTATTGTGTCAAACTGTGTTGGCTCTATGGGATTTTGATTTTTAAGAATTTTTTCCTGGTATTTACTGATTGACTGATTCATTCCTTGAGCCAGGATTTTAGTGAAAGTGAAAATCTACCACATTGCCATCTACCAGAAATAGAAACAGAAGAGAAGAGAAGAGAAGAGAAGAGAAGAGAAGAGAAGAGAAGAGAAGAGAAGAGAAGAGAAGAGAAGAGAAGAGAAGAGGAGAGGGATTGGAAGTATTGAAATCCTAAATTCATTGGAGAGTGGGCCCTGTGATGGAGAACTTCTGTGGATTTTTGTACACTCTGGTTTCTCTTTATCTGCAATGTGGAGCAGAGCTTTGGAGGAATTAGATAGAATTAGGTTCAAATAAACTAGAAAAGAAATGAAATTATCTTAATTATTTTAACAACTGCAATAAAAAAAGAAGTTAGAGTGTACAAAGCTGCCATACAAGTAAAATTAAAAATGTAATATATGAATGTAGGTCAAGAAAAGCATTAGTTTTTATTATAACAGCATTATTCAAAAGAAGAGAAGGGATGGGGGAAAAGAAAGGAAAGGAGGAGTAGAAAGTATTTCACAGTCGTTACAAAGTTATTTTAGATTAAAAAACACAAGACTAAGTTGTGATTTAAGGAAAGACAACCCCCCTATACACACACACACATAATACCAATGGTCCAATCTCATTTGTAGTTAATTTGCCATGAAAGGCACCTGTTGACCAGCATTTGGGTGTTGGTCAGGAAAAACCAAAGCATGAGCCAAACTGTAATTAGGTAAAAAAATGTCCTAGACAGATGGCCATTTTGGCACAATTGATATAAACAATGTATGAATTGATGTGAACTGCTTTAACACATTATTTCTCTCTTCCAAGAAACTTAATGTAGACCCCGTGTGACTCCTGTTTATCGGCTCATCAGTAATTACAGGTCTAAGTTAATCACTTGGTTTATCGCTGGATAATTACTCGGACTGGCCCCTCTAGGTACTTCAGCAACAAGGAAACAGTTTAGCTAAACCATATTAGCTAAAAATCCAAGTCCACCATAAGAGAAATGGAGTGATAAATCTCCGTTTTGAATCTTCCACATAGTTAATACAGCAATGTAAAAAAAAAAAAAATGAATCCCTGCCAGGTTTTGTAGCATACACTTAGAATCCCAGCATTCTCATGCAAAGGAGTGAGAGTCTGAAGTAAGAAACCAGCCTCCTCCCAATAACAGGTGTAACAAGTTCAGGGCCAGCTAGGAATGCACAGGGAAAACTCACCTCCAAGCAAAACAAAATGACAGTTTTTCACAGGCCATTGAAACTAATTAATCACTAACCCTGGTTAACGTTAGTGTCAATCAACTGTGCAATATTACTGGGCAAATGCATTGAATTTTGAATGAATGAGAAGCTTGTTTATCATCGTAACATGCTTTAAGACCCTGATAGGAAAAGGACGTTCAGTTGCATCAGCTTGTGTGTATTTGTTTTGGTGATTATATGCTTTCTCTTAGCTTATGGCTGTATTTGACAGATGGTTTCAGAAGGCAGAAATCAGTGGTTTCCTGGGACCTTGAACACCTTCGTCTCTCCAGCAGTAAATTACATGCAAAAGCATTGACTCTCTGCAATCATCCCACAAACTAATATGGTTAGATGAGAAGATATCCGGGTTCTATTTGTCATGGTTGACTGTGATTTAGTTTATGTTTTGTTAATGACAGTACTTGGGATCAGAGTTAAGAATGCAGCCATAAACTGATTGATGTCAAACTTGCCCCCAAGCACAGCCAGGTCTATGAGAATGCCTGAATAGCATGCCTAGCATCTAAGGTGTTCAATGATTGGTTTTAGGACATCTCAAACCCTGGGCTTGTCAGGGAGATTTCACACGAGAGGGTAAAGTTTGGACAAGAGAGAAAAATTAGAGAAGGCTATACCCACATAATAAGAGGGGTTTTCCCCTTGCCCTTTTTGCCCTTGACCTCTGGGTCAGGCAAAATCTAAAGGGGTATTTGACTTATTCTCTGCTTATGTTGTTTGTGGCTTTACTTCCTATGTGTGAATTTGCCCCTCCCCCTTTTTCTCCTTTGAATTTCTCCTGTGTCAAAGCCTCTGCCGGATTGGTGGCAAACAAGAATGTCTAAGTTAGTTCATTCTCCTTGAGTTGTAGTATTCTGGGGAAAGCCTTGGGTACACAGAGTACGGTGCACACTGCTAGATCCTGAAGTAGGAGTAAGTTGGCTTGTGTGTGGCGAGTGCTTAATTTAGTGACTAGACTCTGTGAAGACTCCACAAAGGGATGATTGCCATTTGAGATTCCCCTTTCAAAAGCTTCCTAAGTTCCACATCCTGCCAAATGTGGAATACTCCAAGCAGCTAAGCGGAAATGAGAGAAAAGCGTGTGATTCTTTCACCAATTAAGCGATTGTAACAATTAGAGTTATGACTGACAATTCTATTGTCTAACACTAAAACATTTAATAAGCTTTGAAATTTCAAAATAGAAATAACACAGCCTTACTAGGTGTTTTTGTTTATGCGTTTTTATTTTTTTGTTCATGCGGCAGTGTTGTCAAAACAGCGGCATTTTCTTAGCTTAGATACGTCGCTTATTTGTTTCATCTTTTCTTGGAATAATAATGGAAATATTTTTTAAACTCTTAACACCCAGTCTGAACAATCACACAGTGCTAGGAGTCTCTAAAATGAGTAAGCATGTGGTTGAGAGCTTGGAGATAAACAGACGGGAAGAAAGTCCTCTTTCCTGCAATATGCAGCCACAAGAAGATTTATACTTAATATTTCAATATTTCATATGCAGTTGAATCGTATTTTTAACTGTGCATCTTATCAGTGCTTTGTCAAAAGTTTCATACTAGAATTCTAAACAGACCATAAGACATTGACTCTTTTTGTCACACGTTATCTGTGACTTTTTAATGTATTTTATTTCCTGCCACCTTCAGAAAGCAAACAGATAAGTAAAATGGAAAAGTTATAGGTGGGAAAGATGTGTGGAGAAGAGCAGACGGCTGGTCACCACCATTGGGACCGCTGAAAACATCTTTCTCAGTTAATTTAAAAGAGATGTATTGGAAACAATGTTTCTCAATTAAGTAAGAACGGAAGAGAGTCAACTAACGCGGGTTAAAAATAAAAGAGATCTGCCCTTCTTAGGGAACTTCAAGAACTGAACTTGGTAAGTGACTGCCCCAAGAGCAGGCTTTCTAGGAAAGAAAGGGGCATTAGCTCATTAAAAAGATAATTATTCCTCCCATCTCTTAAATGTGGATGCTGGTGAATAGGCCTCCCTAAAAGTGTGTGTTGGGGGGGTCACTCTTCCTGGTGATTGACAGGCTCAGCTGCATTAGGAGGAAATAGCTTTGCCTTCCGAATGGTCCTGATCAAGGCTACTGTGTCTTTTCCCTGCTCTGAAGATGTAAGAGTACTATTATGTAGAACATAGACTGAAACTGGGGAAGAGGTATAATCTGTTTCCACCCTGAAAATCCAGGACCCAGTGCCAAAGCTGTTTATCAGCAGGGGTTGGTATGTGGACTAGGGTTTGGGTCTCATGTATATCTTCCAGGTAAGGGTGCTGAACTCAGAAGAGACAAGAAACCAGAGTTTCCTTCTTGCCTTCATGCCTGGAGAACCAAGGACATTTCTGGAACTGTACCTTTTGGGGTTCCTTGCCCCCTAAACTGCCTAACCAGTTCCTATCTCCTATCTTCATCAATAAGACCAATCAGAACTTTTTATTGAACAAACCAAGAACTGCCTGGTATGTGCTGGGTTTACCTCTGACCTCCAAGGAATCCATTGCCTTCAATATAAATTTCATTTAGAGCTCTCTAAAATCACAAGAAACAGCTTGCTCTCTTATTGTGAATCCCTGACTTCTGATACCACAAAGTCTTCCCCTTCTCAGTTATCACATAATTCCTCTGGCATGAAAACTCGGGACTTCCAGAACTACTGAGATGCCATGGCAGAAACTGATTTTTACTATTATTTACTGCTCATGTTGATGTTAGAAACAATCAAATTTTGCTGGTTGAATTTAGGGATAGTCTATCTTCGTGTTACAGTATATTTGAATAAAATGAGTGATTTTATCCAGCACTATGATGCTACTCCTTTAGATGTTTTCTCTCAATATTATTTTACTTAATGCAAACAAATTATTCCTATTCTAATGAAAAATGAATCTTATGCCCCCCAAATTCTAGTCCCCAAATAGATAATATAAAATCTGTTGATTTCCCCTTTCCAAATCTCCAAGATAATTAATTACATATGTATATCTCTAGAAAAGTTTTAATTAGATATTTTAAGATTTTAACACTTGATAAATGTTGGGAGAAAAATTATCATTCATTTTATACTCTATAAAGCTACTGATGGCTTTTTTCTTAACTTGATGTCTAGAAGCAAGCAATATTTATATTTGGAAAATGACAAGCTTGACCCGACTGGCTTCAGCTGACTGACAAGATCACTAATTGGTCTGGGATGTGAAGAATTGCCCGCTGAGTGTTTGGATTAATCCAAGCACGTAGGTGTAAAAGTAATTCCCCGGTGTCCTTAAGTGCAACTGATTTTAAAAGGCCCTGAAGATTTTGATTTTGAAGTAATTCTCCACCACTTTTAAGTGTTGCTGATAAAAACAAATGACAGAAACCAGAACCTCCCTCTAACCAACTGCAATAGTCCCCCATCTTAACTTTGTCTCCTATCCCTGCTTAGCTTCCCAAACTAGACATGATTAGATACGATCAGGGTGGTACAGCTAGAGATGATCTCAGTTGTCTCCATCAATTGGAAGCTGTACCTAAATTCTGAGGACAGGTTACTGATGATTTGGGGGTTTTATTGTTTAACAGTGATACTGTTCCATAACTGCGTTTATCCCCCTTTGGAAGGGGAACATATATTGTCTAATTCTCTGTGTTAACGGCACTTGATGGTCACTGTCTGCAACCATTTGTTCCTGTTAGTTTAGATGCTCTAATTCATTACCTACAATATCTCTATCCACAGAATTTATGGATTTTAATATGTTTAATCACTTTAATATTTCTTTTTATTAATACTCGGATTTCTTCCTTCAAACCAGTGGGCGCCTCCTCCAGTTTCATTCTAAGTTGTATGGACACAGATGTAGTTTACAATCTTCTTTGTTTTTTTTTATACACGATGATTTTATGACAACCCCCTCCCCATCAGCTGTCAAGAAAATACTGTTATTCATAGACTTACACTCTTAACACCAGGTTGTAGTTACGAGCCACCTGGCCATTGCTTCTAAGCCTTTATCGCACAGGAAGGGTTTTTTTAAAGTTTATATTTTCCTATTATGATTTATCTGTTAATTCAGGGAGTGACTCTTTGGTCACATGTGTACCACTTTGCTTTTAAAACTCATTTTCCCCAGGAACGGTTTAATGTAGCTTACACATCACAAGTTATTCATGGGTACCATGAAACTCCTCATCTTTAGAAGACAGCACTGCAGAACATATTGCAATATTTTGTGCTAGCGTTTTATAGGTTTCATATTTTATATATTGCACATGAATTGGCATTTTTAGTTCAATTTCTTCTGAAACTCATCTTGGGGAAACATGCCTTTGCGCTGGAAAAGAGAGCTTGGTGACAATGAAAACACATTAGCAAATCAGAGCCGCTGGCTTATTAACCACCTCTTTTCTAATTAGAGTGTGAAATTTGAATGTTTGGGAGTCTGATTAACTGATAGAGCTATGTCATGGTGCTCATACCAATTTCTGTTTTGATGGGCATTGCAATATAAAGGGGGGAAAAAACAGCAAAGAGACAAGACAAAAAGAAAAGAAAAATAAAGAGTCATTACCCCCATTCAAACTTGGCTTAGCACCTGAGAAAATGTGGCAGCTGTGTTTCAGGTTCATCAGCGTCAAGTAAGATTTACGAATTATTAGCTTACCTTTTGTCTAATGGCAAGGGTGTGGGGGTGCACATGTAGATAAAGCTGAGCCTGGATGTCTGCACCAAAAAAAGATAAACCATTAAAGCAAATTATTCAAGTTACAGAGAAAAAAACTATTCTAGAATATACTTCAGATGTTTCTTGTAAGACACCTGATTCGTGGTAAATGTTTGTTGACTAGTTCTCTTCTTTCCCCTACTCCCCAAATAAAGTTTTATGTAATTTTTAAATCAAGCCCCATTTCTATAATAAGAGCACCTGTGGATATTCTTACGCATATAAACTTTCACATTTGTATCCATAAAAGTGTATGGGAAACACATTAACACAACTAACAAGTGGTTTCCTCTCAAGAGCAATTCTTCTGAGAGAGAGAAAGTGTAAGATGAGAAGTTTATATATTCTACTTTTTCTCGTTTTAAGTTTCAACTTTTATACCTATGTAGTTTGAAAAATATATAAATTAAAAAATAATATTAAAAATTAATTATATTTGTGCTGGTTTTGACCATAAAAGCAATCTGAAAAGAGATATACACAGTAGGTATGAAATATGAAAGTATTCAAAGACATATTTACATATGGCCATTTTTCTAAATTATCTTTTCTATTGGTGAGACAATAGAAATTAATTTCTGCCACTACAGAACCATTCCTGATTTTAAAATTCAGTACGATTTTGTTTTTAAGTATATGTATATTGTGTGCCTGTATGGCAGTTTGTGCACATGTGTGCAGTGCTCACAGAGGCCAGCAGAGGGCACTGGATCCCCTGGAGTTGAAGCTATAGAGCTTTAGCTGCCTGATTCAGGTGCTAGGAACCAAACCAAGGTTGTCTGGAAGAACACCAAGCATTCTTTATTTTCTTTTTGATATTTATTGAGCTCAACATTTTTCTCTGCTCCCCTCCCTGCTTCTCCCCCTTCAACTCTCCCCCAAGGTCCCCATGCTCCCAATTTACTCAGGAGATCTTGTCTTTTTCTACTTCCCATGTAGATTAGATTCATGTATGTCCCTCTTAGGGTCCTCATTGTTGTCTAAGTTCTCTGGGATTGTGATTTGTAGGCTGGTTTTCTTTTCTTTATGTTTAAAAACCACTTATGAGTGAGTACATATAATAATTGTCTTTCTGGGTCTGCGTTACGTCACTCAAAATGATGTTTCTAACTCCATCCATTTGCCTGT
>NC_022015.1:60198356-60206063 GCF_000317375.1 Microtus ochrogaster | reverse complement strand
TGTTTTGATTTGCATTTCTCTGATGACTAAGGATGTTGAACATTTTCTTAAGCATCTTTCAGCCATTTTAGATTCCTCTATTGAGAGTTCTCTATTTAGGTCTGTACTACATTTTTTATTAGATTATTTGTTCTTTTGATGACCAATTTCTTGAGTTCTTTGTCTATTTTGAAGATCAGACCTCTGTCTGATGTGGGGTTGATGAATATCTTTTCCCACTTTGTAGGATGTTGTTTTGTCTTGTTGAGCATGCCCTTTGCTTTACAGAAGCTTTTCAGTTTCAGGAGGTCCCATTTATTAATTGTTTCTTTCAGTGTCTGTGCCACTGGGGCTATATTTAGGAAGTGGTTCTCTGTGTCAGTGCATTCAAGTGTACTTCCCACTTTCTCTTCTATGAGCTTCAGTGGGCTGGCTTTATGTTGAGATCTTTGATCCATTTGGACTTGAGTTTTGTGCATGGTGATAAATATGAATCTATTTTCATTCATCTCCATATTGATATCCAGTTATGCCAGCACCATTTGCTAAATATGCTTTTTCTTTTTTTTCCATTTGATATTTTTTGCTTCTTTGTTGAAAATCAAGTGTTCAAAGGTGTGTGGATTAATATCCGGGTCTTCCTGTCTGTTTATTATGCCAATTCCAGGCTGTTTTCAGTACTATAGCTCTGTAGTAGAGTTTGAAGTCAGACACCAAGTGTTCTTAATCCCTGAGCCAGCTCTTCCCAAAAATCATTTTTATGTTAATAACTTCCCCTCTTTTACATAGAAAAATGTAAAAGATTAAAGTAAACCATAAAGTACAAATTTAGTTCTTGCAAGTGATTCTGAAACATCTATCTGCGATCTGCATTCAAACTCGCCTAACACAGGCACACTGTCCCTTTTCATTTTAGTATTTCCCCCATCTCTCTTTGGTCTCTTTGGGTAGAATGTTCATGTCTATCAACAACTAGGCATTCCTAGAGGACTCAGTTGATCTTGCATTTATTTATAGTCCCCATCCCCCAGTATCCACACAATGGGCATTAGGTAAATTGCTTATAAGCATCTGTGTGTGTGTGTGTGTGTATGTGTGTGTGTGTGTGTGTACATATTCTTATGTGTACATGTGTATGTGAGTAAATGCATTTGTGTGTGCTTGTGTGTGTAGAGGTCACAGGTAAGGTTAATGTTAGGTGTCTTCCTCAATCGTTTCCCCCTTATCATTTGAGAAAGAGTCTCTCACTGACCCCATCGCTTCTCAACAAAGCATGGGGATCAGTCTTTTCTCTGCTCTCCTCATACTAAGATTATAGGTTCATGTCTTATCATCTGGCTCTTTAGGTGGGCACTGGGTATCTGAACGCGGGTCCTCATGCTTGCACACTAAACACTTTATTGACTAAACCATCCTATGTCTCAATATATTTCCCAGCCCACCTCCCAAGCATCTTTTACATATTGGCATCCAGTAACAGCATGCTCCGAGCAATGGCTGAGGACATTCAAGTCTCCTCTGCTCATCACTCTACCTTCTATGGTAGTTAAAGAATGTCTCATTGCATCAATCTCGTGTAAACTCTTGTGAAAATCCAGCTTTAATTCAATCCTCCAAACTTGATGAATCTCCAGTTTTGAGTTCCGCTTACATTCTTTGGAACTGTGTCTGTAGATCCTGATGTGATGAACAAAAGAGGAGAACTCTGGGTACCAGATGGCTTCGTGGGAGGAGGAGCTGCCTGGACACAGAAGAAGCACTGAACCTAGTACAGAAATAATGTCATGGATCTCCAAGTCTATCTTGTCAGAATGTATCTGTGGAGCCCGCCTTTCCTACCTGTGAAATTAAGACAGTGGTATTATGTCTCCACAGGTTACCTTATGGGAAGGGAAAATGAACACCTTTGTTTTAAGACAGAGTTTACTAACTAGTTATATTATTATCAATATATTATATTTAGGCTCTGATAATCTTACAATAATGTTTCTTGAAGGCTAGAGGCTTTGTTAATAAGTGTACTCAATTCGACAAGGTACTGAGAGGTGAAAAATGGGTGATCCGATGACGTTGGAATGGATAATAGTAACCACTATTATTTACTAAGCACTTACCATGTCTTAGGCACTTTTTAAGTGCTCCTCTTATGTTGGTTTTTGATATGTAAAGCAGTCCTATGAAGTAGGTACTGTCATCCAAAATGTGAGAAACCCAAGGCACCAGCCTGGAGGGGATGGCACAGCCAGTAAAGGCTAGGCTCACAACAAAACTATAAACAACCTGAGGCACCAAGGAACTAGCAGGATAGAGGCAGAAAAGATGGCAACTGAGCAGAAAACCCTTGATGCTCCGTTCTGAAGTAGACTATGCAATGGAGCCATAATTGAAAGGAATAGGCTCAAGGGAGGATTGTTGAAGGAGAGAGATCATGGAATCAGTTTGAATTACTTTAATGCAGATGACTAAATAGGGAGTGGTTGATGACACAGAGAAGGAAGTTGCTGTGTCTTCAAGCATGAGAAGAGGTATGGGTGGGAATGAGGCGTTCGGTCAAGAAGCGGGCTAAATGCTTCTCATTACTCATCTGAAAAAGCAGGCTGGCTATCAGAGATTACTAATTCTTTTCAAAATTAAGATTTGATGAATCTGTAATTCTTTGGCAGTTTTACGCTGGAATGCAATATTAAGACTTATCAACCTCAATAAGAATTTCCCGTAATCCTAGAATTTTTTTCTTGTTTCGGATGGGAGGGTGGGGGTTCACTTGGTTTTCATAATAGAAGAACTCTTGATAATAAAAATGTTTAGCCTGCTTAAACTACATTTAATTTGGGCTGCATCTTTGGCGTTTGATTGCTTCCTATTCTGAAACACAAAGTCACCCCGAAAGGCTTCCCTAATGAGCTGGTAATTAGTAGGTTCCTTCTCTCATGGTAACACCTAGTTACCTGAAGACATGCATTTTTAGTCCACACTGCTTTCAACCACCTTTCAGTTTGCTAACAATTATCCTTCTCTTGAATAAAAATCAGTTTTCCTGGGACAAGGGAGTATGGCTCCATGATTAAAGCACTTCTTATGCTTGAGGACCCCAAATTCACTTCCACAGCACCCACATAAAAGCAAGGGCAGCAACCTACCTGTAACCCTAGCACTGGGGAGGCAGGGATGGAAGCTCACTAGTTAGACCAGTCAAATAGTTTTACCAAGTAGGTGAGCTATGGGTTGAGTTAGGGACTATGTCTCAGTCAATAAAGGGGGTTGAAATCAAGAGAGACCCTCAATATCAACCTCTGACCTCTACAAGCATATGTGTGAACACACCCTCACACACACACACACACACACACACACACACGCACATATGTGGGCATTCATGTACACAAATATGTATATACACATGCATACCACATGCACACAAAAATGACATTTTTTCTCTTTTTGCTTACATTTGAGGAAATCACCTTTTCTAGTAACTTATATACACAAAATATTTTTAAATATACCAGGATCTTAAGAGTAGGTAATCTTCATTGCATATGCCACTTATTAATCAATAAATATTTATTGATTGCCCTCTCTGCATTCTAAGAACTTTGGCGGGTAGAAATGAGTCATAGATAAATTAGCACTTACAATGTTCACAGCATTGACGATGGGAGAAGATGGGCACATCTTCATCTCCCACCCCTCCCTCAAGTGAACTTCAAAGGCAATTATAAATTTTTAATGCCACGGGATTATTTGAAATAGACTGTTGACTCTGAATTTAATCTGTGGTCCTGGATCCCGTGCTCTGTGTTTTCTAGACTGACTGGAAATCATAATAAAGGAGAAATTGTCTAAAGAGCCTGCACTTCATTTAATGTAGTACTAATGATAAATTAATTTTCATTTTCCCCTTAAAACAGACTTCTCATTAATCTTCACAGCATTGCTGTGAAGAGCAAGAAGGGAGGTGGTGCTGGAGCTTTCTCTCTTTAATTAGCTCTTTCTGCTGGAGCTAGAGGGGTTGAAAATGTCAAGTTACCCTGTAAATATTTTTCCTGGAACATTTCCCTTGAACTTCCAAGGGGCCTCAACGTTATCACAAAGAGTTATGTTCAGTGACATTTAATAATCAATTACAGAAAACTGTGTCACTTTAATTTCTAGACTTCATCCCCCCCCAAAAAAAAAAGAAAAAGAAAGAAAGAAAGAAAAACATGGACTCCAGAAAGAAAATACGTAGAGAGTTCAAAACATTCACGCTGTTATGTACGTCTGTGTCACTCTGTATTTTTACCCTCCTTTCCCCAGGATTCAAATCTTCAATTTTGCGGAGACAAGAGGACTAGAAAGGAGCTCTGACTTCCCTTTATGAAACCAGCAGTCACTTGCATTGTGTGGAGACCAAAAGGAGCCTGGAATGAGTCACAATGAGCACATGAAATAGTCACTAGACAGTACATTTATTGTTAACACATTAAGCGCTCTGGGTACCTTCTTTGTATAACCAATCTTATTTAAATTAATCATAATGGTCTTTAAACTTTTTTTTTCCTCTGAAACCAAGATCCCTAAAGGATATTTATAATCATTCTCAGTATAAGGTAAACTCTTCAGTTGCTAGGAAACATACTTGCTGAATTTGTTTCTTCACAGATAAGTGAAACACTCCTTCCTGTGCTATTATTCTGTGGGTAAATTAATGCTTATCTGGGGCACATCCAAAGGAGAAGATAACAGGCCAGCCAGCAGAAGCCTAATGCTGAGGAAGGCAGAGCCTGTGTTAGAACTGTCTATAACCTGCAGGAGTGCTGGCCAGGGGGACCCCATGTCATAATGACACACCAATGAGAAGGGAGGCTTTGACCTCCCGCTCTAAAATTATTCTTTCAATAAAGAACAGAACCTTGAGCCAAGTTCAGAGTTCTTCTATGCGTGGACCACATAAAATGACAGGTCTCGTTCCATTGATTTAACTCAAGGGTCAGGACTGGTACTCTCTCTCCTCTCTAGATCTAGTGCTGCTCATGTCTCAGTCTGCGGGTCAAAGACTATTTCTTTTGTGAAGCTGGCACAGACCAACCATTCCTGGGAGCCAAGAATTTGACCTGTCAGCCCAATAATTGGCACCAGCACACAGAAGGTACTCAGGGGTGAATCCTAGCCCTCAATGCGTTCTCTATCCTGGGAGGTGAAGCCTCAGCCCTCAATGCCTCCTCTATCCTGGGGAACGTGGGAATGTTCCTTCTACCATGTCAGGAAACTTCCTTTTGTTATGCTGACTGAGAATTTTTTTCTCTTATAATGGCTTACATTTTGCCTCATCCAAGTAATGGGCTCCTTAATAGGAATCCTCGTCTCAGCATTATGATATGCTGTGCCAAGCACAAGGGAGTTGGACTGAAAGAATGATGTTTGCGTAGTCCTTCATAAAAAACTAGCTAGAAATAATAAGGCCAAGGAAATACATCATTCTCGATGGAATGATTAGAACTGGAACTATTAGAAGATTTCATATGTACTCTTAAAAAACTTATCAAAGTACTTCAATTGGATATGATTAATTTTAAGCTTAAACTTCAGTCAGGGTACTTTCTGCAGTATGTCCTATGGAATATGGGTGCATAGCATATGATTTCTCTAGTCAAATGATTTTTAAAGATCTGTTTATTTTGTGTGTGTGTGTGTGTGTGTGTGTGTGTGTGGGTGTGAGCATGAGTGTATATAGGGTACCACTTGTGCTACTACTCTTGATGGCCAGCAGGGGTATTGGGTCCCTGCTGCTGCATTGTGGGCTCCCCGACATAAGCACTGATAGCTCAGCTCAAGTCCTCCGTATGACTTTTTTTTTTTTTTGTTTATCATGCTCCTAACTACTGAGCCAGCTCTTCAGCCCCTATAATGAAACATTTTAGATATAATTAATATATCAGCTGTTGCTCTGACTGCAAGACAAGGAGAACACTTTAAAGACTTCGGGGTGAAGGGGCAGCCATTGTGTCTGGGTCCCACGTATTCAGGCAGAAGATCATGGCAGTGGGGGAGTATGGAGGAGGCTGTTCCCCTCATGATGGGCAGGAAGCAAATGAACAAAGAAGGGACTGGAGACCAGCTGTAACCTTCAAAGGCACGACTTACTTGTCCAACTGGATCCCACCCCCTCAAGTTTCAGAGTCTCCCAAAATAGTGCATCAGCTGGCTACCAAATGTTCAACTCATAAGCTTCTAGGAACATTTCCTATCCAAATGGTAACATTTTGGGATATATTGTCACAGCAAGCACTGTTGATATGAGTGGCCTGCTCTGTTTCTTCTCTGCTGTGTTGGGTGTTGCTCTCGTTATTACCCACCCGAGGCACTGGCCTTCTCTGCTGTGCTTGTTCCCACTCTTCTCTAACCGGTTTGGGCCAGCTCTACTCTCCAGGTGCATCTAATATAGTTTTGACATTATCTCACCACAGGAAGCTCTCCAATTTTGCCTTCCAAGACATTTGGCTCTGTCTATAGAAAGTATTGTCTTTCAGGACTCGGGAAGGAGTCAGAAGTGCTTTTGATGTCTCAGAGATAGTGGCCAGGGATGCTAACCGTCTTCACATATGCTGCAGAAGCTCTACCAGCAGAAAATAGAAGTTAGACAATGCTTGTGGGCAGTTGGGACTTTCCACAGATTCTCCACTTCATGCCCAAGGAATTCCACAGCCTGGATGGAGCGTTCTCAACCTTGGGTTAGTTCCTGCAAGGTTGTCTTCTCACCAGCTCTTCCTGTATATAGGATATACTTCAGGCAAACCAGGGACTTAGCTTTCCCCCAAGCATAGTTTGGCTTTCTTGCTTCTGCTTCCTCCATGCTGCCTCTCTGCTTTGGTTTCATTGTCCCTGTATCTTCTCTGTACCCTCTGTTTCAGCTAAAATGTCACTCCCTAGAGGAAGTTGTTCTGGGCTTTCTTCTTCCTACTCTTTCAGGTGAAGGTAACTGGCCCAGTGTCTGGATCCCACCACACCACTACATTTCTCTCCTTGTCTTCTGCGTATGACTGACACACACCCCTCTCACTTGTTCTAATAAACACTAAATTCTTGAAAGATCCAGAACATCATGAACACCAGTGACAACTCTGTGACCTGTAAAGCTTTTAATGAATGTGGTCAGTAAATATTTAGATGAAATTCATTTTTCGTTTTTAAAAGAGGCTTCTGATTAGACCCTCTAATTGGTTTTAAATTCACCCACATATTTAACAATAACTGAATCCCTGCTGCTAGTAATGAGGCAATTTTAGGAGCTATGCCCTCATAGAAAGAAAGTGCCCGTGCTTAACAGGAACTGGCTGCAACCAATCTGCAACAAATGAACTGTATTACATATAAACTGCTGCAGTTCCTTTGTCATTTAACAAAAGGATTCTGATTTTATAAAGCACAAATAAATGCTCTCAATTGCGTTGGCTTAAATACATTATTACCAGTGTTGATGAAGTGTTATTTGATTTTTAAATAATTTTTCTTATTTTACATGTATTTATATTTCGCCTGCATGTATGTGCAGGTACCACATATGTGCCTGGTGCGCACAGAGCCAGAAGAGGACATCAGACTCCATGGAACAGGAGTTGAAGACCCGTGAGGCACCACATGGGTGCTGGGAACCCAGACCTGGGCCTGTGGAAGAACAGCTAGTGCTCTTAACTGCTGAGACATCTCCCAGCCCCATAATAAAGTGGTTGTTATATATATATATAT
>NC_022015.1:60194228-60198256 GCF_000317375.1 Microtus ochrogaster | reverse complement strand
AGAGAGAGAGAGAGAGAGAGAGAGAGAGAGAGAGAGAGAGAGAGGAGAAAGAGAGAGGGAGAGAGAGAGAAGAAAACCTAATGAAAATTTATTTTTTAATAGAAAGGTTGACTCAGATCTGAGATTCATACGTAGTAATGCAACCATTCAGTAATGTGACTTATTGGCTTTAGCTACCTCCACCCACAGACTAAAGTGTGAACCAGTTTCAGATCTGGGGAAGGAGAATCTAGAGCAAAGGGGGGAAGTGTAGGAAGAATCTTCCCAGAAATTCCAGATGAAGCAATCTCATCTTACTCATCCTGTTGTTGTTGTTATTTATTTTTATTGATTTTGCTTTTGTTTTTTTTTTGTTTTGTTTTTCTGAGAGCTGACTCAGTGTTTAAGAGCTTTGTCTGCTTTTCCAGAGGACCTGGGTTCAATTCCCAGCACCCACATGGCAGCTCACAATGGAATATAACTCTAGTTCCAAAGTATCTGGCACCCTCACACAGACATACATGCAGGCAAAACACTAAAATAAAAATAAATAAATCTTTAAGGAAAATAAATTTTTGGTAAGTAAATAAGAAATTTCTTTGTGATAGTTTCACACATTTAATATGCTACTAAACTTTGTTTACTTTTACCCCTTAACTCTATTTTTTAATATTATAGTTATATATATACTTTTATGAGTTATAATAATTTGATATGTTAGATAATTTAATAAATTAGGGGATAATTTAATAAATATAAGTCATACGTGAAATACCTCATCCACTTTTTTATGGTGAAGATACCTAAACTCTAGTTTTCCATCTACTTTGTAATGTCTACTGTGTTCTAGTCAGTCACCCTGTGGCCCGAAGTACCGACAGCCTTTCCTAGTGGAAATGCTGACCCATTTGAGCAGCATCTACTTCCTGTTTGCCTCCTCTAGCAAACGCCATTGTTCTCTCTGACCAAGTTTGATCTTTTCCACTTCCCAGTTTAAGTGAGCTCATACAGCATTTGACTGCACCCCTGTCCCCCCTTTTTACGTAGCCTAGTGTTCATGCGTATTGTCACAAAGGAGTGGATGTCTCTTAAGAAAGCTGAAAGAAGCCCACGGAGTGCATGAATACCCTCCTGCTGGGCGCACCTCCACTTGCGAAAAGCCATGTAAGAGCCTTTGAATGAGCCTTTCACTCTTCAGTGAAGACACTCTTTCAGGGCAGTTCAGAATTTCTGTAGTTTTCCTCCCGTCGAGGGTTCTTGTTAGACTCTATCCACGTGCGTAAAGGTCAATTGAAGACGACACTGCTGATGGTGCCCATGACTTACTGTAACCGTGAGATGACATGCTGGGTCACATGTGCAGGATCAAAGACTTCATTGCAATTAGGCAAGGAGCCTAAGAGAACATCTCTTTGTTCAATCCCAAGTTTCCAGTTCCATTGGAATCCTATTTTATAAAAATCTCTGTTATTTGGATGGAAGATAGCTGGATGTGATCTGTTCAGCCCCTAAAAGAAGTGAGCAGGAGGCAGCAGGCTAGGGCAGGGGAAGGGATCTGGGTCCAGTATGAGAAGAACACTGGTAACCAGTACCTTAGATACACTGAATCCTACACAGTGTTTGCAGCACTGGAGTTGAACACTGAGCGATCAGAAAAGAATTCAGCATGTTCAGAATCATCAGAACACGGTCCCCCATGACTCCTCAAGCACCAAAATTCTGATCTCAGTTTAGATCCCCCAAAAAATGCTGTACTTTTAAGCCCTGTACGACTCTGAATCTTCAAAGAAGGAATACTAATAAGTAGTCCTTGTTCTCACTCCAGCTTATTCCCTTACTGTGAGGGAAGCTGGAGTAACGAATGAGTATTCCCCAGTGATAAGCTCTGTGAAGCCCTCGGCTTTTGTTCTTGCCTCCTGCTCATGGAGGACGTCAGTGCCCTAACCTGCGGACTCTGAGTGAGCAGGTATTACGGCAGGATTTGGAAAAGCATTCAAATCATGAAATATGGGGGAAATGGACAGATATTAAGTAGGAACGAATAAATACTGCTTAATTCCAGTTGTAATTCTGTTTACATTTTTTTTGAGTGTTGTAGGGTTCGAAGGCTTACATGATTCGCCTTTTAAGACCGGGTTTGAATATATTCAATTGTTAGAGAAAGGAGTCTTTGACTATTATAAAATGTAGGTAAAACATTAGCACTGAGATGTAAAAATGAGTGTAGCTACTATGCCTGCTTTAAACTCGAATATATTATCATTATAATGGATTAAAACATTTCAGCCAGTGGTTTTATGCTGAAAACCAGAATTATAATAAGACGGAACTAGGCAGACTTAAGTGTCTTTCCCTAGTCAGAAATAGCAAAGGAGAGGCAGTGGGATAGCTCCGCAGGTAAGTGAGCCTGCTGCACAAGTCTGGATACCAGAGGTCAAGCCCTGGATCTCAAGAACTGTGTGCGGAGACAAGTAACTCCACAAAATTGTGCACTCACCACAGCACAACAGTGAAAACATGCTAATCATAAATGAATCGATCAAAAGAAGAAACACCAGCATATGTGTGTTTTGTTTTATTGAGGCAGACTTTCTCTCTGTCGCTCCAGCTTACCTGGAGCTCTGCCTGCTCTTGAACTCTAGTCCATAGTCATCTCACGTAACCGCCCAGCGGGTCAGTTAGTCTAGGGTTGTAACCCACCTGGCAGGTCAGTTATTCCAGGGTCCCAAAGAGGCGCTATCTGAAAAAGACATGGGCAAGAGAGAGGAACGAGGCCAAGCAAGATCTGTTGTCAAAACCTCCATTTATTAGCATAATGGCAGCAGCTTATATAGCCCTTGGATGAGGAATTTGGCTTGGGATGGGGGCAGGGGGCAGGGGCATGGGCAATGGTCAGGAGTCAGTCACGAGGTCATGAGTCATCAGTCAGGAGGTCGCGAGTCCTCGATCAGGAGGTCACTATTCCTTGGTCAGGAGGTCACGAGTAGACACACCTAGTTCTCTATGCAAGCGGAATCGTTCCTTTTGTGATTCCAACCACACACAGTTCTCTAGATAGTTGGAATGTGGGGCAGGTTCCACTAACAGATAGCTCTCAAGATAGTTGGGTGTGGGGTGGGCTCCGCCAACAAACAGTACTCAATACAGTTGGGGTGTGGGGCTCTCTGCAAACATCCCCAGGACAATGGTCCCCACTATACTTTTTGGGAAAATGGCTCCTGACAATCCCAGATTCATAGTCTTCCACCTCAGCCCCCAAGTGCTGCGACTACAGCTGGGTGACACCACATGCATCTGCTCGAACACGCATGCCAATTGGCGCAATTCGAGGGAATCAAGGGATATCAGCAATTGATGCTGTCTGAAAATGTCCTTGCAGTGCCTCCAGCTTTAACCAGTCTTGCCCATGCACCGTGAAGTTGCCTGTTTTGCGCACATTCATTCACCAAGCTTTGGATTGAGAGCCTGTTATGCATATGCAGAATATACACAAAGCTAAAAACAGGCAAAATTCATCTCTGTATTTCCAGAGTTTATGGCATTGGACTGGGACAACAAGAGCTTCTCAGGAAGGTGTTTGTTACCTCAAACAGATTCTCTCATTTGTAATTAATTCAAATTTCAGCCTTGTTTTAGCTGAAAGACTAGTCTCCCAATACATAAACACACGCTTCTGTTCTTCTTTTTTCTTATTTCCACTCCTAGACGCTTCCTCCAGCATAATTCCCGCATGTCATGCCCTCTTCCAAATCCTCAATGGTTCTTGAACGACTTCAGGGTGCTACTCATGTCTCCTTATCGTCAGTGTTCAAGATCTTCTACCATTTGGCTTTCAGTGACTTTTTCCGCTCTTTCATTCCCTGTCACATCTTACACTCCCTGTGACTGGGTCAGTAGTGCAGCGTACGCAGGTTCAAGAGGATAGAATCTGAAGATTGGCCTCTCTGAATCCTGGTCTTACTTCTAATAACACTGAGCTGAGACCTTAGTGATGATATCTAATCTCTCTCTCTCTCTCTCTCTCTCTCTCTCTCTCTCTCTCTCTCTCT
>NC_022015.1:60178784-60194128 GCF_000317375.1 Microtus ochrogaster | reverse complement strand
CTTTAAAGAAAACTAACTCTCCCTTTCCTAGCAACTGTCAAATGTCATTAGATCCTCAGCTAGGACTCTGTGCCCAAATGTTCTCCTCTAGCTAGGACTCTGTGCCCAAATGCTCTCTTCCATGCTATTATTTTGTCTGGCTTGAGATTGCCCAGGTCTTGTATATATAGTTGCAATCCCTGTAAGTTCAAATTTTTAAAATTATTTCTTTTATTTTTTTAAATTATACTTACATCATTTCTGTTATCATTTTGCTGACCTTCCCAGTCACCTGGGTACCCATCCCTTTAGGAGACAAGCTCCACTTACCCCCAATCACCCCCTCCTGCCTAGGCAAGCTGATCTCTCTTCTCCATCCCCTCCCCATTCTTCTAAAGAGGTAACTATTGCCTCTCCCTCTTTCTCTTTTCCCCCCTTTTCCCCCCTTCCCCTTTTTCCCTTCTTCCCCTCCCTCTCTCCCTTACCCATTAAATAAACTCTATGCCCAAGCTCTCTCTGCATGGTGTATCTGTCTGTCTCCCACCCACCAAGGTCACCCACCCTCATGGAGACCTGCTAGGGTCGTGCCATGAATCTTTCAATTTCTCCCTTCTCACTGGGCGGTGATGGCTCACACCTTTAATCTCAGCACTCACTCAGGAGGCAGAGGCAGGAGGATCTCTGTGAATTTGAGGCCAACCTAATCTACAAGAGCTAGTTCCAGGACAGGTTCCAAAGCTACAGAGAAACCCTGTCCTGAAAAACCAAGGAAAAAAAACTCAATTTCTCCCTTTTCTTTTGCTTCTCCATACTCTCCCATACATTCCTGCTTACTCTTTCAAATTCATGGCCTCTTTTCTCATTAATTGGTGTAACATATATTTGCGTGTTTGTTCATATTCCTAAATATATAAATACAACCTGCTAGGTCTGTATAATGTTACATTATATGTGTGTATTTTCAGGGCTGACCAATGGTATTGGCTATCCAATAGCTATGCTCTTTCCTAGATAAGACAATTTCTTTCACGCTCATCATTTTTTAGTTACCTTTTTTTCTTTTTATTTATTTATTTATTTTTGAGGCATGGTCTTTCTATGTAGTCCTGGTTATCCTAGAACTCTCTAATTCTCTATATAGACGAGTCTGGCCTTGAACTCATAGAGATCTGCCTGCCTCTGCCTCCCCACTGTTGGGATTTAAGATGTCCAACACTAATCTTAGCTACCTGTAACTCTTTGAGCAGGGCTAAAGCCTAGCGAGCTTCCCCACCCCACCTCTCCCACCCCTGTCTAATTGGCATGTTTATTGGTATATTTTTGAGACCTTTATCCTTAACCACTCAGCTACATTTTCTCTGCCACAATGTAAAAATATATCTCATAATGAAAATAACTTTGTTTTCAGAGGAACTATTCTAAGCTGAGATAAAGAAATTTGTGGTTCGTTGAATGGGAAGTAGTAACAGGAAGATTGAATGTACGTGGCAGAATTTCAAACTCCAAGCATTCATCTCAATAATAAGAAGAATATAAGAATCAACTAGTCCTGGTGCCTGGGATCAGGGAGTCATTCACAAGGTCTTGTAGTAAAGTGCTGGTGGGGTTCTTCATTTCGTGGTCAGAGCCATTTAAACGTCTTTCTTTAACCTTGAGAATTACAGCCCATTCCTCAAACACTCAGCATACCTGTAAGTAGTTAATGGAGTGGAACAGGTTTGATTCATTGAGAGGTGGTTGGTGAGGAAATGCTCAGGCGTGAGATTCAAGCAATGCTGGGACTCATTTTTAAACAGGCTTTCAACAGGCAATAAAGTGGAGACCCCCCGATGGGATTCAGCAGCAGCAGCAACGGGCCTCGTTCGGCAGAGAATTATCATTGTTCTTAATGCCTAAAGCATCCCTGGTACCGGGCATCAATGACAAGCAAGAAAAGGCTTTGATTGCTTGTTTGTGTTTTAAGAAGGAAAACATGGAAATAATCCTGAATATACTTCTTGCGCACAAAGATAAGAATCAGCTTTAAGTTACTAATCAAAAATGAACGGATGGTATACGCACTGATACCATTAGGACTGGGAACAAACCAGAAACAAAAGAAAACTACGAGAGCTTTGGAAACATGAAAGATTGGTTTGTCTCTTAACAATTTGTCATTGATATGGAGTGCAATTAATTATATCCACCTATTTCTTTCATCTTTGTATGACTGGGTAGAGATTATTAGCTAGAAGGTAGTGGTTCTTTTAAAAAGGGTTGTGCCCTTTCCCTATCTTTGTTGCCATTCTCTCTTTCCTGGCAGAGGAAAATCTGACTCTTCTGCCATCCCAGACAGAAGACAACCACATTGGTTAGCATACAGCTGTTTATCCCAGTAAAGTCCAGGAAAAGTGCTAATGAGTGCAAGCACAAATGATAAATATTAACCCCAGATCCTGAAGGCCAGGTGTCCTCCCAGAACCAGGTCCTGAATTACACAGGGCATTATTTTAAACCCAAATCAAGCCTGAATTAAGGCCAGCACTTTAAAAAGCAGTGGTGTGTTTATGAATCCCTGCAATTTCCTCCTTATCTACGAGCATAGCCAATGCAGACACGTGAACCCTAGCTAAAGGACAGAGGACAAAACTAAATTAACACAAAAATGAGTTCCCGCTTTTCCTCATTGACTTCTCTTAATTCCTGCAAGTTTCCGCTTTTAGGTTTTTAGCTTATAGTTTCCAGAAAATAGTGCATTCTTGAAATATTAATAGAAGAATTCTCACTTTTCCGCCTCCCTGGATAGATTTCCTTTCTACCTGCCAACTCCAAACTGCTTACTTTTTGTTCAAATCTGTCTTACTTCTGAGTAATGTGCTGTCTGCCCTAGTCCCATGTTTCTGAGCAAAGTGCCGGGTAAGAATAGAATGTCAGAAAGAAGTTAATAAAAATGTCTAGTATAAAAGAGCGAGGTGGAGATTGGTGTAGGAGAGTTGGTGGAGGGAGATTTAGATAGCTCGCCCTTAGCTAGGACCTCATTAATGTTATGCCCAGATCACAGAGTCTCCCCCAAACCAACTAGGAGACCGAGCCCTGTATGCAAAAGCAAAAAGCCTTTATTCTCACACAAGTTTGCAGACTCAGTCTCTCCATGTGTTCAATGTGTTGCAGTGGTTGGAGAGCCCCAAGCTCAGTTGAGGTTGAGTTTTTGTAGTAGCAAAGGTGGGGGTGAGGGATTTCTAAGGTTCAGTACCCCTGATTGGCTGACATTTGTCTAAGCGATGGGTGTGTGCTGGCAGGTGATCCTATTGGCAAAGGTTGGAACATTAGGAATTGCCTTTGGATGGTCTGTTCCTGAGTGGTGCCTGGGTAATCTCAGTTTGTCATCTTTCTTGGAACCAGAGAAAAACTACTGAGATTCGGGCCTCTGTTGAGCTTGTCATGGCTGGGTCCTACAACTAGCAAGTAAATTATTGGTCTTGTATTAGTTCTCATTCTCCCAGTAGAGACCCCCTGACTCGCCTGAAGCCCCTCAAAGTTGACCAACTCTCAAAACATTATGGCTTCCAAAATCTATTTAATCAAATTTACTACAGATATTTACCTCTTGGTTCTGTGGGATTGACAAACAATAGGTGTCATGGGAAAATGAGGAAAGAATCACAATTCTAGGACTGGAGATATGGCTCAGTGGTAAAGAGCACTGGCTGCTCTTCCAGAGGTTTTGAGTTCAATTCCCAGCAATCACATGGTGGCCCACAACCATCTGTAATGATACCTGGTGCCCTCTTCTGGCCTGCAGGCATATATGGAGGCAGAATGTATATATACATAATAAATAAATAAGTCTTTTTAAAAAAGAATCACAATTCTACCTCTTAAGGATTTAAGCTGTGTCTCGAAACTGTGACTTCCTGTGTAAAACGTTTGGAGATTTATTATAACAGACAGTAGCTGTGAGAGCCTCAGAAATAAAGGGGTCAGTGACCTAAGATCATTAAGAAAGCTTCCTGGAAGTGAGTGGACTGGAATGGATCCTAAATAATAGATGGAGTTTAAATGGCAAAGAGACGGGACAGAGAACGTCTTAAGCAAATGAAGGGACTATGGATGGGGAAATCTGCCCCGCCTACCCCACTGAATATGAGAATGCACTGAAGTTAGCAGTTCAAACACATTAGTGCTGACCCGTGAATCCCAAGGCTAACAAGCAATGCAGCATGGGTGATGCGTCATCAAACATAGACTATTAGTCAGGGTTTTCTAGAGTAGCCGAACTTAGAGAGAGGGGGGGAGGGTGCTGATCTAACAGTGTCTGGCTAGGAACAAAAAATCCAAGTTGCTGAGTCCAGGAGGCTGAATGACTCAGCTGGTCCTCAGCAGACACTGGAATCCCAAAGAAATGGGTTCTAATGTCAGTGAAGGAATGGACTTGCTAGTGAAACGAGAGCAAAAGCTTCCTTCTTCCATGTCCTTATACAGGCTTCCAGCAGAAGGTGAGGCCCAGATTAAAGGTCTGTCTTTCCACCTCAAGATCCAAATCCAAAGCATGTGTCTTCCTCAAAGATCCATGTCAAAGGTTTTGACAAGAAGGGGATTTAGCCACGTTAAACCCACTTCTAAGATCGCTCACAGACGTGCCCTTCATTTCTGAATTGTAGTTCATCCTAGATGTAGACCAAGATTGGCCATCCCAGCAGATAATCCTTAACTGGGATCCATTCTTTCTGTAACTCTTTGTAGTCTCATGGTCTTATGTTGACTATAAAACCTGAAATTTGGACCCCTTTCTAACTAATAAGGATATTATGTTTAGACCAATTCTATTTGGCACATCTCAGCACCACAACCCTTCCTTTCAGACAAAGGGAAAACTCTCAGAAAGGTAGAAGTAAATGAAACACTAGCTCTTATACAATTGCTTTTAAACACTGGACAGACACAAGTATGATTGGAAAGGCTTAGTCCCAGCGAAGTATATAGGAAATTTATGACCGCCCTATGTTGTGACCTATTTTTCAATATCTTGATGAGAGTGGTGGGCATAGCTGTCATTTTGAAAAGATAAACCAAACTCTCAAATTGCCTTTGTCCTGTACCTCAATGGGAGAAACCATTCAAAAATAAGGTGAGAAGCATAGCAAGCTTTCCAGTTATAAATGGTGCAGAGATTATATGTGGGAGTGCAGGCTAAGGACCTCGATAAGAACTAGACTGGTTCATTGTGTGGACTCGCACATACCATAGTGATGGGGTAAAGTGTTAAAAGATAAGCTTTCCTTCAACCGGTAGATGGCATGGCAGGAGGAAGGAGGCATAAGGTTGTCGATTGGGAATGCTTGCATTGTTAGTTATATGTTCAGAGCTGAGTGAACAGATAGCAGATGCCAAAGGCCTGGTTTCTCACTATGAAGAGTGGAAGCTTAGACACAAGAAAGGACACAGGGAGTCTTGATGGAGATGGCAATAGAGGAGTTGGAGACATGTTTATGAATCCATATTTAGCTTAATATGAATATAGGCGGTTGCACATAGAACTATTGATAGACCTATGTATATACCAAACTTAATTACCCCATACACACACACACACACACACACACACACACACACACACACACAAAATTTCCCAACTCCCGGTGGGTGAAGAGGACTGACAAGCAAAAACATCCTGGCAGCAACAAACACCTTAGGACCAACATCTTGTTTCCTAACATTGTTCTTCAATCAAAGGAAACAAAGATCCATGGAAAATGGGCTGATTGTGGGACTTAGCTGGGGGATTTACACAGTGGACTTGGCACATTTTGTAGTGTCAAAATATAAGCACAAAAACAAAAAAATGATAAAGTATATTAAAAGGATACAGGAACCAAATGGAATGTTTCCCAGTGACCAAAGTTAAAGTTATTTGAACAACAAAATAAATTTATGCTTGCATAAATAATTAAAGTAATTATGCAATTAATGAGGGAAAGAGACAATCTCTCTGCATAATTCTGAATAATTTATGTATAGACCCAATCCTCCTAGACAGAGCAAGACCTCACTCTCACTAAGTGGAGAGTGAGAGAGTGAATTCCTTCTGAATATGCAGGGAAGGGAAGAAAGGCTGGCTTGTCGCTGAAGAACCTGAGGAACAGCACTTCTGCTGAGCTGCCAAGGGTGCTATCCACAGCCAAGTTAGAACAATTCTGCTGTTACAGTGTGATAAAAAATGGGCCCTTATCTTTTTGATCTGCCTTTTCCGAACCCATAATTCACCAATTTCCAATAAGGAGATAGGTTATGAAATAGGTGACTGGCATTTCTCAGAAATGTCAAGATCATCAAAAACAAGAATGGTCTGAGACACTGTGATAGCCACAGCTGCCACAGGTCACCAGGGGAGACATGGTGAGTAAATGCCAGGTGTGACCCTAGATAAGATCCTGGCACATTCTTAAACAACTGAATACTGTACACTGTTATAGTTAATATATCATGTTGTTATATGTACTGTAACCAATGCATCATAATCATATGTTACTAGATATGGTATGGGGTATATGAAAAAACTGTACTATTTATTTTTTAGTTTTTTCCTTCTCCTGAAAAAGGTCATTAAAATAATTTAAGAACTGAAGAACTGCCTCAGTTAGTAAAGTGCCAGCTGTGTAAGTATGATTAGACCCTTACCGCATACAAAGCCAGGAATGGTGGTACACGTCTGTAATCCCACAGCAAGAAAGGCAAAGACAGGCCGGGTGGTGGTGGGGCACACCTTTAATCCCAGCACTTGGGAGGCAGAGGCAGGCAGATCTCTGTGAGTTCAAGGCTAACCTGGTTTACAAGAGCTAGTTCCAGGACAGGCTCCAAAGCTACAAAGAAACCCTGTCAAACTGATGAGATTCAGGTTCAGTGAGAGACCCTGTTCCCCAAAAAACAAGGGGGCGAGTTAGGAAGACATCCACCAATGTCCTGTCTTCTCCACACATACACAAACGTGTGTACATGAATACCTGCAAACCCATGAACACACACACATTAACATAAGCAATGATTTAAAGGAGGAGGTTAGGAATTTGATTAGAATTATATAACTATATTAAACTGTCAAGATATAAATTAATTTTAAAAAGGTTTAAGAACTCCCGAAAAACCAACCAACTGTAGCATGAGGGTCAATATAAATGAACTATTGCAGAGCAGCGAGATGACTCAACAGGTCAAGTGACCTGCCAGCAAGCTTGACAACCCTAGCCCACTTAATGGAAGGAATGAACCAATACCCACAAGTTGCTCCCTGATCTCCACACATGTGCAACAGCATGCACATACCCCCCAACATACATACATACACATATGTGTTCACACACATGTAAAATGAATAAATGCAGAAAAAGATTATTTTTATTATTGTTATTTGATCTGGGTATGATCAACATAGCCTACATCTATAATTCCAGCTCTTGGAAAGTAGAAGCAGATGGATCTCTACAAATTCAAGGTCAGCCTGGTCAACAGAGTGAATTCCAGGCTAGCTAGGGCTGCTTATTGAGCCCCTGCCTAAGAAAAGAAGAGAGAGGGAAAGAGAGAGAGACAGACAGAGAGAGACAGAGAGAGAGACAGAGAGAAAATACTGCTATTTGAAAAGTAAACTTACAACATTTATAATGAAACTGAATCCTTCAAAATATTCTCTAAGTTACCTGAGTATATTTAACCTCAAAAATTCGTATTTCTGCTACTTGTTTCCAGAGCTTGGCAAAGGTTTGATATAAAACAATATAAAGCACCAGATGCCACATGTTTTAGGCCAAGCAGACAGAGCCAAACCGTCTTTATTTGGAGAAAGCAGCCTTTGGTAACACATAATGAGATGGCTGCAGCTGCTGTACTAGTTAGACTTTTTCTCACAGTGATAAATGCCCAAGGGAAATGACTTGAAAGAGGAGAGATGTAATTTAACTAATGGTTGCAGAAGGTCCGCTAGCTCCATTGTTTCCAGGCTGAGCAAAGTCAGAACATGGGGCAAGAGTGTGGTAAAGTAAGCTGTATGTCTTATGGGGACTGGGAAGCAGGGAAAGAGAGAAAGAAAAAGGACCAAAGATTAGGTGCCCTACAAAAGCACTGCCTGTGGACTACCTACCACTAGGCCCCACTTCCCAATAAAGCCGCCAGATTATGACTCTAGTCAACTCCATTGCTAACATCAGCAACCGTACTTCTCAATGATTGTACCCACCAGCTGGGAGCAAAGCCTGCACTTAGTGAGCTTTAGGGATTCGTTTCATAAACAAACCAATGGTGTTCTTGTACGAATTTCCTTACGGAAGTAAACAAGCAGGCTGTGATGCACTGGGGGCTGTCGTGTGCTATTCTCTTATTTGTATTAGAATGTGGGCATTAGTGTAAAATAGAATTCAGATGCTATCAAGAGTTCATCAAACTGTAGATCTAGAAAGCTTACTGGAGAGGCATGAGAGACAGAAATGGAAGCCAAAATGAACAGAGCTCAAAATATCCTAACATTTTCATAGGGGGCCCTGTAAGGGTTTGTTGGGGGGGGTGTTATATAGTTCTTAAGAAAAATGGCTTCAGGGACAGGGTGATGCATCCGTCATCCATGTGTGTCACATTTTACTGTCTGTACTTGTTTGGACCTATCCCTCAGTTTCCTGAAAAACATGCAGAATGGTTTATACATTGTATAAAAAGTTGTAGTAGCAACTAAGTAAAAAATTGGATTTAAAAAAGAAAAACACTGTGATGATAATAATCATGCCTGCTTATGTCAAGTTGTCATAAAAATAAAATGAATTAAAGATTGATAAAGCTGCTAGGTGTGGTGACTCACTCCTATTGTCCCCAAAACAGAAGCAGGCAGATCTCTGCTGTTCTAAGCCAGCTTGGTCTACAGAGTAAGTTACAGGACAGGCAGGAATAGAGAGACACTGCCTCATAAAGAGAGAGAGAGAGAGAGAGAGAGAGAGAGAGAGAGAGAGAGAGAGAGACAGAGACAGAGAGAGACAGAGAGTCCAATTTTATTTTCCTATAACCCCTTAAACACAAGCTAAACATCTTTTCTTGCCAAAACATCAGGCAAAAATCACTCTCAAACAAACGTGAAGCAGAGCTTAGACCCTGAGAAGCATTATGGTGTTCTCTTGGGATTCTGAGTAACCGACAGTCAGTGATCATGGTTAGCTCACATAGCTAGTGATGACAGAGGCAGGAGGTTTAGTCTGTGGTCTCAGTCTGTTGCATCCTCCTCAGGGCCCTTGTCATGTTTCCCTCCCACAGTCTCTCTCTTCCATCCACCTCTAACATCAACTCTAGACAAAATAAGAAGCGCGATTCATCAGAACCAACAGAAGAGATTCTAATTTAGGATGGTCCTTGGTGTTGAGTGGTCGGTATCATGACATACCATGATTCACTGCTGACCGTCCCTGTCTTTCTAACGCAAAAGAACACATTTCTTGCTCTAAATCCAGCCTGTGTTTTATCTTTCATCTTCGGTTATTGGACAATGAGGGGTATGGTGGGATATTTGCACAGCCTCCTCTACGGTTATGGTTATGGGCTGGTCTTTTATGTTTATAAACTTACTCAGACTCTTTTGAAGTCTTACTCGTGTTGATGGCTTCCTATTCTACAGCACAGAAGACAGAAACGCAAACTATTTCTTGTTTAACTAATGACATGATCAAGAAGAGGGTTGTCCTTCTCCATATGATCCACGTGACGAAAGCACAGTCCTAGTAGATCTCATTTTGTGCAGTATCCATTTGCAACATTGAATCCTTGCTGTAATTGAGTATTTTCATATTGATTACTTAGGAAAAAGACTAAGAAATGCTAAGAATAGCTTCTAGAGGCAGATGAAAATGTGGCAATTTGTTCTTGTGATGAATAAGGAAGGTGTTGATAGAATAGGTAAGATCTTCAGTGTGTATGTGTGTGTGTATGTGTATGTGTGGTTATGAATACATAGCATTTTGACAGAATAGGAGAAGTTAATAATTGAAGCTAGTATAAGAGTGTATTCAAATTTGGAAACAATCTAGGTTGATTGATCAGTAAGCTACTGAATATTAATATTCAAGGGTTCTGGAAGACTGAGAGCTGACTGAGAACGTTTCAGAGCACTCCCTGCTCTTCCAGAGGACCCTTATTCAATTGCCAGCACCTACACAGGCAGGCTCACAGCCACTTGTGATTCCAGATCCAAGAGATCGGACAGTCTCTTCTGGCCTTCTCAAGCACCTGCACACATGTGGCGTATACTCACCCAGATGTACACGTGATAATAAACATAAATAAAGGAAATCAATCTTAAGAGAAAAATTATTTGTCAAATGCTTAGTACTTAACCAGGCTTTCTCCTGGGCATCCTCTGTAAAGCATTTTATTCAAGTCTCACAAAAGTTAGTGTTATTTTTTTATCCTCAGTTTACAGATGGAAAAAGTAATTCAAGATTCATCTTAGGTCAAGGAGTAGATGGCCAAGTGATCGGTATTTGAATCAGATCATCTGATACATACATATGTATGTATGTATGTATTGGTTTTTACAGACAAATTTTCTCTGTGTATCCCTGACTGCGCTGTCCCAGAACTCTCTCGGTGGACCAGGCTAGCCTTGAACTCAGATAATTTCCTGCCTCTGCCTCAGGACTACTGGGATTAAAGGCGTGAGCCACCACTGCTTGACATAATATATTTTTTTCACATAATCTATTTTATTCTTTCAGATTCAGATGTATGCAAATCATGACTTTGCCTTTCTTAGCCTATTTACCAACATGCAAAAAAATTTAAGATAAAAAATTACAAATTTAGCTGGCTATAGGGACTCATGTTTTTTTTTTTTTTCTTTGTTTACTTTTGAGACAGGGTACTCACTCTGTGGACCAGGCTGACCTTGAACTCACAAAAATCCTCCCGCCTCTACCTCCCGAGTTCTGGGAGTGCTTGGATTAAAGGCCTGTGCCTAGCAGGGTTCATGCTTTTAATTCCCCTACTCAGGACGCTGAGGTAGGTAGACTTCTGTGAGTTCAAGGTCTGTCTGGTCTGTATATGGAGTTCCAAACCAACCAACATGGTGGGTAAGATTTTGTTTCAAAATATAAATAAATAGAAATTGCAACTTGGCTGTCAGTTAAATATCAGAGTGCTTACTGACAAGATAAACACCCAACAGCTCTTGGCAGAGGCCATGGCACAAAAGGTGATTGTCCCCCAATTCTGGGCAGGTTATGGTGAAGCTAGAGGCCACCAGTCAAAATATTAAAGAGGGTATGGAGAGCGCCGTGCAGAGCACACTGGTTCCGGAGCTCATGGTCGGTTGAGGGAATGTTTTGATTTGTCACGGTCCGGCAAGAGGAGGTTATTGGTTTATAACTGTGCACTACTCATGATCAGCAGGCTTTATCAACGGTACCTACTGGGCCTTATTCCCTACTTTCCAAAAACTTGAAAAGGGTAGACAATACAGCCTGACAACTAAGTAACAGCTACCCTTGTCAGGGAGGTGCTGTTACTATAGACAGATGGATCCGGGTTTGGCAGCAACCAGACAGGGCAAAAATTCTTGCCACAGAGAGCTAGAAGTTCGGATCCAGAAGCTGGTGTATGTATGTATGGTGCATACATCCCAGGATAAAGGCATAAAGCAACAGTGGGCAGTGGTTTATATTCCTGGAATGAGCTCACCAGAGAATTCTTTATGTCTATTGTACAACTTGTACATTTTTGCATTTGATTTGTCTGTTTTATAAGTTTCTCTCTAATCAAAGCCTTCAGTAAAACACGGGGTGGGGTGCTTGATGTATAAGAATGCTTGTTGAATAATTTATTCTCGGGAGCCTTGGAAAAAGCCAGAGTGAGGATATATCAGAGAATAAGCTCAGATGCAGCTTTAAGTAATTCCTAAAACAACACAACAGCACGGCAGTTAACTCAGAGATGCTAGAGAGAAGGATCTTCGCCATCTGGAATATGCTGATGTATTTTTAGACTGGAGTCCGGAGGTGGTCTTCGGAGGAAAAGCAGACCCTCTAAAGCCCTGGAAATGCTAAGCCATCTGGCTGGAAGAACAGCATTAGCAAATACCTGTGGAGATTAATAATCACACTTGCCTAGCAGGACCACAGAGCTCAGTGATGGGGTGACTGGAAGAGGCTCACTCACATAGGAGCCCGAATGGCAGAGAGAGTTCAGTGGTATAGGGACAGCCATAGAGGCTAGCACGGTCAACAGCACAAGCTCTACCTGGGAACTTTGTCATGTGCGGGCAACAAGACAGATTTAGGTTATGCGAATCTTAAGATGTATCTGATTTAGACTATCCCATTTGAGGGAAATACTACAAAATTACAGATGCAAATACGGTTGATCACATCACAAGCCTCAGAATTTGCTAGTTAAGCGAGAGAGCTAGGATCCCAAGCCTCATTAGCTTCTGAAATGTCTGCCTCTATCGCAACAGATTTAACCAATAGGGACATAATAGGAGCTCCAAATAAATATAAATTTTTCTATTATGAATCTTAAAAAGGTAAAAATAAGAATGTGGAAGTCTTATATTTTATTTAATCCAATATAGCCTAGTAATATTTCAATTTGTGATAAATACAAAATTACTGATGAGATATTTTACAATCATTTTGTACCATATATTTGAACTCTGGTGTTCATATATAATACATTTTTTATTTATATATATATATTTTTTTATTTACATATGTAGCATTAACCAATAAGGACTAGCCACATGTTTAGTGTTAGGTAGTTTTGTGTGTGTAAGAGCCTCTGAACTAAACGGGGTATAACTAGAGCCTTGCTGTACTCCCAAAAGATCTATGAGTCATCACCAATACCATCACCACCATCACCATCAGTACCACTATCTCCATCACCACCATCACCATCAGTACCACTATCTCCATCACCACCATCACCATCAGCACCACTGTCTCCATCACCAGCATCACCAGCAGCAGCAGCAGCATCATTAAAGAGCTTGTTCAAACACAAGATGCTAGACTTTGTTTAAGACATGCTAAATTAGAATATAAGAATAGGCTCTTAAGTTTTCCTGGTAATTCACATGCACATTAAAGATTGAGATACGAGCTCCAAGCAACTAAAATTGGGATATCTGAAACAAAAGACGCAAGAGTTCTCAAAGAGGTCCTATAGGAACAATGTTGCAAGAATGAGTAATGGAAGCCACGACAAATGAAGTTGGAAGAGGATAGTGAGAACTGAAAATTCCCACCGTGCAGTTTCAGGAACAGAATGGAAAAGAGGTGGTGCACCATAAACTGAGTTTTGATTACTTTTGGCATTGAAGAGGATGGCATCATGATGGTGCAACTTTTAAAAAGTACATCACCCAAGCAGGAGTTACAGGAATTTTTTTCAACTAAGTTATGAAAGGCTCATAGGATGTTTCTCCTTTTCTGCCACATCCGTCTTCCTTCCTCTGGTAACCTATTTGAAATAATGGTAGCTTTGACTGCACAGAGACTTTGGAAGACATGTGTGTGAGAACAGCTCTGAAATTTTACGATTGAAAAATGTACATGTTGGTTCAGAGCTAAAGATGAAAACCGAGCATCCTTCAGCTGCCTAGCTGAACAGCTTTATGCTGATAGCCTTGCTTGGTTATATGTCGTAGCTGACAGTGGCTGAACAGCAGTGTGCAGGGCTTGAATGCTTCGGGTCTCCTGTGACGGTGACGTATTTGTTTAATTATAAAAACATCTCTCATTGTAGTTGTAAATGGCATTTACTCACCTTTGCTGCCACATCATCTTCTATTGCTGATTGGATTCAAGAAAACATAAACATCTTTCACTGGAGCATCAATCATATGTTAGGATTCAAAAGAATCCGTTTCGTTCTCTGAGCAGAGATGTTGTTTTATTGTGACGGACTTTCAAAAAAAAACTACCTGGTTGATTTAGCAAACGGAATGCTTTCATTTCTAAACAAAAACCCAGATGTGTGTAACCACATATTCAAGTTCACGTTTCCTTAATCAGTTCAGTATCTGGAACATAATTGGCAACAAATAAATACAAGGGTAAATGGCAAGATACTAGGTGAATATCAATGTGACAGTTATTTCCATTTCTCCTACTTACAGTTGATAAAAATTGCTTTAAGTTGGATTATTTTGATGAATTAATCAGCTATTTCAATAAAATTTATTTTACCTGTTTTATAAAATTTAATTTATTTATTTAATATTGATTGATGTCCTCAGAAGTTTGTTTCTGTAAATTAAAGCATCAAAAGAGACTGCCACTCATTAGTGAATCATGTACAAGTAGCCTATATTTTTAGAGTAACCTTTTTCAAGGAGGAAAAAAAAATAGAAAACAACCCTTTAAACAATTTCATACTAGATTATTTCTGTCCTTTGTGGACAAGACACACAGAGAGAAAATTATGTGTTGCACGCCCTGACACAAAAAGTAGTCATCAGATTTAATGTTCTTATAGCTTAGGACCAACCATAGACATGTGGATATGTACTGTGTGCCAATGACTCTTCTAGACCATAGCAGGTACAGCAAAAGTAAAAGTAAAGAGCCTTTATTTTATGCAAGTTGGCAAACTCGGTCTCTCTGTGTGCCCAACATATTGGAATAATCAGAGCTCCCAGAACTCAGTTAGAGTTGGCTTTTTACAGTAGTAAAGGTGGAGGTGAGGGATTTCTAAGTTTCAGGACCCCTGATTGGCTGACATTTGTCTAGGGGTGTCCTGATGAGTGCTTGCTGATCCTATCTACAACTGTTGGAATACAAGGAATTTACTTTGGATGGCCTGTTCTTGGGTGATGCCTGGATAATCTCAATTTGTGGTCCTTCCTGCAACCAGGTATTGCCTCAGGGTAAACTACTGAGACTCAGGCTTCCATTAAACTTATCACGGCTGAATCAAACACTGGCAAGCGATAATGGTTAGAAATGAAGTACTTCGAACTTGGGTCTTCAAACTTTTTGTTATACTTCTCATCCATTTCTATAAGGGCATTTTTTTTACATGATGTTTAAGGGACTCTATTGCTTTCATAAAGTCAATTTTTTCCATTTCTTCTGTGTTAGGGTGTTCAAGTCCTTCTGTTGTAGGATCGTTGGGTTCTGGTGTTTTCATGTTGTTTTTCAGGTTGTTGGGTGAATTCTTGCCTTGGCACCTGCCCATCTCTTCCTACTGATGCTATCTAATGGGTCTTCTAAAACAGGATCAGGTTTCCCTGCTGGCCAGGGGCCCTGCTTACAAAATGACACCCCCCCGTTTCCTGGCTCCCGCCGCCCCAAGTTTGAACTTGTGTTTCAACAGAACTTGTGTATTTAAAAAAAAGAGGAAAGTAAGGTACATATCAGGGA
>NC_022015.1:60176992-60178102 GCF_000317375.1 Microtus ochrogaster | reverse complement strand
CTGTACCGTCCTGGCTAGCCTGAGACTCACTATATAGACCAGGCTAGTCTTGAAATCATAAATATCGACCTGCCTCTGTTTTCCAAGTGCTGGAATTAAAGGTGTACATATGTCAGCTTTAAAGCATCTGGTTCAATGGCCAGCTTTTAATGTGAGATATAAATGAACAGAGAAAATCCAGGACAAGGCCAAAGTTTCTAGCCTTCAGAGCGGTGTGGATCCCAAGGCTTTGCTATGGAAATGGGAAACTTCCCCATTTGCCTGGTGACTCAGTGGGAGACTGATTTCCTGTCCTGCGCACCCCACATTTGTTCCCTCCCAGCTTAATTCAGTCTCCGCCTCCACAGTGAAGGTGGCCAGTTCTGGGGCTGGTGTTGAGAGGTGAGGTGGATTCACTGTCTTTAGCCTCAGGTCTACCCTAAAGCTGGTCAGAGAACAACATGTTGCTCATGTCGCTCTCTAGGGAAAGGAAGAGAGTTATTAAATCTCTCCTTAGTTGTTAATGGCTCAGTGATTAGAAGGAAGATTGAAATGTGTTCAAAGATGAAAGTTTCAAAAAAACATTTTTTTTAGCAACTTGAAATTCTTCACTTCAACAACACAAATGAGCTGGAGACAGAAATTGAGTTTTATTCATTTCTGCTTTGAAAATAAATGTGTAAAGCCTTTTTGTTCCTTTAGTTTTGATCGCCTTAAATTTCTCTGTGAATTTAAATACAGAGACAGAGACATATTTTTACATTTTTGAGCTATAGTAACAATGAGTTTATTTGCTCAATAATTTGTGTTTTCTTGTCTAAAAGTGGCAAATATTATAAAATTATAGAACTACTTATAGCCATTTTATCCAACTAGACAACATAATGACGGTGTTATCAATGTAGTAGAAAACCTAAAGCAGCAGCATTCTTAAGAAGAAGCAATCAAATTAAACATTTTTGTTTTTGGTTTTGAGGGTATCAACTCTTTAATTAATGTGCAGAACAAATTTTCAAAGTAAAATGCTTTTTGTTTTAAAAACTAGTATAGAACTGGGTGATGGTGATACCTGGCTTTAATCCCAGCACTCAGGGGACAGAGACAAGCAGATCTCTGAGTTGAAGGCCAGCC
>NC_022015.1:60176169-60176767 GCF_000317375.1 Microtus ochrogaster | reverse complement strand
AGAAGAAGAAGAAGAAGAAGAAGAAGAAGAAGAAGAAGAAGAAGAAGAAGAAGAAGAAGAAGAAGAAGAAGAAGAAGAAGAAGAAGAGACACTTAACTTATTTTATAAGGAACAGGAAGGAAGGTAACTTATTTTATAAGGAGCAGGAAGGTGGTGGGAGGGAGGGAGGCTCTAAGAAGAGGTAAAGGAGAGAAGCACAGCTCCCAGCTCCCACCAAGCCTCCAGGCACACAAGGAGAGGAGTCTGAGTCACTGTTGCTGCCCACAGCTGCTGGAACCTAGAGGGAGAGAAAGGGGAAAAAACAACAACAAAAAATCTAGTCTATCTCTCTGCCTTCCTCCACAGGAATCCTTTTTCTCACAGCTGTGCCTTAATGCCAGCAAGGGCCACTTCCTCCCAGGTGCGGCCTCAGTAGCTGAGGAAAATGGGGAGCTAGAGAGATGGCTTAGACTAAGAGCATGCGCTCCCTGGAGCTGAAAGAGAAAACTCCACAAAACTTACCTCATTTATACCAACTCCCATTGCTATCTAGGCATGACTTGTGAAGATATTATTGTGAAAGTAAGTCTTTTGTTCTCTCTCTCAAAGTAAGTCTTTT
>NC_022015.1:60165454-60175455 GCF_000317375.1 Microtus ochrogaster | reverse complement strand
GGGGGGGGGCAGTTTAAGTAGCCTGTGGGAGTGGTCTTGACCTTCCCTGGGGAGGGCACCATTTGGTGGCCTTTCTCAGAGGTGGAGTTTGGACTAAGGCAACTCCCAGGGGAGGGGGCTTGAAATGGAGTTCCTGCCCAGTATTCCAAAGAGGAGTACCAGGGGCTGGGATGAGACCCCCTACTATAATAGTCAGTAAAGCTTCAACCCTTGTAAATCCCAGTTAAAAATTTCAGGAAAGTGTCCTTCATTCCTCCCCATGTGGGGCTTTCTGGGTTCTTTGATAAATACAGAGGCAGAGAGATAGAGGGAAGGAAGAGAGGGAAGGAGGAAGAAAGACAGACAGAGAGAGAGAGAGAGAGACAGACAGACAGACAGACAGACAGACAGAGAGATTCACATGATAGCATTCAAGCAGGCACAGATTCAGCTTCCTAGGACAGACAGACAGGGGACAGTAAAAGAAACAGGGAGAGAGAAGGAGAGACTTCAAATCTTGGCTCACTCTTTGTGAAGCCACTCCAAGGGACAGAGTTTTGGTATCTTTTTCTTAATGCCACACCGGTATATTTTGGGTACTCTGAAGTTATTTGTAATGTGTTTAACCGGCACAATGACTGATTCATATCATGTAATATACAGATGAGCTGAACACCTAAAAATCTAAACAGTAGAGAGTAACCCAAAACAAGCATTATTTCAGGAGAAAATTTTATTTCATTTCTAATACTTAAAAATTATAAAATACCTCATTTGCCATGCAAGATGACTGGTAATGAAGCCATTTTATATTGCCTTATTAAATATAATTAATACTAAAAGTTTTTGAACCTACATTATGTCGAATTGCCATCTAACTGATTGTGTCTGAGGCAATTTTCATGCCTAATTCTTAGAAACCTGGTTTGGACACCAAATGACCAAAAATCCATTATCTAGCCTTAGGCAAGGCTTTGTTTAAGCAAGCACACTGTGTACAAAAGTTTCCCTTCTCAAATACTGTAATTTTTAGTCATAGATTTTATTCCCAAAATAAGAAGAAAAATGAAATTAGCAAATTAAGTTTGAAAATTCAGGTATATGTCATTTCAACAGTTTTAATTTCTCCAGTTTCTCTTTTGTACTCATCCCTCCCTCTGTTTAAACCCCCTCCCACTCCTCTATCTTTTTTATAATTTACTTATTTTTATTTTATGTGCTTTAGTGTTTTGCCTGCATTCATGTCTGTGTGACAGTGCTGGATCTCTTAGAATTATGTAGGTGTTGGGAATTGAACCTGGGTCCTCTGGAAGAGCAGCCAGTGCTCTTAACTGCTGAGCTATTTCTTCATCTTCTCATTCTTTCTTTAAAAATAAAAAGTTCTTGCCAGTTTTACAGTGTATGATCTGAAAAACAAAACAAAACAGAACAAAAACAAAACTTATCTTAAATCAAAGAAAAAGATTAAAGCATAAGAGATATTGCCCATGATCTCAATATGTTTATATTTTGAAAGACAAGGAGAATTGATTGATTGATTGATTGATTGACAAATAGAAGTGTAGAAAGCTAGAGATATTTATTAGTGTTTCTGGTAGTGGGTGGGTATAAATATAAAACAACACAAGGAAGAAATGTACAAAGAAAACTACAGGAGCTGAGGGTGTGGCTCAGTTGTGCTTACATGGCTTGCACAAAGCCCTGGGTTCCATCCCCAGCACCACGTACATTGTGTGTGGAGGTGCACAGCTGTAACCCAAGAACTGAGGATGTAGAACAGCAAAATCAGGAGCTGCTAGTTATCCGTGGCTAACTATAAGTTCTAAGCTAGCCTGGGACATAAGATCCTTCACCTCTGCTAACAATGATATTATTATTGTTGCTTCTATGTGAGACTAAGTGATGAATCATCTTAGAAGACTAGGAATACAAGAGACACAATTGCCAAAGCAAACTCTTGTTTCATGAATCATGTAACAGATTTTGTTCATTATGGGTTACAAGGTAAGCATTGTACTATCTCTTTTGGTACCCTAGCACTAACTCCTCTTTATTCTGAAAAGAACTCTCAGGCACAACCACTCTTACTTAACACAGATACCAATAGACACTAGACATAGCTGTGGCTTCTCCCTCACAGTCCCAGCTTTGTGAAGTGACCGCTTGATGGGTTTTTGACACCAAAAAGAATGCAAAGAAATTTACAAAAGGACCAAATGATGTAGCGGGGGCGGGGGGGGGTGAGATGGAGGGATTTCATTTAGAGATTATTTAGTGGTCTGAAAAGCATCAGAGAATGGGTACTTGCAACACTGGATTGATACTGACAGTGACATTTTCCTTATTCTTTCAGTTCCAAGTTAGTAACAGCACTGTGGATACATCCCCTTATTCTTCCTTGAAGAAGTACTGCAATGAAATATGTACTCTAAGCACTTCTAACCCTTGACATGAAATATCTGCTACTTTAACGCTTTGCTGGGACAATTCTTCACATCATAAATCCATCCACCTGCATAGTAGATGGGAGATTAGACAGAGAAGTTCCTGGGATGAATTATTAAAAACTAAATGTTGTTCAGGAAAAGTCTTTTGAAGCATTGTTTCTATTATCAACAAAAATATCTAATAACTAAACTATTAAGTATAATTAATTTGACATCCATATACTATGAAACATGCTTTACATATACCTATTGACACATTTTATAAGCATATTTTCCCTGTGAGTCTCTGAAAGAATTTCTTCTGCTTTTCAAATACGTTATCTAGGTACAACTGCCTTTTTTAAAATGATACCAACTAGAATAATATAAAAACATATTTTTTATATGTAAAATGTGTGCAACCTTTATTCTGTTAGAATAGATCCTTTTCCACCCAGGCTGACTTGGAGGTTTTCCCTGAGGTTGCTGATTGTAAGGTGTAAAATACTCAGTATTGTATGGAACATCTTTCATTGAAGAAGAAGATAAGACAGCATTTCATCCCCACATAAACCACCTGCTTAGAGCTCTAAATGTATTATGGGCTCCAGAAGGACTATTAAACACTCACCCACCAAGTGAGCATCCTAGGAGTCCCTCGGTGCACAGCCACCGTTCACCTGGACCTCTTGGCCATGTGTTTTTTATCGTGCCATCACTTTAATCAAGATTTATTTGTCTTCACTATGTATCTCCAAATATTCCTTTTCTGTTCACTAAATCCTTCAGAGCATCCAGGCTCCAGCATCATCTGTCTTTTCCTAAACAGGGACTGTTTTGAATTCAATATTATGTTCACTGTGCAGAGATCCTGTTGATTTCCCCAGGATGAAAACACTTCTGAGTCACGTGCAAGGACCTGAAGACAAAATCTGGCCCTGAAGTTGCCTGAGATTATTCATGGGGAGAATTTCCCAGCTCTGTCTTTGTTCCTGCCTACAGCCATGGAAGGCCTCTTAAATCACTGACAGAAAATTTAGGTCAACACATTGCCTGAGGCCATTTAAATTTCAAATCTGCTGCCATTTTCCTGCTTCTAGCAAATGGGAGGGAAAAGGATTGTGCCTACCTACAGCAGTGAAGCCAGAGCTGGGATTGGGCACAGAGAACTTTAAGTCAGAGGCAGACTTATTTATGCTCTGCTGGAGGAAGTGTGTCAAGAAGGTTAATGAGTCTAAATTGGGATGCTGGCTTCTGAGTCAGAGCTGAGCTGGGACTGTACTCGGGGATGGGAGTTAGTCTCTGTCACAGATGCTGTAGCCCTCTGACAGTATGGCTTGACTGTATCTCTACTGTAATCGTGGAACCTGTTATTGTAGGCCCACAGAAACGATCTGTGAACAAAGCCCAGATTCTGTGATTTGTTTAAACCAGTCAAGTGACAGGAACAAAATGCTTAGAGTTTGCAGGCCTCCATTGCTAGCCCAGAACCCACGCACCATGGTCGTGAGTCACCTGACAATCGCAATTGGATGAATTCTGCCCTTTTCCTGTGAGCAGCTACCATTCTGTCACTTCTAAGACTGTTGGCCCTGAAGGCAGAATCAAAGGATTAGATTTTGATTTTCATTTCTTAGAATACTCGGAGTTGTAGCAAGAAACACAGTTAGCATCCACATCTTACTCTCCTGATACCTTTACAGTGAAAAAGACCCAGAAGCATTTTATAAAACTAGTGTCAGTTTAGGCAGGAAAAGGACAATTAGAGTCCAAGTATTTCTAGAAAGTTAAATCCTAATCCAGACCTTATATGGTGACACATGCCTTTAATCCTAGCCCTTGGGAAGTCAAAGAGATCTCTGAGTTTGAGGCCAGTCACAGTTACATAGTGAGACCCTGTTTTCAAAAAAAAAGGCAGGTCGGGAGGGGGAAGGGGTTGAGTCATATATAATATTCTTATACATACATATGTCCTACATATTTAGCTATTATGCATTTATTTCTTTATTTGTTATATATAGTAGCACGATGAACGGGCACAGGAACCAGATTGAATGAGATACCAATGACCAAATTTTAGACAATTTGAATGACAAAAATAACAATAAATAAATCCATGATTATAGGAGATATCAATGAATCTATGTTCATGTAAGTATTTGCTTACATTATGAAGGAGATAAAAGTGGGTGTTCTCATTGAGTGTAATTCTTAATAATAAATGTAAAAGGAATGATAGAAATCAAATAACAATTCTATAAATTCATAGTATTAATTTTTATTGAGAATAATCAGCAGTACATGTTAATCTTAATCAGGTATCATGATTCTCAAGTATGTCATATCAAATGATATTTATTAATTAATGAAATTATAGTAGAAAACTGGCAGATATTGCCTTAACCAAATGATTAAATTAACATCAAAGTGAGTAGTAAGAAATCTCAGCATGGTGGAGCTCCTTATGTGATGAGGGAGGGAGGATGCAATACCATTTCTTGGATAAACATATATGTATGACTATTCAATAAATGTATAAATATAAGTATATCACAAACAATGTCTAACCTCAGTCAAATTGAGAGCAAGTGTTAGAAATTATGAAATCCAGAGGCATTCTACAAAATGATTAGCCAGGTGTCATTAAAAGAGTCACACTTGTAAGAGAAAGAAATACCAAGGGAATATTTGAAAGAATTAAGGGCCGGGCGGTTGTGGTGCACATCTTTAATCCCAGCATGTCTTTAATCGCAGGCAGAGGCAGGCAGATTTCTGTAAGTTCGAGGCCAGCCTGGTCTACAGAAAGAGTTCCAGGACAGGCTCCAAGGCTGCACAGAAAAAAACCTATCTCAAACAATAAAATAAAATAAAAAAATAAACAAAGAAAGAAAGAACTGAGAGGACTTGAAAATGAGTGTATTGCCCAAATATGCACTGAGTCCTTCAGAAGGAAAGACTGTTAGTGTGCAGCTGGAACCTCCTATGACATAGATCAGCACACCCGAATCCTTTCCTTAGCATCTTAATGTTGGTAATGTAAGATGTCAACAATATGGAAAACTGAGTAAGGCTATACAAGAACCATGTGGGTTAGCTTTGTGGCCGTTTGGTTTGGTTTGGTTATGCATCCAAACCTTTTTTAATACCAGTAAGATCCAAGGTCAGTTTTTGTAGTCACAACTGGTCCTTCAGCTTCTAGCAGGCTTGAACTTCCAGCCCTTGGAGCTGATGAGGCTGTGTGGGGTTCCTGAGGATCACCTCATTGGAGCCATGCTGAAAGGCCAGTACGCCTCTCAGTCCTTTCAAGGACCAGGTGGAAGCACGATGCCATGGCCTTTGGGGGACTCAAGGGCCAGCTGGTTGAAAGTGAAGACACTACCCCAAGTCTTACGGGTGTGACTGTGGGCCTGGCTGCTCACCCACAGTGCACACATCTTCAGCTTAGGCACTTCTAGAATCCACATGTCATCTGGGATGGTCCCTACAGCCAAAAACTTCATCTTTTGGATCAGCTGGGACAGGGACGGGGGTGGCTGGCTTGTATGACATATAGGTGACCTTTTCAGTACAATCTTACTGAAGGTGAAGTTGGTTCGCCTGGCCAGAAACCTGTCCGGCTTGACTCGCCTCCACAGGTAGATGCCATCGTTCTAGGACTCCTTACTCTGGGAAACTTGCTTCTTTTGCTGTGATGAAATATCAGCTACCATGATGGCACCTCCCGCTTGGCCAGGTCCAGAAAGCTTTGATAAGTTAGTTTAGTTCTTTTTTTACTCTGTTTTCTTTTTTAGTTTTGCAGCTTTAAAAATATAACTTATTTCATAATAAGCAGTTAGGAATAGATAAATGGACAATTACAGAGAGAGGAAAGACTGTCCAAGATGAAATTCATTAACCTTTTGGTCCTCCATGTTTTCCAGCTGCAAGAATGTAATAACAACCCCGTGGTGATGAGTTGAAGGTTAAATACAAATATGTATGCAAAGGACTCAGCTGATGCTTTTAGTTTGTAGAAAGATCACAAACTATCATCAGGGCATCACTGGTATGGTTTATTATAATTCTATTCAAAACTAAGGTTTTTGTGAGTGTTAAAGCAACTAGCACTGGAGTGTTTCCAAAGAGACCCACAATGTATGTCTCCTCAAAGGCTCCTCTCCCATTGTTGAGCATCCCAACTCAGAGAGCCCTTAAGTAAAGCAAGCTATAGTTTCAGTTCTTACTCTGTCCCCCAGATAACTGATGGCTTCTTTAAAAACAAGTGCTTACATCTTCTTGTATATCCTAAAAATAATACTGTATAGCAGGAGATATTATTTCCATGATATATTTAATTAATCTGATATGCAAACATTTGAGGTTTAATTTTTAATATAAAATTAGAATTGTGTTCTACATGCTCTTTTTCTTTATAACGAGTCACTAAATATCATCCCATCATCTGTTGGTCCATTGTACTGCTATAACAAAATACTGCAGATTAGATCACTGTTTCCCAATCTCCCTAATGCTGCAACCATTTAATACCTTCCTCATGTTGTGGTGACTCCCAACCATAAAATCATTTTCTACCATTGCTACTTCATAACTGTAATTTTACTACTTTTTGAGAGTTTGTTTGTTGTTTGTTGTTTTTTTTCTTTTTTGAGGCAGAGTCTCTCTGTGTAGCCCTGGATGTCCTAGAACTTGCTCTGTAGACCAGACTGGATACAGAGATCCTGCTGGGATTAAAAGCATGTGCCACCACTACCTGACATCATTTTGCTAGTGTTATAATCATGAAGTAAATATCTGTTTTCCCACAGTCTTAGGGAACCCCTGTGAGGGGTCAAGACCCACAGGTTGAGATCTATTGTTCAAAGAGCAGCCACACCTTTCTCACAGCTATAGACCCTGGGAATCTGACATCAGAGAGCCACTATTATGCTCAGCCTTCTGTTAACCCTATAGTTTTTCTGCATGTTCCTTTTATATTGATCTTCACTGTTCATTTTCCACTAATTTTCTGTATTGCCTTGCCCCTTTAAAAGTCAATTCCTGTTCTTTTAACAGCAAACATTAAAGAAAATGCAAAATGCATTTTTAAAAAATCAGCAAACCTTCCACTGAACAGTATGAGTCCCTTCATCCTGAATGATAATCAACAATAAATTCTGATTACCTCTTTCAAATCTTACTAATTATGTTATAGTCCTGTACATTATTTTATATGTACTAATCAGACCATATTATTTGTTATTTGTTGTACTAGACAGCTTGATTCCATACGTTCTGTTCCAATGTATTTATTTTGTTTGCATTGTATTTCATAGTCAAGGGTATTTTACGGTTATTGGCATCCTTCCTATAGGAGAGTCTGTTTTTAGAAGTTCAATCAGTGAGCTGTGGCAGCAGAATTCTGCTATATGAACTATAATGTGTTTTGTGCTGATCTCTAGCCCAGCTGCATAAACGGTACTAAATCAAGAGCTATTCTTCCAGCTGAAGGGTGGCAGTGTCCCAGAGCCTCCATGGTTATTGTTAGATGTGATTGAATTGAAAAGCCCATGACATCGATCATATGTTTCATGGGACTGCTATGATGAATAGAAACAGAAGGGGTGGCCTCAAGTAGAGAAAGGTGTTCTCTCAATGCTCTGGGGGCTGAAGATCAAGATGTTGCCAGGGCCGTGTCCCCTGTGATGCCTCTAGAGGACCATGTGTCCCACCCCTGTCTCCTAGCTTCAGGTCGCTGTCCAGAGTCCTCAGCTGTCTCTGGCTTGTAGATGAATCACTTCTATCTTGTCCTCCATGCGTTTCTGTCTCTCTGCTCCTTTTCTTTTCTAAGAACACAAGTGACGTTGAGTTTAGAGACAACCTAACTGCAGTACAGTGTTTCCTTGAGTTAGGAGAAATTTGGCAGCTTCCACCCTTAATTACATTATCGCCTGAAGAAGAAACAGACTTTTAAATAAAGAATTACTTTTCAAAACGGCTCGGCAGTGTAATCCTCCTAAGGAAATTTTTAAAGATTAAGAATCCAAATATAAGTTGAAATTTAACTTCCAATGACAGTAATAAGGTGAGGTGAAAGTTTGGAAGAATCTGATATCTAACATCGATAAAATATAATTTATCTACTCAGCCAATAATAAGGTTATCAAAACTGACTTCCCTACCTTGAGTCTAATAAGGTTCTTTTCCATGTAGATTCTAAGACATACCTTAATTTCATAAAGGTTATTGTGGAAGAAGGAGGAGGATTAGGAGGGGAGTTCAGAGAGCAAAATGGTTGGATTTTAAAGGAGTATGTCTGGCTTTCAGTTTAGTCCAATGTGTGTGTGTGTGTGTGTGTGTGTGTGTGTGTGTGTGTGTGTGTGTGCGCGCACGTACACACACACTAATGTGCAAGTGTGTCTCAAGTACCAGCTTCTGAAAGGACTGAAAATAGAAATTCCAGTACATTTCTGGAGTTCTGCTTCACGAGTAGAAGGCAGAATGGTTTACATGAGAAATCTTGAAAGAGTTGAAAGCGGCTCTGTCAATCTTGCTGCTAGAGAGTGCGTGAATCATTCATTATGTTGCCCCGGAAACAATAAAAGAGCTTTAAAGAGTCCGTGTTCTGCTAAAGCTACTATGTTCTGTTGCGGGAGGTCCTTCCGCTCCTCCAGCCTATAGCCGCTGAGCTATAAGCTCAGCGTGATCTCTCAGCGGCTATAGGCTGGAGGAGCGGAAGGACCTCCCGCAACAGTGTTCTAAAGTATTTGGGAAATGACCAGAGTACACGTCTAAGCTGGTACCCTGGGACACTTTCACCGGCACAACAGGAGTGGGTGGACATGAGTTACTATGTCACATCCTGCTGACCTTGTGGGAAAAGACTGATTCTGTAAAGAACAACTAAAACGTTAGAAAACAGCAGTTTTTTTTCTCAGACCAAGGCGTAATCTAACAAAGGAAAAACATTAGACATGATTAAGTCTAAAATAATTAGGGAAAATTCTATCCCAGTATACCTGAGATAGTGCTTTAGCTGTTCCATGTCCTGGATTCTGGAGCCTGGAGACAGAGAGGAGAAACAACGGACTTGGAAGCACAGACTAAGCTAAGATCAAAAGATGATAGTCACTCACTTATTACCCAGTCAAATGTTTCCTGCCCAGAGCTCTATCACTGCGGTCCCTCGCGGTCTGTTTCTTGTGTTAAGATCATTTAAAGTGTATTAATTTGGATGAATATATTTTTTTGGAAGTCTTCTTTTCATCAGAACCTATTTAATATTCCTGATGACTGTAAGAATCTGAAACTGTTTGTCAGGCTTTCCAAAGTATGTCATTTTCTTCTGAAAACCACAAGCCAATGGACATTTGCCATTGTCATCTCTGAAACCTCCCCACTCAGCTCTTGCCACTTCTATTCATTTCAGCAATCCATCATCATTTCAGAGATCATATGAGGTACTATGGGACCAGATGGTCACCAAGACTTGCACCTACCAAGCAGCCAGACACAGCGGTGCACGCCTGTAACCTGGCCCTGGGTGGGTAGAGGTAGGAGGATCAGGAGTTCAAGGCCAGCTTCAATTATGTGGTGAATTTGAAACTAACCTGTTCTACG
>NC_022015.1:60161348-60165333 GCF_000317375.1 Microtus ochrogaster | reverse complement strand
AGGGAGGAAGGGAGGAAGGGAGGAAGGGAGGAAGGAAGGAAGGAAGGAAGGAAGGAAGGAAGGAAGGAAGGAAGGAAGGAAGGAAGACACCCTCAAAATCAAATAAACAAAAACCCACCAAAGACTTGCACTGCCCAACAGAATAGCAACGAGGCTCATTTCACTGAATTCATATTTGAGTTAACTGGCGTTAAAGTAAAAATGCATTCTTCTGTCGGCCTAGCTACATTTCCATGGTATGGACTCAAGGTCATCATCATTTCCAGTCACGGAAAGTTCTATTGGAAAACACGGACAGACCAAACAGCATTTTAAAAAGCAAATCAACAAACGCCTAAAATAACCATTTTCCTAAAATGTATGAGCATTTCAAAGCCATTAGTAATCATGTCTTACCCAGTTGCAGAGAAAACAAGTACTAGTGATGTAATAGGTAAACAAAACCTTTCTCAAGGTCTCATTGCCTCAAGACCTTTGTGTACTTGAGCAAAGAATGGTCTAAATGGTTGGCAGAACCGAAGAGCCAATCAACAGGACGCATTCTGAAGGGGGGCGGATCTGCTTTCATGTCCCTCCACAGCATCACTGCCTGCATGTTGATGTTTGAATGCTGTGACACACACTTTTCCCCCACTAAACCCGTTGTGCTTTGGAGTCACCAGAAACCATTGACTAAGATCTACGTGGCAACTCAATATCACATGACAGTTGGTGGCTCATTGATCTAAGTTGCCTGTTCTCTGTTGTTATATCATGGCACCAATTCCCGCCTAATGTAATTAAATGATCATTCTTAAATAAGTGAACTTCAAAGCAATTCTTCAATCTTTCTATGAAAGTGTAACCATCCTGGGAAGTATCCCAACCACAAGCACTCCGCTCAGTTAACTATCACAAGCAAATGCACTTGGGCAAGCTCTACCTGTTTTCAGGGCCCTTCCAATCCTCTGGATGATCCCCCCCCTCCTTTTTCCTTAGAAACACCCAAAGCTCCAACTGCTTCTATTCTAGATCACTTTGTTCTGCTTTTGGAATGAAATCATACAGTATGAGCTCGCTACACCTGTCTCCTTAGTTCAAGTCTATGCCACAACCATGCTGCTGAACATAGTCACCTTCATTATTCTTGGTGCCCAGTAATACCCGCAGGATATACCACCATGTGTCCACTCTACACGGACATCGGGGTGCTACGTTGTTATGAACACTTCTGTGCATTTCCTTTATTCCATCTACAGTTACTCACATTCTTATAGGCTATACCTCTTAAACTCATCTATTTTCATGTAAAATTAGGGTAACTTGATATGTATGCAAAATGATACAAATATAAAAAAAATATAAGGTTTGGTGTTTGTATATTTGTTCTGTAAAAAGATGCAGTTGCCTTTTTAGGATTGTTTGGTTCAGATTGCAACCTCTCTGTCTCTCTCTGTCTCTCCCTCCCTCCTTCCACCCCACCCCACACACTCACACCTGTAAGAATTCTGCACCTTGCGGGGTGGTGGTGGCACATGCCTTTAATTTCAGTACTTAGGAGGCAGATGCAGACTGATCTTTGTGAGTTTGAGGCCAGCCTGGTCTACAAGAGCTAGTTCCAGGACAGCTTCCAAAGCTACAGAGAAACCCTGTCTCGAAACAAAAAAAAAAAAAAAAAGGAAGAAAAGAAGGAAGGAAGGGAGAAAAAAATTCTGCGCCTGGGGGCTGGAGAGATGGCTTAGAGGTTAAGAGCACTGGCTGCTCTTCCAGAGGTCCTGAGTTCAATTCCCAACAACCACATGGTGGCTCACGACCATCTATTCTGAGATCTGGCACCCTCCTCTGGCGTGCAGGCATACATGGAGGCAGAATGTTCTATACATAATAAATAAATCTTAAAAAAAAATTCTGCACCTTAAATATAAAATCAGTGACTATAAGCAAGCAACAAGAAAGTCTCATATGGCTGTAATTTTAATTCTCTTTTTCCAGTAGTCCATGCCATTTATAATCAGATTAATTTGTGTATAAATACATCCAAAGATAATGCCAGTTACTGGGGGAGAATTGGGTTTCATTCCCTATTTGTGTTCAGACAGACACTCACTTTGTTGGTCAGCCTGGAAAAAAAAAATGTCCTTAATACTTGCAGAATGGAATTGAGAGGAATATTAAGCTCTTCCCTGTGAAGGAGGAAAAAAAGAAGATTGGGAGTGGGAGGAGGGGGAAGGAGGAAGAAGGAAAAAAAGAGCGCGGTTAAGTTAAAGATGAGGAAGAGGTCTTTTGTTCTCACTGTGAACGTATTTACCATAACAGTTTGTCAGTCTTAGAACATGAAGTTGATTCTGGGAGGAAGAGGTCTAACCTTTCCAGCAGGATCTCAATCCTGCCCTGGAAGTCAGCCATTAGCAAATCTAAAGGGCAGCAAGCACACAGGGAGCCTCAGCAGCTGTTCTTCGGGGTTCCCCCCAAGCAGCTAACCAGGGAAGCCACTGCAGGGCAGTATTGGGGGTCGCTTCCACTCCAAAGAGGCAGACTGAATTTAATTCTTACCTTCTATCTGAGCAGACAGAATCCATTTGGGACATTCATATATCTAATGTTCAAGCGTGGCTGGGATTAGAGTTTCAAATCAATAAACAAAGCAATGTAGCCTTTTTATATTGAATCGGCATCTCTTGGGATGAAGTCCAGGAATTCTTGGGTTTTAGGAACTCGCAGCAAATTCTCTATTAGAGTGGTACGTGACTTATTTCTGCTCCAGGTGATAAAAGATCAAGGTTAATGTTCTTTAAGAAAGGAGATCCAGTCGGCATGGTGATTCATGCCTTTAATCCCAGCAAGGCATAGGCAGGCAGATGTCTGAGTTCTAGGCCAGCTGGAGCTACTGAGAAAAACAAACAAGAAATGAAGAAGAAAGAAAGAAGAAGGAGGTGGAGGAGAGGAGATCCAAAGGTTTCATTCTGTTTGTTTGACATTCTCCAGAAAAGGAGGCTTGCCACAGATTAAGTGTCTTATTTCAAGGCACAGATTCAAACTTAAGGTGTGTGACCCAGGAGCACCAGAAAGGGCAGAGATAAGTGTCTGTGGGGGTGGAAGCATCCAGGGGTTGGAAGTTTCACACCATCTAGCCAAAGGTCTTAGGATGAGCAGCCGTCATCATCTTGGGATTGTTGAAATTGGAGCAGCGGAGCTGCGTCCCCGGCACACAGCAGCCCACATGGCTAGCTTAGCTTATGCCCCGAAATAATTACACGGAAACTGTATTCTTTTAAACACTGCCTGGCCCCATTAGTTCCAGCCTCTTATTGGCTAGCTCGTACATATTAATCTAACCCATTTCTATTAATCTTTGTAGCCCACGAGCTGGCTTATCAGGAAAGATCTTAACCTGCATCTGTCTGGAGTGGGACAATCATGGCGACTCACTGACTCAGCTTCTTTCTCCCACCCCTCTGTTCTGTTTACTCCACTCACCTAAGGGTTGGCCTATCAAGGGGCCTAGGCAGTTTCTTTATTAATAAGAAATCACTCCCACATCATGGGATATAATGTGCCAGGGTGTCCTGCTTTGCTTTCTATTGCCATGATAAGCACCGTGGCCAAAAGCAGCCTGGGGAGAAGCTCATTTTCTCTTACAGGTTACAGTGCGTCACCGAGGGAAGCAAGGGGGGAACTCACGGCAGGGTCTTGAAGTAGAAAGTCACACAGGGACAGGAAGGACAGGTTTGTTCCCAGGCTTGTTCAGCTGCTTTTCTTATCAGCACAGGTCCACCTGCCTAAGGTTTGTCCTACCTATAGTGGGCTGGGCCATCCTACACTAACCAGCAATCAAAAAGTCTCACAGATAAAGCCACAGGGCTATCGGATGGAGGCAATTCTTCAACTGAAGTTTCGATTTCCCAGGTATATCAAGTTGACCACCAGGATAAACCAACCCAATGAGGTCTTAAGACACTATCTTGATAAATTCTTGAAACTGGTTCTTAATTCTTCTGTTTCATTT
>NC_022015.1:60143612-60161248 GCF_000317375.1 Microtus ochrogaster | reverse complement strand
CCACCTGCCTCTGCCTTTCAAGTGCTGGGATTAAAGGAGTGCGCCACCCCCACCCAGCTCTTCTGTCTTATTTTTGGTATGCATTCATTTATATGAAACATTTGTAAATAATAAGAAGTATTTATTAAGCACATGACATAAGCCAGGTATGTTCTTGCTTAGAGACACAAGGGTGAAGACAGAGTGTTGGTATTAAGATCTTCTTCCTGCCTCACTTTTCTCAGAACTTGTTTTCTTTTTTCCTTTTATTGGTTTTTCGAGACAGGGTTTCACTGTAGTTTTAGAGCCCATCCTGAAACTAGCTCTTGTAGACCAGGCTGGCCTTGAACTCACAGAGATCCGCTTGCTTCTGCCTCCCCAAGTGCTCGGATTAAAGACGCGTGCCACCACCCCCCCTCCCTCCTCTGAACTTGTAACACTAACATTTTACTGCATTTTCAAGTCGATAATCTCTATACCGGAGAGTTTGATTTGCAAGTAGACTTGTTTTGGTTTTTCATGACTTTTTAAACATTATAGGTTTTAAATTAAGTTCTTGTGTGCTGCCTGTAAACATTATGACAGTATCGTGTGTCATGGGATTCTGCTTTGCTCAAGTTCACAGCTCCACCCCGCCACCTTTCTATGTCTGTTTCCCAATCTTACGGCTCTTCTTTCTCCCCACAAATATTCTCTTCCTGCTTCCGTGTCGTATATGTGTGTGCTCACAGTACACGGGATAAAGCAATCATTGGGTAAATGTAGAGTCTCGAGCCAGTTTAGAGAGGGATCCATTTGATGTTTTCTAAGTACTCGGGATATCACGTGGTGCTCATCAGGTAACTGCTAGATAAAAAATGAATAAAAGGAGCTAATTGTATCTTTACTTTTTGCTCTCCGTATGCTACATATTATTTAAGTATCTCTTGGAAATGAGGTGCTTTGTCATTTATCAAGTACATGTTGAGTAAGTGTTTGGATGCCGGCTTCACCCCAACCCCTGGCATCCTTATATCCAAAGAGTCTGGAATGTTCTTGTGAGCGCTCCACCACAAGCCTCCACCCCTGGGAAAGCCTGCCATCAAATGCTCTACCCACTGAGGGCATTAAAAAAAAAAAAAACCCACCTCGTGGTTTCCTCTTGTGGTCTCTTCAGTTTCCCCTGGGGCCCTACCAGGGATGCTATGCTCAAAATAAACCTGGATTTATTCATTCAGTTTGATTGACATATTACATCAGCAGTGGCAGATTCCCCTTAACCAGGATTTAAACTTAACAGTAGGAACTGGCCACCAGTGTTAGTACTGTTGGCAGTGCAATTAGTGCTGGAGTTGTTTTTAGTTTGGTGGCCAATCTAGGACTTTTAAACATGATTTCTCTTTATTTTCTTTTATTGCGTGTATACATGTGTATCTGTGTGGAGGTATGTGCTCATGAATACAGACATCTTCAGAGTCCAGACGGGGGTGTCAGGTCATAAAGAGCTGGAGTTACAGGTAGTTGTAAGATACCTGATGTGAGTGCTATGAACTGGAGTCTCTGCAAGAGTAATATGTGTTCTTCAATCACTGAGCCATCTCTCTAGACAGCCCCATCTGTAATTTTTTTTAACCACTACCTAAATGATTTCTAGACAGAAAGTAACTTCTGTCTTCCTTGTCTGTACTATGTACTAAGATAGATACTGGTTGTGTGGGGCAAGTAATTTGTTCATTTCAGACAGGTTGGGCTATCTAGGAACAAGCTATCAATAACTACAGATAGTTAGTGCTGCCATAGCAGAAGCACAGAAATATATTATTATATTTAATTTTATTATATAGTGGCATACTTAAAACTGGAAATGTGTCTTCTAAGTAAAAATTTATGGAGTAAATACAGTTGTTGAAAGTGAGTATTTCCCAAACAGTGAGAGTTTTTACACAGGTCTCCTTATGAAGGTGAAAATGACATAAAAATTAATGTTGTTGTTAAAGAAGGTTATGCTCAGTAGCTAGAGAGATGGCTCAGTGGTTAAGAGCATTGGCTGCTCTTTCAGAAGACCAGGGTTCAATTCCCAGCACCCACATGGCAGTTCACAGCTGACTGTAACTCCAGTTCCAGGTGATCTGACACTTTCACACCAACGCACATAAAATAAAGTTAAATAAATTATTTTTAAAAAGGTTATTTTCATTAAAAAATACTAAATAAAGCTGAAATTCCACTAAATACATAATATCTGGGCTCTAATGTAGTTCAGGATTGTTGTAGCTCTGAGCTACAAGTTTATAAAAACGGCATAAAGATAGGATTTATGTTGCTTTCAAAGTCTTCGCTTGAGACTGTAAATATTTTGTAAAATCTTTTTTCCAATGCATGTAAATTTATAGGACTATTTCCTTAAGTCCCATTTGGAAACATAGTTATGTGCGAACTACAAACCACTAAATGAAGATGAATGGAACCATAATGTTGTATTCTATTTATTCTAAAGACTTACCATATATGTCATTCTACTGTGAAAGCAGGGAGGGGAAACATTGTCACGTTGCTCTCAGCATTCGAGACAGATGCACCCTATAAACAACATTATAATAAGGACAAACATTTCCCAAAGCTTTGTTATAAGGTTATTAAAGTTTGTCTTGGACAAAGGAAACATACTTTAGAAAATCCGCCTTTTAGTGTGTGGATGAAGCTATAGAGGGGAGAAATAAATAAGCCACGCGAGCTCAAGCTAGACAAAACCCCGATGTTATTTCTACTGGTTTATCCAAAACAAGATTGCAGAAGCTTGGACCATGGTAGGTCAGAGTCAGGTGCCAGAAGGGTTTTCCACATCAGATTGCCGTCACCCTTGTTAACTCTGTGTTACTTTTCTTCTTGTACAGAATACAGCTTTACTACGTAAGTAAAGGGGTACAGAGAGTTGCTAGCTTTGGTCTTCTTTGTTACTGGGTAAATGAAAACATCCTCAAAATAGTAGTCCTTAAAGTACTTTGTTTTCAATTTTATTATTTTATAATTATGTTTTAGGCAGTTTTTGACAGGAAACTTTTGGCTATGGTCCCTGGAGATTTTATTAAAATGTAAATTCTGACTCAGCAGGTTTGGGGTGCGACACAAGAGTCTTCATTTCTAACAGGCTCCCAGGTGATACCCACACTGCCGGTTCAAGGACCGCTTTAATTAGGGAGAGATTAAAATATATCCAGTTTGCTTGAGTGGTTAACCCCAGGGAGAACCGGAGGGAGGAGGACCAGGAAGGTGACAAGCTGCTGTCTTTGTAGAGTGATCCCTGTGGAGATGGAGGGCTGATGATTAGCAGCACCAAGCCTAAGATTTCCTGAGGATGTTTTCCCTTTCATTATCTGAAAAATTCCTGAGAAAACTGACAGGACACGATTTGTCAAACCTTCAAAGTTCCTTTCAGTTGAAGTGAGGAATGAATGAATTAAAAGATTTGAATACTTAGCCAAATATGTTTAAAGCAATTTTTGGTTTTGAGACAGAGCCATACTGTGTAGACCAGGATGGCTTGGTTCACTGATCCATCTGCCTGCCACTGCCTCGTGAGTGCTAGGATTAAAGGCCTGTGCTATCATGCTCTGCTAAAATATTTAAAAAGTTATCTTTCCCCTGCAGAATTTAGCATTTAATTTTAATATAATTTTATAAAATCTTTCTCATGTATTCAATAGTTTTCATAGAAATAACCTTTTATACTTATGGCGGTATATACCTATATCATATTAATATTATATAATAAATAGCAGCACAAGCAGGGTGTTAACTTACAATAAAACACAACTGATGTGATATACACACACATAAAATTTCAAATCATTCAACAGTTTTAAATAGTTATGTATTTTTGCAACATACTTCACATACACATTGTTTACCTAAACGTTGGCCGTTATGTTTACCTAAATCTGTTTATGATTATACACATACAGACACCGTTTTTCTCCAGACAGGTTTCTCTGGATAGCCCTGAATATCCTGGAATTTGCTCAGTAGATCAGGCTAACCTTGAACCCAGAGATCCACCTGCCTAAATCTCCTGAATGCTGGGATTAAATTAGCATGCACCACTAGTCTGGTTTCACATCTGTATATTATAGTAATAAATAAAATGAATAGAAGTTTGGGGCCAAACACGGTTGCCATAACTATAACACAAGAATAATAATTAGTACTTCACTAATGGCAGTCATCAAATTTCATGTGCATAAATCAATATGCTCTGAAAAAGAACACAGCTCAATCCTATTAAATATTTAAGTGGTATTCAGAGAGGGTAACTACCCTTGACTAATCAGAAAGAAGGGTGGGCAACAAGGTGGCTCGCTGGACAAAGATACTTGCCACCAAGACTACCTGCCTAAATTCAATCTCTGGGTTCCACATGGTAGAAGAGAAACAACTCCCACAGGTTGTCCTGTGACTTCTATGTTTACTTACACACACACACACACACACACACACACACACACACAAATATATTGTGACAAAAAGCAAACAAAGACAGGAAATAAAAATAACAAGGAAATGGAAAAGGGGAAAGACCATTTAAATGTATTTTGTTAGGACTTCAGTGAAGTGTAGGAAACACACACAAATAAACAATTTTTTTTTAAAAGAAGTTGTAGATATTTGGGGTAAATATTTACTAAATGTGCAAAGTTTATGAGAACAATATGTACAATTGGCCAGGCATTGTGGGAATCTCTTTGGCCAACATAGAAAACTATATTAACAGTTCGTGGCCTTTCACTGTTTTGGCTAGCTGAGCTATTTGGTTGGCTATTTACATTGAGTACACTGAAGAGACCACTTGCTAAACATATTGTCTTATTTCATCCCGGTCAAATTAGACACTGATGACACCAATGGACAGGAGAGCCATGTGTTTTCACAGAACAGTTCAGTTGACAGTATTATAGGGATTGACTGGTAGTCTTCTAACTGCACAAATCAAAGAAGAGGTGGAGTCTGTGGCAGAACTGGAGAAACATAGACATTAAAAATAAGTTTTGAAAAAGCTGAGCTAGTCAAACAAAACCTGCGTGCAGGCAGAATCCCTTGGCTGGCCGGCCACCAAGTCAATAGTTCTTGCCTGAAGGTATTAAAGACAACATGTTGGCAGTCAACAGTGACAATCCTAGAAGCTCCAGCAGCGTATTTCCTCTGTTGCTGATGGGATGAGGCAGACAACTTTCCCTCACCACTACATAAAGATGAAGTCATTTTAGGAGTAGCCTCAAAGGAAAGAGTAAATTCTAATAGGCAATTTATTATGTTTCATTCTGCCAGTATGTTTGGTCATGCTGTATGCTACTATAGTGATCCAACGCGTGAGGAAGTGTGATTCTTAGGATATCCAGTATTTTTTATGAATGTTAATGCTTTATGCAAAGCCAATAAAGTCCCATTACATTAACTCAACTGTGCTATTTTTTAAATTGACACACATTTCAGATGCTATTACAGCTAATGCTTAAGACAAAGGAAATTGAAAACTGAGTTACTGCAAATTAATTTTTTTCTGAGGATGATTAATTTGGAACCTTTTCATTAAAGTCCACAAGAAACATGTAAGTGGATTCTGAAAATCAGCACAAGTCGCTGCATCTTAACTGCAGGCGGTTGGCAGTTAAGATGAGGTGGGTGAAAAATGGTTCATACATTTTTGCAGAATTACTGCAGAATATTTTTTCATGAATCATTTAGTCAAAGATTTAGTGTATTTCCCTTAAATCAGGTCAGTTCTAAAGTAGTATTTTCCTATGTATCTGGTAGCTGAGTACTCTCATCATAGTATTTAGTAAATACCTGGTGTGTTTCTTTTACTTTTTGATAGTATGACCTTGTCTCAAAAAGAATTTCAAACAAGAAAAACTTTTGTTTGAAATACATAAACACACATAAAACCATTAAAAGGTCTTATTATTATATCTAAACTATATAAGCATATATATATTATACATCATATAATTGTAAATACTTATATAATTATATATTATATAAATATATAAGCATATGTATACATTAATACTATGTACATAAATAGAACTTATTATTGACACATAGCTTTACTAATATTAATTTATATTAATAAAATATGAATAATTTCCTCAATATAAATCTCCTTGGTTGTATTCTTGAAAATACCCCATGAGAAACATACTTCAACCGGAGAAATCCAAGCAGACATCTTAGTGAGAAGGCTCAGGATGTGTCTGCCTGTAATTGTCCAAGACCCGACACACCTAGGAGATGAGGTTCTGCAGGATTTCTCAGTGTCCCGACATAGTATGGAAAAGCAGGCTTTGCAAGCTAATACACATTTTAAAAAATGCTTTTCCAGCAAGATGGTGGTGGTACACACCTTTAATCCCAGCACTCGGGAGGCAGAGGCAGGCAGATCTCTGTGAGTTCGAGGCCAGCCTAGTTCCAGGACAGGCACCAAAGCTACAGAGAAACCTTATCTTGGAAAAACCAGAAAAAAAAACAAAACAAAAAACAAAAGGAAAGCTTTCCCACCAAAATTCCAGCCATCTATACAATTTCACTTAGAATTGCCTACCTTAGCCAGATCCACATCAGTGTATACCTTATAACCAAAATTAGAACCCTGGAAAATCCATTTGCTTATCAGTCATCAGTAATGGGGAAGGAAAGGCTGTTGGGAAGGTACTAGTGAAATTCAATCTTCAGATAAAGCATGTACTACCTGAGAATGAGAAACCCTAAAGAAATGAAAGTGGCCCAAGATGGCCGCAAACTCCTTATTCTCCTGCCTCCACCTCTCTTTGGAGATTACAGGCACGTTCTTCTAATTTGTATCTTAATGCAAATAGTGTTATAGTTCATTTGTTTTGAGATCAGTCTCAGTCCCTTGGGGATAAACTTGTTCTTAATGAAAAGATTTTTTTTCCACTAAAACTGAATGTTTTACCCATCTTTTCATGTTAAGTATAGCACATACAAGAACAAGTCACTTCTCATGTCCCCTATTTGCTGTCTATTATTAGTAATACAAGTTGGGGGCTGTGGATAGAGTGACCATGGTACTTTACAGAAAAACAAATGCTGTCGCTGCTTAAGAAACTTGAAAGGTGTTCATGGAACACAGTATTCAAAGAGAGACACCAATTATATCTACCGTGGGCAGGATCACCTGGATGCCGCTGCTGATCACAAGAGTGGCAGAGTCGTCCCAGTATTCCAGCTGTTGAATCACATATACAATTAAAGGGATAATTAAAAGATTTCCACCAATTTCCTTATTTTGCTTTTTTCATTATATGTATATATCCCTTAAAGGAGGTACTTCCCAATGTATTAAAAGAAATTAAACATACAAAATACCTTAATTATACAACCTTTTTATTTATGCTTCATTAAACAGTGCACAGATTTTCTTATAACAAAGACTAGTCAGTGAGAAGTTTGGAGCTAGGAACTATAATTTTTTTTTTCTTGGCAGGAACTATAATTTCAAAAGAAACAAGCAATTGCAATCAGCCAGAACTAGCACAAAGATACAAACACTAATCCACTCCAGCACAGGGCAGACAGAGGAAACACAGGAAGCTTAACACTAGCACAAAACAACTAAACTGTAAGAACACAGCCTAGGGATGAAAACTTTGTACACTTAAAATGCAAGAACCTTTGCAAGGAGAAAACCCCTTGTGTCAGCTCTCTCCCTAAGGCTACTGTTCCTCTGAGGATGGTGTTTATTAACCTACAGAGGAAGGTCACTTGGTCATGCGGGAGTTTGTGCTTTCATCAACTATGACACAACGTCTAGGTGCCACACGCTCAAAGCAAAAGCTAAGATTGTAGCTCTAAAGGAAATATAAACTCCACATTTCTTATTTTAAAATGTATCTTGTAGGAATGTATATGACCAAATGGCCTTTATGTAAGAATTAAAATAGTAAGTTAACTGAGCAGAGTTGCCATGTACTTGGGCCTCAGTTCTAGTAAGATGATGACAGGAACGTAGTTTACGGAAGTCATCAGACTATAAGACAAGTCAAAATGTCAAGCCTAAGATTTCTAACTTCCTGCCAAACAAATGGATTGCATCTATGTATGGAAAGTGGCTTATTGAGAACTTGGGAGGTTTACCAAATAAAACCACTACTCAAGAAAGTTCAACTCCATATCTGACTGATTCTTTTAGATAATGTCAGAGAATTATTCAATTAGACTTGGGGCTTAAGAATTATTTTGAGATATGCATTAAGCAATTACTTGAGTCTCATCAGGAGGTTAAACTCAGCTGACACTACAACTATCCTGCAAAATCAGTACAACTGGGACCAGGCAAGTATATTAAAAGTATCGGAAGAGCCAGAAAAATGAAGCATCTTGAGTTTTCTGGTAACAGAGCTTTTAAAAAACAGTTCCTCTGACACAAATTTTACCGTAGACTGTTACCTCTAACATTTCAAAATAATTCAAAATAACTAAAACATTGACCTTAACACTGTACTCTACTGCCTTCAAAACAGAATTAGTATTTTGGTTTATCAAAGTGTATCTTCACATTTCGACATTCAGTTCAATATACAACCAAACGTCTTTAAACGTCTTAGTGCATCAATACTGTAACAGGCCACTTTCAGTGTTTATGTAGTTCTCAGCTTATTCAGTATTTATAAAATGTAGCCCAGAGTGCAGACACGTTATTATTACTGCACCCCCTTATCTGGTGTGATTTCCTTTCCAGGTTCCTAGTGGAGTAACAGTGACAAAGTGAACAGGCCCACTCCCTCCACCCCCACCCTCAATCAAAAGGAAAACAGGAAGTGCAAAGACTAGAAATATGACTAATCAGGGAGAGGGAAACCTCCTATCATTACAGTATGGCAACACAGAAGATAGCATCCTGTAACCCTTTCAGGCCACACAATACTGAAAACACTGAAGGAGTAACTAAGTACTTCCTAATCAGAAACCTTTCAAGAAGCACCAGTGGACTTCTGGATTTGTTCCTTTAAGATCAAGATACTCTGCCTTTGCTCAGGAGGCAGCATGGCAATCTGGTCTGCAGTCAGCTGAAGAACCTGCATGATCAAAGCTGCTTTTTCCTGATCTTGCGGAGTTACCTGGCTCTGCCCAGGGCTAAAACTGCTAGGCTGGCCTCCACCTTGCTTACTCGCTCCCTGCATCCCTCCTCCTTGCATGCCAGCTCCCTGCATCCCTCCTCCTTGCATGCCAGCTCCCTGCATCCCTCCTCCTTGCATGCCAGCTCCCTGCATCCCTCCTTGCATGCCTGCTGCCTGCATTCCTCCTCCTTGCATGCCCGCTCCCTGCATCCCTGCTCCTTGTATACCCGCTCCCTGCATCCCACCTCCAGGATTTCCCACTCCTGCAATGTTTGGAACCTGTCTAGGTCCCTGAGGGCCACCTGCCCCCATACTAATAGGGCCAGGCCCCTGGATTCCACCAGTCATCGGGCCTCTGGAACTAGGGCCAGGGCCCCTCATCTCTAGTCCTCTTGCTTCCATCCCTCTGGTTTCCATCGCGCAGGTCTCCATTCTTCTCTCCATTCCTCGTGGTTCCAGGACCTCAGTTTCCATGGGCCGAGTCTCCATCCCTCGAGCCTCTCTGGCCCCTCTTCCATCCATAGGTAGACCTCTTTGATCTATCATGGGACCTCTGGGCTCTCCGATGAGCATTCTAGGATCGGCTGCTAATGGTCCTCCTCTCATATCATGCGAGGAAGGGCCTCGGTTGTCATGGCCATGATGCATGGGGGGCCCCTGGTGGGGTGGACCCATATAACCTCTGGGTTCTACTACTTCTCCAGTAACTGACAGCAAAGTCCCCCCGCGTGGGTCATTTGGAGCATCTCCCAGCAGTCCTCGGGGAGGTATGCCAGCAGAAGGCATGGGTCCACGAGGTATTGGAGGTCTCGGATCTGACATCTGCATCTGTCCTCGCTCTAAGGGCACGGGACCAACCACTGGCATGCCCACTTGTGGTTGCATTGCTCCTCCTGGAGTTAAGGACCCAGGTCCAGGTCCAGAAACTGCGGCTGGTATTGGTCCCGGAGCTGGTATTCCTCCCTGTATAGAAGTCTGCATCAGAGGAGGAATGTCCTTCACAGGTCTTCTTGGCAAATGCTGAGGCTGAGGGGCCGGAGGATTCTGTTGGTTCAGCATCACATTAGGTCCCGGGCAGAGTCCAGGGGCAGTGGCAGGGCCGGGGCCAGGGCCTGGACCGCCAGGGCCTGGACCACCAGGAACAGGCCCAGGACCAGGCTGAGATTTGCCTGGGATCAGTGGGGTGACGTGTATCTTACGATGCAAGATTTTCAGTGCGATCTCTGGATCCATGATTCGCATCACCACCTGGGCCTGCAGTAGGGCGTACGCCAGCTGTGGGTTCTGAAGCAGCATGTTTCGAGCTTCCTGGTGACTGTTCTGGACGCACAGCTTCATCTGCTTCATCAGCTCGAACATCTGCTCGGGGGGCAGGCTGGCGACTGCTCTAGTAATCGATTCTGGGGCGTCTTCTGGATCAATAGGGTCCCCGTAGGGAGAGTCAATGATGGGCGCTGCCGGGCCCAGGCTCTTTAACTCCTCCTTGTTCTTTTCGCTGGCAGCATTGTCCACCCGAAGCGCCCGCCCACTAAATTCTCGCCCGTTGAGGTTCCGCATGGCACTAAGCGCAGTCTCCTGGTCTTGGTACTCGCAGAAGCCATACCCCTTGGGCTTTCCTGTCTCTCTATCGTACACGAGACGGAAACTGACAACTGAACCAACCTCCGAGAAAATGTCCTTCAGCTGCTCCTCCGTCGCCTCGTACGGAATATTCCCCACGAACACCGAACGCAGTGAGCGATCCATGGCTGGGTCTCTCACCGCCAAACTCGACATGATTTCGGCCGAGCATGCAGCGGAGGCCAAATTCGTCCAAGAGTCGTCCTTCGGCGAACCACACTTCCGCTGTGTAACGGAAGCAGTTGTCAAACTCCGAGCAGAAACCTTTCCGCTATAAGTCCATAGTTCCGCTAGCCGCCGAAACTGCTTCCTGAGACCGGGCTAGTTTGCCTAACGCCTTCCGCCTCCGGTCGCGCGCTCTTCTGTTCGTGCCTGGTTACAGGCAGCGTGTTTCCTTTCCGTGATTCTATTGGTCGAATTTCTCCAGCGTCCCGCCTCCCTCTTCCTGCCGTCACCAGATGCATTAGAACTGACCACATTAAAAATGGCCGACCGAACTTCACTGTGGTAACAGGTAGCGTCAGCTTTGGCCTTTCCGGTCCACAGGGGCGGTTTTCTTTGCGTTCCACGAGCGGGAAACCGCCAAACGAAAGCTGTTTCAGTTTCTGATGCATGTTTGGTATAGAATATTTGAAATATTTAAAATTATATTCCGGATCATGAGATTAAAAAGTATTAATATTTGTCCCTTAAAATTAAAACACCTTAAGAAACATTTTTTTTTTTAAATTAGTTAGTTTTATTTTATGTGGATTGGTGTGAAGGAATCAGGTCCCCAAAAACTGGAGTTACAGACAGTTGTTAGCTGTCATGTGGGTGCTGGGAATTGAACCCCGGTCCTCTGGAAGAACAACCAGTGCTCTTAACTGCTGAGCCATCTCTCCAGCCCCTAAGAAAGAAGAAACATTTAAAAAAAAAAAAAATTAATGCCCGGAAAGACAAACTAAAGCGCTGATAACTGCCGCCCCTCCCCCACGTTATGACTTACTGAAACTGTTAATCCTTTTAAGTTTTTCTTACCGCACAGGGAGGTGGTCATTCTTCTCAATTCTTACTAATATTAATCAAATTTAATGCTAAATTTGAATCAACTTAAAAGTATGGCTGCAGATTATGTGTTAATCGGATTTATTTAACTTTTATTTTACACATTTAGGTAGTTGTGGCCTTTTTAAAATTTTTTTCTTTAATTTTGAATCATAGTCTCTCTTTGATATACAGGTCCGTGTAGTCCTGGCTGTCGTGGAGTTTATTATGAGGATCAGGCTGGCCCCAGACCCACACAGATCCGCTTGCCACCTTCCTCTACCTCTTGAAGAGTGCTGGAATTAAAGCATGCTCCACTGCTAGTCAGCCTGAGCGGTTTGGTTTTGGTGGTGGTGGTGGTGGATTTTGGGGGGTTTTTGTCTTTTTGGTTTTCGAGACTGGGTTTCTCTGTGTAACCAAACCGTCCTGTACGTCCAGGAGCTCGCTCTGTGGACCAGGCTGACCTTGAGCTCACAGAGATCCCTGCCTGCCTCGTGCACCTGCCTGCCAGCCTACTTTGTTATTTTCGGTCATCAGTTTATTCAATAAATCAAGTTATTGCCGGGCAGTGGTGGCGCACACCTTTAATCCCAGCACTAGGGAGGCAGAGGCAGGCCTTGTCTACAAGAGCTAGTTCCAGGACAGGCTCCAAAGCTACAGAGAAACCGTGTCTTGGAAAAAAACAAAACACAAAAACAAAAACAAAAAATCAACCAACCAAACAAACAAAAAACTAGGGTTTTGTTTGTTTGTTTTTTTGTTGTTTTGTGTGTGTGTGTGTGTGTGTGTTTGTTTGGGTTTTTTTTGGTTTGTCTTTTTGTTTTGTCTTGACACAGAACTCTTTTTCAGCCCAGGTTGGCCTGGAATTCACTGTGTATGTATTTCAAACTGTTCTCAAATTTGCGGTCCTCCTGTATGCCCCTGTATGCTGGGATTTACAGCAAGCCCCTCAAGCCTTGTTTTTACCTGCCAGATTTTAAAAAGAAAAACACATCAATCAAACAAAACATCTGAGGCCTATGGGATTGTCCTTCACATTTTCACGGTTAAAGACTATCAGTTTATAGCCAGGTTTTAGTGGCACACACCTTTAATTCCAGCACTCTGGGGGCAGAGACTGGCTCTCTGTGAGTTCAAGGTCAGCCTAGTCTACAGAGTGAATTTCAGATGGGCTACAGAGAAATCCTATTTTGAAAAACAAAACAAAAATGGGTTTTAACTTCTACTCTGAAATTGCTCTGGACATCCATCTATCAGTCATACTAAAAAATAGACACCTTCACTAAAACATAGGCATTTTCAATAAACAGGATTGACCAACAAAAATCACCCAAGTCCCTGACAGATTTGGAAAATGTGATATTTACAGCAGTCTGGAATTACCAGTACTTGGGGGCCAAAGACAGGCTGAACCTCACTGTGGGTTCCAGGATAGCACAGGCTATCTACTGAGTGACAGGCCTACCTGGGATACATGAAAGACCTCTCTCCCCAGATGGTTTTTAGTTATTTTCAGAAATTACGTGCTACACAAAATTGTAAAAACCATGGTCTTTATAAATGGTATTAAAATATTAAATGAAAGACTCACCATAAACAAGGCATACTGGCTCACACCTTTAATCCCAGCACTTGAGACACTTCCAGGACAGCCTGCTCTAAATATCTGGTTCCAGAATAGTCATGACTACACAGTGAGACCCATAAATAAGTAAATAAATAAGCAAAATTTTAAAAAAGGATTCATTATAGATCAAGTAGATAAATTCTAGACAGATTTTTAAGATATTTTGAATAGTTCCAGGCACTTTTACCCTTCATCTTGAGACTAGACGTGAGTACCTCAAGCCCTACCATTAAATTATAATCTCACTTCTAGCCCCAGGGACTATTATTATTATTATTATTTGTCTTGGTCTCTCAAAGAATAACCAAAGCACTCTAGAAAAACTTTCCTAGTCCCTCCCGCTTCCTGTGGGTTAAAAATAATTCCTTTATCCTTGTATGCAAGCAATTCCTTATCTTGACCTTTTTACTGATAGTAATTTTTTTTTTGCCTTTTAGTAGAATTGTGATTTGCATCTACAAAATAACTCAAGGAAATGATTAGGTCTTTTATTGATTGGCCATCTGACTCATATATCTCATTCCATAAATGCCTTACCAGGACTGCCAGCACAGCAGTGTGAAAACCAACATGTTAGGACAATTTCTCTGTCTGAGTTTTGTGTACTGTTGCATCAGAACCAGCAGTAAATAACCACCTCAAAAACGGAAGTTTTCCATCTCTCTCTCATATCAGAAATATAAAAATACATTCTTTTCTGATGCCTAAGGGTAATTTTAATGCTGGCCGGAGTCGGAGTGCTACTCCACTCCAAGGAGACAATTATCCCATACAGAACTAGACGATGGTTGACATGTATAGATAGACAAGGTGTTTGCTTTTGTTTCCACCAGTGTAGCCTCAACCCTTAGGGTGAAACTAACCCATGGAGTTCCCATCATTTCATTTGTTGAATGGATGATTCAAAGTGTCTTTAGACTTTGAGAGTTAACAAACCATTTAAGTTGGAAAGAAACAAGAGACATTAAATAACAGTTGCTGGACGGTGGGGGCACACACCTTTAATCCCAGCACTCAGGAGGCAGAGGCAGGCAGATCTCTGTGAGTTCAAGGCCAGCCTGACCTCTACAAGAGCTAGTTCCAGGACAGGCTCCAAAAGATACAGAGAAACCCTATCTCAAAAACCCAAAAATAAATAAACAAACAAACAGACAGACAAACTAATAACACAGTTCAAGTTGTAAAGGGTCTTTATTTTATTCCTAGGTCAATGATAATTCTTCCAGGATACTATTTTTAAGAACTGGATATAGGATGAAGTATCTAGAAATGAAATACAGCAATCTAGAACAATCTAAATTCCTAAAAAAGGTTTCCTTTTTTTTTTGTTTTTGTTTTTGTTTTTGTTTTTCGAGACAGGGTTTCTCTGTAGCTTTAGAGCCTGTCCTGGCACTAGCTCTTGTAGACCAGGCTGGCCTCGAACTCACAGAGATCCGCCTGCCTCTGCCTCCCGAGTGCTGGGATTAAAGGCGTGCGCCACCATCGCCCAGCTTTCTTTTTTGGTTTTTTGAGACAGGATTTCTCTGTAGCTTTGGAGCCTGTCCTAGAACTAGCTCTTGTAGACCAGGCTGGCCTCGAACTCACAGAGATCTGCCTGCCTCTGATCCCCAGTGCTGAGATTAAAGGCATGCGCCATCATCACCGGCAGTCTGTATGTATCTACCCTCTGGTTTCTTCACATACTGCCCCTTTATTCATAATACATCTTTTTCCACTTCCCAGTCCACCACATTTTAAGTTCTTGTTCTCCAACGCTCACTTCAATGTCTTTCCTACTAAAAGCAGCCGTATTAGTGGCCATGTATCAGAGGTGTCACAGAGTCTTGATTGATAGATAATTAGAATTAGGCACAGAGACATTAATGAGTGTGTCTATCACAGGCAACAGATTTACACATGCCACTTAAATTAAAAAAAAATCAAGTTTGGAAATGATCATTCTCAACAAATGGTTCACGCACACACAGTAAGAGGCAAGGCTATAGCCTGAGACAAGGTCTCTTGTAATTAAGCTTCCTATTGCTCAATTAGTCTAGTAGTCATGGGTTACTGAGGCCTGGGCACAGCCTCCATTGGCCTTTTTCCTGATTACCTCTGAGTGTTTCTAATTGTAGTTTTGACATGACAGTCAGTGCTATGGCAACAGATGGACTCTAAGTATAAAGACTGAATCAGGTGGGGAAATCGTTTCCTTTTTTTCAATTGATAGGGCCAACACAAAACCTCACACAGAGTTTTTTAGAAGTATGGAGACACATAGCTAATGAATTCATTTCTGTAATAGAGCCTGGATTTCTCAGGCCCCAAATTAAACTGCCCTGAGAGATATCTCCCCCCCCCCTTCGCAATACATTTAATATGAAAAGACCATAGAGGAAAGTAAATAATAAATTCCATTCACTTATGGTTAATTTTTGTAGGCAAGAAAAATATTATATAAATGTAGGGCTCTGAGCACAGCTACAAGTTAAATGGAGTCAAATGTGTATATAGTCCAGCACCATTCTCTTGATAGGTTCAGGAAATGAGGCGTAAGGAAAGCAGGGGCCTGGACCAGAATCAACTGCAAACTTACTGGCATCATTTATACTGGGTCTAGATCTAAAGTCTGTGCCATGCAACAGTGTTCACAGGTAGCATGAAGGGGATTTGACTTCAGACTGTAATCTTAGTCTTGGGTTGACAGGAAATTGTGTAATCTTGTAAAAGATCTCTCTTCGTTACTTCCACGTTGGCATCTTTCAAAATAGAATACTATTACCTGTGTTGGAATGTTGTGTAGAATACATAACGTTTATCATTTCTCATATTGTGTTAATCTGCAGTTTAATGGAACGGTAGTATACAAAGAAGAATTTTAAGTGGCAAGAGGTATAAGCCTTACCTTTTCTAATGCTGTTTTGAGATGTACATTATTTTTATCACTGAAAGGACTGGATTTGATGAGCTAATGGTCTGTGGTTAGATTATTTTATTTTATTTTTGGTTTTTCAACATAGGGTTTCTCTGTGTAACATCCCTAGCTGTTCTGGAACTAGCCCTGCAGACCAGGCTGACCTCTGCCTCCCAAGTGCTGGGATTAAAGGCATATGTCACCACGGCCCGGCAGATTGTATTATTTTAAACATCTGTACAGACAACTTTATGGTGCATAACTGCCATTTGCTGTTCTAACATGCTCATTTGTTTCTGAGCATAGATTATAGGACACTTAAATGAGTTTTACTAATCATATTGGTGTTTATGAGGTTCTTTTATGAGTGTGGTCTGTTCTCTTCAAATATTTAGTTAGCTGAAATTCCACTTAGTCATTTTTATTAAATGGACTGGTGTGTACTTTGCCAATGGATGAAGTGCACAGACTCCTGCAACTTTGCCTTGCTCTAGAACCTATTTGAAGTGCAGGGCCATGTTCAAACTGTCATTAAGAGGGCACTTTTTGAGTAGATGCTGCCAGGCAAGCCCAGGTGTTCAATCACTGGAAGGCAGAACTAACTGGACAAGCAGCAGCACTTCCTATTATCGCTCCGAGCTGTCCCCTGAGAGAATACAGAGAAAGCAAGTCGGCTCATAAAAATGAATCAAAAGTTCAAGTTCCACATTGGGAGTTGAATAAAGATAACTTATTTAAGAGGAATTATTCATGGATCTTTTTAAATTTTATTATTTTCTGTGATCAGAATAGTCAAATACCCAACTTCAAGAAATGTCTGAACTACAGTTCTCTTCTGAGGCAATGTGAGCCTAAGAAGGAATTATCTTGACCCCTAATCTATAGGAAAGTGGGCTTTCTGAACCACTTGGTTGGGGTTCAGAATTAAAAACATCACCAACAAAACAGGAGTGGAGCAGAATGTATTTTGGACTCCTTATCACAGTTGAATGCTCCCCAAAAAAACAAGACTTGAGGAGTGCCAGTTTAAATTTGTCAAATTACACTAAACTCCCGAGTGTTAGAAATTATGTTAAAATGTAAAATGTCGTGTTTATGGGAATGTCACAGCTAGTACTCCCCTGCAGTGACACGAAGGAGCAATACTAATTCTATCTAATGACCTGTCATAATGCAGAGACAACATATCAGTCTGGTAGAGATGTTGTGACAAAAGACCACAAACTGGGTTGCTTAAAGAACAGAAATGTATTTTCTTACATAATATCCAAATGCCAGCAGCCTTGCTTTCTCCTGAGGCTGCCCTCAGACTGTGTCCTCACCTGACCTTTCTTCTGGGTAGACAGAGCTCTAGAGACTCTGCCTTATAGGTCCTTACATC
>NC_022015.1:60121262-60143161 GCF_000317375.1 Microtus ochrogaster | reverse complement strand
TATGGATGTGTGGTTGTATATGTGAATATGCATGTATGTGTATGTGTGTGTGTGACTATGGATGTGTGTGTTGGACACATCCTCCTTTCTTGGTACACTTGTACTGGTTCTCCAGTATAGAAGATCCAGATCTCTGTTTTCTCTCCTTTCTGCATTGCTATTTCAGTTCTGTGACGCGGCAACTTAAGTGCCAAGCTTTCTCTGATGTCTGCCCGTTTGTTCAGTATGGCAAGGGAGATATGTCTGGTGGTGGGGGTGTGAAGTGGGACTCTGTCCCAACTGTACTGCTGCAGGAGAGATGAACCAATACAATAAGGATGTTAATATCCCTTATCTGTGGGGTCACAGAGCGGTGCAGGGCAGGAGCTGGGGTTCAGAGCGGCACCTTTTGTCAAATACAGATTTTCAGTGAATTTGATTATTGGTGCAGTAGCACACTGGTAAAGGCCAAACTGCGTGGACCCTGAATTCCAAAAATAATTGTTGTTGAAGAATACCTATAACTCCATACATAAAGGCCAAGCACCCATACACAGCAAATGTAATGCATGAGCTTCAGAAAACACACACTGTATGCCTTTATTGAAGTTGAATATACATTTAAAATCCCCACACTCTTCCATCTTTCATATAAAAAGACTGGTAACTCTATTCTTGGCAGTTTAGTGACCCAACAATAAACAGTGACAGAGACTCCATTATTGTCATCTTGGGCCCAGTCTGGTGACATTTAGGTTGAAATAGCTGTGCCTACTTTCTCACCTGGCAGGACAATGGAGAACTTCTTCTCCTTGGCTTCCAGGTGTTGGCCAAGTCCCCCCCAGGTTCTAGAAACAAAACAAATCCCTTCAGGGAAAGCTGAAAAGGCAAGTGACCTATTCTTCCTGGGCTTGGTCTTTTGTTAGTCCTGAAAATGGAGCTGCACGTGTCAGCCCAAGGCCCTGAGGGGTCCAGCATGCAGGGGGGGGGGGGTGATGAGAACAAAAGTGTAAAATCTCCCTGCCTATTTAGCGACTCTTGATCTGCCTCTGCCGCTCAGGTTCCAGGACTGGGTAATTGTTGCCATTCATTGTCACCAGCAAGGCTTCCAAAGAGAGGCCAGGTTCGAAGGAATCCTGAGAGCAGGTGTGTACAGATAGGGAGGTGGAAATGGGAGGGGGGAAGGCGGGCAATGCTTGCACTCCCATCCCTAGGAAAATGATTTGAAGCATTTCCCCAGTAGGGACTGAGAAACCCTCAGGATACTAGTGCACTGTAGCACTCGTGACCACTCAGTGCACGCGTACTATGTGGAAGGTTAGTGCACACACACTGTGTAGAAGGTTGGTACTTTGTGGCCTCTGACATGGGAACTTAAGTGTGAGCCAAAACACAGCGTTCACTAGAAGCTTACACTTGAGTTTCTCTCCAACTTTCACTGAAAATTTATAATGTGCAGGTTCAAGTTGGTAGCAGAGGAACAGCTGTGCCCGTGAGGACTTCCCATTCCGTCGAGAGACAGGATGTGAGCAGACAGTTTCCAAATGGAGTTGTGATTTGTGTGATTTCCTTCGAGCTAGACAAAAAACGGAAACGGAACTGCCGTGTATCCAGGGCCTTTAGCTCCGGGGAAGCTGAAAAGGGATTGCTCTTCTCTATCGTTCAATGAAGCACTGTGTCTTCTCTCTGTCACCCTAGTTGTCCCAAGCCACAGGTCCTGATGGTTACTGATGACTTCCTCCTGAAGCCAGGGCAATTCTGATGGTGCCTGGCACTTCCCTCTACCTGAACAGAAGACTTAAGAGTTCTCTTAATTCAACTCAGTAGGATTCGTAGTTCATGGCCAGACTCTATTACACAGTAAGAACATGCCTCAAGAACAAAAGGAAACAAAGAAACACAGAAGGGAGCTAGCTGGAGGTGGTAGCCCATGCTTGTAATCTCAGTGCTGGAGGCCCAAGTAGGGTTTCCAGAAGTACCAGGCAAGGCTGGTCTGCACAATAAGTTAGGGTTCATTCAGTCAAGACTACATAGCAATGCTCTCCTCTCTCCTCTTTTCTTTCCCCCACCCCTCTGATTTTTTTTTAACCTACTTGAAGGGAGAACGCTGAGGGAATGGTAAAAATGATTTTACTGCTTCTGTTTTATTATTATTGGTGTGTGTGTGTGTGTGTGTGTGTGTGTGTGTATCAGTGTGCTGTATTTTGGGGTGGTGCGTTCTGAACCCCACCAACATTTACATATTAAATCATTATAAAGTTTTAATGTTAGTCAAAATAATATTTGAAAAATTAGGATTTTAATACAATATGTAACAGTTTCATTGTACAACTGTCTTTTGTAAACATAGGTTCCAAACACTGATTAATATTCTTCCTTGGATCTTCTTGAAATGAAACTGAATGATTCTTATCATGGCAATGTAATGTGTCGGGCTAAGTGCTGTCCCCGTAACTGGTTGGTCCTCATACTACCACTGTAAGGACTTCATGACAGATGAGGAAACCGAGTCAAATAGGGAATCTGCCCATGGTTAGACAATAAGTAAGAAACAGAGCTGGGATATGCGTGTGGGTAGTTCCACTAAAGGAAACTGTGAAATTCTGAAGAAAAAAAAAAAAACAACAAAAAACTAAACCTAACTACTTCTCCTTCTCCTCCTTCTCCTTCTTCTTCTTTTATATAATAAATGTGAAGTTCTCTCCCCAAGGAAAAATTCCGTTAAATTTCACTAACCATCCAAGTTTCCCAACATTTCTCGCCTTGCCAGCTGCTTCTCTGTTTATCAGAAATGAAAATGCAGCATAAAACTGATGGGGAGAAACTGTGAAATCGGTGACCAGATGAGAGAACACTGGGAAGCTCTAGCAAAGGTTGGTCTTGTCATTTATACTACGGCAGTGAAACCGGCTGCCAGTCGCATAGGTGATTTACTAGACACCATTTAGGTAGTATATTATTTTGCTGAGAAAATTCATTGCCATGAGTTCTTTCCTAAGCTTTGGTGACTGCTTACTTAACAAAACAGACTGCCTAGGAATTGTAAATTATTTCACAGAGGGGAAAAGTAGATCAGAGATGGCTATTAATTTAAGCTGTTTCCCATTGAAGCTGTCACACCAATGAAAAAATTGCATATAGGTTAAAATATGTGACTGTTTGGTAAAAAGAAATACATACAATGGCAAGTCTCATGTTTGGAAAAGACATTAGTTACAAATAGGATATTGCAATGGATTGGCTATTATGACTTTAAAGCTGCAAAGACAAACAAGAAAGCCTTCTGTGGACTCTGAAACACCATAGCTGGTGTGGGCTTATGGAACACAAAGAATTGTGCCCTGCATATTAGAATAGGGTCAGCAGGTCAGAGATTTCACTGTCTGTCTCAAGAAAAAGACAACCAAACAGTGTTTATAATCCTAACTACTACCAAGAATCTAGAAAAGAGCTGCTTCAAGCTCAGAGTTCAACGTTCACTGTTACTTCCATTTCTTGCACTTAAATTATACTTATCGTATGGGTGGCCATGCTTCTCTCTGTGCAGAGAAATGAGGCCACAGACCCCACATATACACCATGGGAGAGACAGTCATCCCCAAGCCGAGGACCAAGGCACATTTACAACACAAAGGGGTTGAAATGAAAGAGAAATGATCAAAAGGACATGCTACACAAACACACACACACACACACACACACACACACACACACACACCGGGTCACTTTCCTGTAGTCACAGAGAGACTGAGCCATTCCTCTTTTACCCTCAAGTTGGATCAATAGTTCTGATCCATTAGAAGGTATACAAGTTGTTTCATCTACTTAGCACGGGCGAGACATATCTGGGAAGAGGGACTCTTTTTGGTTTTACTATTTATTTATTTATTTACTGATTGGAGACAGGGTCTCTCTATGTAGTCCTGGCTTGTCCTGGAACTTGTCCTGGCTTGTTCTGGAGCTTGCTATATAGACCAGGCTGGCCTCAAACTCATAGTGATCCACTTTCCTCTGCCTCCAGAGTGCTGGAATTAAAGATGTACCATCACAGCCAACTGGAAGAGGAAAGAAATCTTAACTGAAAAAATTCCTCTGTAATCTCCATAAGATTGCAAGCCTGCAGAGCATTTTCTTGATTGATGATTGATGTGGAAGGGCCCAGCCCACGGTGGATATCGCTACCCCAGGACAGGTGGTCTTAGGTTGTAGGAGAAAGCAGCCTGAGCAAGCCTTGGGGAGCAAACTAGTGAGCATTTCTTCATGGCCTCTACTTCAGTTCCTGCTTATGGACTCCTGCCTTGAGTTCTTGCCCTGACTTCCCTGGATGATGGAGTGCAGGTTACGAGAGGAAACAAGGCCTCTCCTCACCTAGTTGCCACTGGTCATGGTGTTTTATTACAACAATAGAAAGCCAAGACAGAGGTTTTATTTGTTGCTTGTAATCATAAAGTATTGGCAAACAAAATCCTATCAGTCATCAAGTGAGTAATTGTACTTACTAATTTTACATATTATAAAAATGCTTTCTTTTATATAGTTTCATGTTCTTAAAATGGGAGAAACCCATATGTGCTCCTGTCGATATATTTCAATAAGAAAAGTAACAGAGAGGGTAGTGTTGATATAACCCCAGTCTTTTTTGATTCTGCCCTTACAGCAGTATGCTTATATGCGCTTAGATGCCTGTATGAGCTGTTGCTTGGCAGGTTCATAAAATGTTTCACAAATATATGTCAGCCACTTGTGAAAGCAAGACTAGGACTCAGGTCAGCGGAGAGGTTTATTTTTTGTTACACATCTTTTATTGTTGTCAGACTGCATTTACCGTGATCTTTACTCATCGGCCTGATGAAAGTTGCATTTTTCATGTTTTAGAGCATATTTTGAAGTTACTAGACTAGTGACTATTAACAGTTAAAGTTACTGTTTCAGAAATACTCTTGTAAGAAGTCACCCGAGTTAAGATGCTTGGGTCCTCCCTAGGAACGCTACAAGGAAAACTCAGTGCAGAGCCTGGAATTTGTGTTTGTTACATCTGAAGCCAAACTCCCAGGAAGTCTGCAGATTTCACCCTGAGAGAGACACCATTTGAAAACCTTGGCTATTATTGTGTTTATGTGGAGGGCATCCACATGTTTGATAATGGCACTGCTCAGTGGAATTGTTGGTGATCCGACAATCTATGTGTGACGTGAGCAGCTGTTAAAACAGCAGCACTGTTATCTTTGCTGTGAGTCGTTTTAGATCTTTTCTCTTTTTATTTTTTTTTTCATATTTAAAAGAAGTGGACATTACACCCACTGGACTTAGCTAGACTTTAGAGGGTTTTATATGCTCCTTCCAAATGTTACTGCCTGTGAATCTAGAAGCTTTGCCTCATGGCTGGTGAGCATCTCCAATTAATGTCGTCTCAAAATTTTTGCTCTGCAGAGTGATATGCCCTTATGGCCACATGTCCTGGTGAACGAGACACTCCTCTTTGTCTCTCTTCCTCCCATCTCCTGCCCTGACTCTTCCCTTCTCTGTTTCAATCTCCAGCCTCACTAGAATGGACAGAATTTGCTTTCTGAAACTTCTCTCAGCCATTAGAACTTCAGTTGGGCTCTTAGGCAGAAAGCTCGCTCTTCTACTTTGCATCCAGGCTTCTTGTGATTTCTTTGGAGAATATTTGAATAACTTTTTTTTTAAAGTTACAGTGAAATAATATTCTCTGTCTCTCCAAATCCTTGTTGCGAAATAAGCGATGCTTCCGTGTCCTCATAATAGTGCTCCTGTGATCACTTTTGGTACGGTGAGGTCTGTACATGGTCTCTTACAATATTCTACTTGGTTACCTGGAAATAAGCTGCCACTTATCTGGGTAAACCCAGCATTCCCAGGACAAGTGTGGTGATAACCTCTTGTTTTCTAGGTGTTTCCTAAAAAGAGGGTGGTAAAAGAAGCAACTATCTATTTCTGTGCCATTACGTCATTTATTAAGTTGCCAAGGTAACAAACTGCTAACAAGATAACCGTGTGAATCAGTGTAGACACAACTTGTGACTTGTTAACCATAAAACACAAAACAAGAGTGTCATTCAGTTAATTGCTCTCTGTGTTAACCAGTATGGTCTTTCTTCTTTGAAGGGTGAGTGTTACTCTCCCGATGTCTAGTATGTAATGAAAAAAGACTTTGTTATGAAAAAGGTACTTGTGCTGTTTTCCTGTTGATGTCCATTATGGAACTGGAAACACTATACATGTCACTTGCTTGTTCTTTACAAAGTGCCAGCCACAGTTAGTAAGGCAGAATACCCAAAGGAATTTTGAATTAAGGAAAAGTCCCATTTTTTTAAAAATAAGAACTTTCACATCAAGTGTAAGCATGCAAATACAGGATCACTCAAATTATTATTAATATTATTATTTTCTAGTGGTTAAGGGTTCAAACTTTAACAAATAGCACTTTTTTAGATTTATTTATTTATTATGTATACAGTGTTCTGCCTGCATGTACACCTGCAGGCCAGGAGAGGGCACTAGATCTTACTATAGATGGTTGTGAGTCACCATGTGGTTGCTGGGAATTGAACTCAAGACCTTTGGAAAAGCAGCCAGTGCTCTTAACCTCTGAGCCATCTTTCCAGCCCCACAAATAGCACTCTTTACAAAAAATTCTGATTAATAATGCTTGTATATATATGTCTTTTCTTTGTATAGCTCATAGTAGAAGCATCTCAAGGTCTGTCTGGTTGCTCAGATTCCATTTTTCAGTAGAAATACCAGCTAAAGCTGAGTCTAAAGAATTCTAAGTTATGGTGTTCAGCTACGGAGCTGGCTCATTCAGCGGCCTTTATATAATAAAGGACTGCCATACTTTGTGATTTTGGGAACTATGGTAACAGCAACTAATTGAATATTAGCCATGACTGTACATGGAGACATACAGGCTTTGATTAAGAGAAACCTTTCTTTGGAGGGCTTATTTGTTCATAGCAAAAGTGTAAAACAAAGCAAACTCCAAATCTCAAATTTCCAATTAACTTTTGATTAAATAGCTCAGGACAATTTCACATTCTCGAAACCTAATTCCAAGCTGGCAGTTCCACAGTGTAGTGGGAGGGAAATCCGTCAGGCCAGTCTCCACTGGCGAGGTGCCATGAATCTAAGCAGGCATATGAAAGAAGAAAGAACTAATGTAATAAAGCAAACGAGCTTCCAGATCAAGACAAGTTCAGGGCATTTGTACTGGTTGCTAACAGTTCCACCAGGAAAAGGTTCCAGAAGACATTCTTGAGACTCGAAGTATGGCCAGGAGCTAACTTGAGTAAGAGGAGACTGAGAATTTCCTAGGTAGCAAGACAGGCTGTATGACTGTAATCCCATCACTCAGGAGGTGGAGGCAGGGAGCAAGCTAATCTAGAGGCCAGTATGTGCTACGTAGCCTGAGCTATACAAACAGAGACCGAGACTAAAACAAAGAAACAAAACCAACAAAACAAGCAGTATATTTCCTGTAGTAAAGAATGTACAAGCTGAGGCTGGAGAAGTGGCTCAGGGGTTAAGATAACTGGCTGTTCATCCAGAGGCCCTGGGTTCTATTCCCAGCACCCACACGGCAGCTCACAACCATTCTTAACCCCCATTCAAGAAGTTCTGAGGCCTTTTTTATCCTCCATGACATGTGCACAGTGTACAGACAAATGCAGGCAAAATACCCACACACATAAAAATAGATAAATACATTTTGCCCAGTGATGGTGGTGCGTGCCTCTAATCTCAGTACTTGGGAGGCAGAGGCAGGCAGATCTCTGTGAGTTCAAGGCCAGCCTGACCTCTACAAGAGCTAGTTCCAGGACAGGCTCCAAAGCTACACAGAGAAACCCTGTCTCAAAAAAAAAAGACAAAACAAAACAAAACAACAAAAAAGTACAAGCCAGGGTTGATATTAGACTTCCTAACACACAGTACTAGTTAGAAGGCTGGGAAAGCTGAGTCTCCACACTGTGTTGGGCCGGTTGCCTTCCTTCTGCTTTCACACCTGTTAATGTTAGGTGTGAAATACTGAAGGCTTACGATGGACCTAAATCAAGTGGTTTATTGCCAGCTTCCTGGTTTCTTTTTCCTGTTGCCATTTTTTGAGGTAACTGTGGGACAGACTTCGTTAAAAATACTGATTTCTGTCCATGTGGGTTTCCTAGCCCTCTGACGGCAGAGCAGGAGTGTCAGGCAGGCCCTATGAATGCACTAATGGCAGTAGGATTCCAACTAGTTCTCCTCAAACACATGAAAGCACCCGGAAACAAGTTGCCTTTGTCTGAAAACAGGACAGAGTTATGCGAAAGGAAGCAGATGAAGACACACCACAGGCGGTCCTTCTTCCTGATCTCTGTCCACTCCCTCTCTTCATTCCTGGGTGTGCATGAGATCGGAGCCACAGATTAAGAACATTTTCAGCAGCAGAGAAGACTGGGGAGTCAGGGAAACCATTTGTCAAAGTAAACGAGGGGACAAAGAAATAAGAGGGCAGCCAATTACTTTTTTTTTTGAAATTTTTTTTTTAATTTATTTATTTATTGAGGATTTCTGCCTCCTCCCCGCCACCACCTCCCATTTCCCTCCCCCTCCCCTGATTAAGTCCCTCTCCCTCATCAGCTTGAAGAGCCATCAGGGTTCCCTGACCTGTGGGAAGTCCAAGGACCGCCCACCTCCATCCAGGTTTAGTGAGTTGAGCATCCAAACCGCCCAGGCCCCCCAAAGCCAGCACATATAGGCATCCCCCTGAATATTAACCTTCATCAGGCGATGATAGGAGACAGAAACAGAGACCCAAATTGGAGCACCGGACAGAAATCTCAAGGTCCAAATCAGGAGCAGAAGGAGGGGGAGCACGAGCAAGGAACTCAGGACCGCGAGGGGTACACCCACATTCTGAGACAATGGGGATGATCTTTCGGGAACTCACCAAGGCCAGCTGGCCTGAGTCTGAAAAAGCATGGGATAAAACCGGACTTGCTGAACATAGCGGACAATGAGGACTACTGAGAACTCAAGAACAATGGCAATGGGTTTTTGAGCCAATTACTTTTTAAACCTAGTTACTGTGTTGGTAGAATACACATGCACCTTTTGGTTTTGATTTAGGCAAATCTCTAAATGGAAGCAGGAGACTGATGGTTGTTATGTAAAAAGGGAACATCTTTAGAAATGAAAAATAATGAGCCCTTGAGCAACACGATGGGCAGCAAACTACAAGCTGTCTGTGAGAACAGTTTCCTTGATCATCTAGTGGTCTTTGGTGTATTTGATCTCTCCTTTATTTATTTGTTTTTGCATAAATTCATCAGAATTTGTTATCTCTGCTGCCCGAGGTACTGCTTGCAAGGGCTAGAACGTGGTGATAAGTTCTTCTGTTTGTTTTGAGATGGGGACTCTATGTAGCCCTTTTACCGTCTTGGAACTTACTAGGTAGATCAGCCTGACTTCAAAGTCACTGAGACCCATCTGCTCTGTCTCCTGAGTGCTGGCATCAGAAGCTTGCAGACAAATGTGCTATGGAGGCTTTCTTCCATGCAGGAACCTTGCATCTCCTGATAACACCTGCCACTCATTGAACTGATTGTCACCACCATCAGAAGCATTTCCTGTCGTTTCAATTTGTCTATGTGAAATACTAACTCCATTAACCATGCACGCTTTACCGAATCTCTACTTGGTAGTTTTTAAGCATCTAATTTAACATGGTGCATTTATTCCAGAGGCCACCTTTTTATTTCTGGGAGTGCTGTTTAGTTGTAAGCACACACCTTTTGCCTTGGCTTTTTGGGGGCAGGTTATACTTTAGAGTTTTCATAGCAATGCAATCACTACTAGTTTTTTGTGTTTTTTTTTTTGTTGTTGTTGTTTTGTTTTGTTTTTAGAGACTTTTAGAGACAGAGTTTCTTTGTGTAGCCCTAGCTTTCCTGGAACTGATTTTGTAGACCAGGCTGGCCTTGAACTCAGAGATCTGCCTGCCTCTCCCTCCTGAGTGCAGAGATGAAAGGCGTGGTACTATTAAATTTTTAATGACATCATTTTCAGTTATGGTTATTTGCCATCAGAACTTCCTAAAAAGTTTCATATGACTTTTATTATTAGAACTGAAACTATAACAATTCACTTTTCTTTTGGAGAGTAACATACCTGCTTTAGCTAGCATGGAGAATATAAAACATAATTACTACCCCTCAAGGAACTTACTGCATAACTATATGTGTTTTATATTAATATTCATTAGATATATACTCTTCTTTATCATTTGTAACAGATGATATTGACAGGATTGTATATCCTGATATGCAATATATCCTGATACACAAAGTGATATAGACAGAATTGTACATATTATGCCTTCATAGCAAAGAAAACATTTAAATTCAGGCACCTTTTATCATTGAGATACATATGCTTCATGGCAAACTATATATTCATTTGTTTCATTGTTGTTTGTTTGTGACAACGTCTTTATGTAGACCTGGAAGCCTCCACTTGTCTGTGTTGAGCAGGCTGGCCTTGAACTATCTGAGATCCACAAAGAAAAAAAAATCAGAGAGATACAGTAATTTTCTAGTTTTAGTTGTGTTTTTTTTTTAACATTGACCATCTAGTTTGTAAGAACATTCATAGACATAATAATAAAAATTGTATTTCATCTTTATAAGACAACTTTGAAAGTTCAGGCTCACTCAAAAGTCAGCCGTTGTTGGTAAGTACATTGGTCAGCCCTTGCTGCTTGCTGTCTCCTCTGGTACACACGAATGTGGGTGAACACAGCATGCTAGAACAAAGCACGCATCAGGGTTTGGCTCACCCTCTGCCATTGAGAAAAGTTAGATAGTCACTTGCTGAAACGGATACTTGCTGTAAATGGTCACCATATCTTTTGGACTTGTCTGAAGGGAGGATGTAAGACATAGCTGAATAATTTTAATAATTTTAAATGTCCTGAGCATGTTCTAAAAATGCTATGAGTATTCTGTGAGTTAGGTTTTTAAAATCAGTTGTTGTTTTTTTTTAACTTACTATACTTTTGGTTTATTATGCCCTTTTTTTTTCATGTGGCCCAGTGGTAAATCGGGGGAAGATGCGATAGTTCTCTCTGATTTTCTGGTATTGAGTCTTTCTTCTATATTACAGTGACTCTCAGTGTAAAGTTTAAGTAACCCATATATTTAAAAATCTGTCTCATTAGAACTTGATTATTGAATTAATTAAATTCAGTATTTACTATGGATTACAGTCAATATGATGGTATTCTTCACTAGAGTCTTAACACTTGGCAGAGCACAGCTGGCTTTGCTAAATATTTCACTTGTTCATTCACTGGGTAATTTATGTTATGAACACTTGGGGAAAATGCTAACAGCACACGGATAAATGTTCTTTCCTGGTTACTTCTTTCCTCTGAAAATCATTGTTTAGACAGGATCATTGCTCATTATATGACTGTATTTTGTAGCTGTTTTTTCTTTTTGTACACTAGCGATGAACTGAGTGTGTTGGCAGAGGTTTCTGTCCCACCCGGTCCTGCAATAAACACACAGAAACTACATTGTTTGCAATACTGTTTGACCAATAGCTTAAGCCTATTTTTGGCTAACTCTTATATCTTAAATTAACACATTTTTATTAATCTGTGTATCACCATGTGGCTGTGGCTACAGGCAAGGTTCCTATGCATCTGTCTCCTGTGGGACGCTGTATGGCTTCTCTGTAACTTCGCCTACTTTCTCTCTCTATATATATATCTCTTTCTATTAACCTCCACCTACATAAGTGGTCATATTTTGTCTTGAGTACATGGAAGCTTTTTTGAAATCATCATTTCTGGAATTGTGTGTTCATTTGCAAGTGAATAGCAAGATTCTATTAATCGTTTTTTGAAGTCAAAAGAAAAATCACCAAATTTTAAGGGACGTACCATCTGAGGGAGGATCAATAAGATGTTCTACATTACAAGCACTGCCCTTCTCATGGTGTGGCTGTAAAGACTGAGCTATTATATAGACCACATCCAGTACATAGAAAATTTGTGTCATGTTTTCAAAACACAATGTTCACCACAGGATCATGTGTTTGAGTCCTTGGTTCCCAGCTGGTAAACATGTTGAAGAAGCCTGTGGAACCTTTGGGATGTGAGACATAGCTGAAGGAAGTGATTTGTTGTGGATGGGCCACACTTTCTGTTCATATTTGCTTCCTGATATACCCAAATGTGAGCAAGGAGCCACATGTGCCCACTGATACAACTTAGAGTGCGCGCACACGCGTGTGTGCATGCGTGCGTGCGTGCGTGCGTGTGTGTGTGTGTGTGATTGCAATTGTGCCTTGTGATAGAGGCATTCTTCCCTGTATTAGTTACTGTTCTTCTTAGGACTAAATACCCAACATAACTTGAGGAGAACAAAATCCATGGATGCAGTCACACCATACCTTACCTATTAGCATATGTTGAGTAAAGAAGACATTGGTAACAGGATAATTGCTGTATAAGTAAATTTTATTACCTAAATGTATTGGCTTACAGTTTATATAAAACTGCCTATTTGTCCTATGCAAAGAAATCTCTTAAATTTTTCATACTTTTCCTTTTCTTGCATTCTCTTTCTCTTCTTTCTTTCTTCTTTCCTTCCTTCCTTCTTTCCTTCCTTCCTTCTTTTCTTCCTTTCTTTTTCTCTCTCTTTTATTTGTTATTTTTGAGACACGGTCTTATTACTATGTAGCTCTAGCTGACCTTGAACTCACAATGTAGACAAGGCTGATCTTGAAATCACAGAGACATGAATTCTCCTGCCTTCTGAGTGCTGGGATATAGGCATATGCTACTATGTCTGGCATAATCTTCCATATTTTTTTATATTTCATATACACATTCTGCTTTATGCCCTTGTTCAAAACTTGGATATGATTGGATGAAAAGAGTTCCAGGGAAAATCAACACCTGTCTGTAGTTGCAAGTTTCTGTTTGGTGTGGGAGGTCCTTCTGTCTGTGTGTTGATTTTATTGGTTAATGAGTAAAGAAACTGCTTTGGACCTATAGCAAGGTAGAACTTAGGTAGGCAGGGAAAGCTAGGCTGAATGCTGAGAGGAGGAAGGGCGGAGTCAAGGAGAAGCCATGGAGCAGCCACTGGAGACAGATGTGCTGAAACTTTGCTGGCAGGCCTTGACCTCTTGTTCATACAGATTAATGGAGATGGGTTAAATTAATATAAGAGTTAGTCAATAAGAAGCTAGAGCTAGTGGGCCAAACAGTGATTTGATTGTTACAATTTTTGTGTGATTATTTCGGGTCTAAGCTAGCTGGGCTGCTGGGAACCAAACAAGTGGCCTCTTGCAACATCTGTTCACAGTCATTCTTGAATATCCACTCACAGACTCAGTTTTAAATGCTAAGCCAATAGCTCAGGCTTGTCATGAACTAACTCTTACATTTAAATTCACCGATATTTTTTTTTATTTATGCTTTGCCCCGTGTCTTGGTACAGACAGCACGCCCATCTTGTTTCTCCCTGAGTCATCTGCTGACTGCTAACTCTGCCCTTCTTCCTCCCAGAATTCTCAGTTTGGCTCTTCCACCTAACCTTATCCTGTTCAGCTATTGGCCAGTCAGCTTCTTTATTAAACCAGTCACAGCAGCAGATCTTCACAGTGCACAAAGGGATTATTCCACAGCACCTGTCACCCACTAGTGTTTATTATTGCTAGAAGTTGGGTGAAGAGATGGGTTTGTCTCTTATTTATGAAATATTTTACCCAAATAATGAAGTATCCCAGTTTGAGGAAAACCAAAAATACAGAAGCCTGGGCAATCCCAGTTGTATAACCAGCTGCTAAAAACCAGAATTGTGAGTCTCCAAAGTTAAAGTTCCCTTTAAAATTACCAGACTTTATTCCTTGGAGTAGCTTTTGGCCAACAGCCAAATCCTTGACAGGGTGCAATCATGGTATTTTTTAACGCACGCACACTGCACATGCATAGCCTTCCCACTTCCACATCTCCTTCCCATGTCGCATTCATGTAGTAATGAGCACACACTGGCATGCCATGATCATCCGGCGTCATACATTAGAGCTTGGTCTTGGCATTCATCCTATAAGTTCTGATACTAGAACTCCCCCTCCCCCACACCCCACTTTTGGAGTTCTTTAAAATTTTGGTGAAAATGCAAACTAAGTCCAGGAAGGAAGTGAATCTCAGTCGTGATAAAAATTGGAACTGATGTTCCCAAATATTGAATACATAAATTTGTAAATCAAAAGAAAAAAATCTGGCTTTGGAAATAGAGATTAGAGATTCAGGAGTTGTCTGATTTCTAGGGCTGCCTCCCTAAGGGTGTGTCCGCAGGCAAGGACATAGACCTCTGAGCTGAAAGCAGCAATAGTTCAAGTCCTGAGTCTCAAACCCTGCATCCCTTTGTGCCGCCTCATGACTTTGGCTGTTTCATATGTTACAAAGGCTCTGGTCTTCAAAGGTAATGAAATACAAACATGAATGACAATTGGGAAATGTATTTTTGCTGATGATTGAGAAGCAATGACTGCAAATAACACAGTTAAGACTTTGACCTTGCTGGGAGCTACTCCAGTGAAGTGGGAAGGGAGTAACACGGCCTTTGAGGAGGGCAGCGTCAAAGGAAGTCTTTGAGGAAGCCACGTGATTTGTCTAAAGCAGTCCCCATACATCTAGTCATAGACTTATGTAGTGGTTTTTGTGGGATTTTTTTAAACAATTTATTGTCCCATAATATTTCTAACAATAGTACAATCTATTAAACGCACAAATATATTGAGCACAATATTATTAATGTTATTTAAACTCTGGTCACAATCTATATGACCCTCAGTTTGCATGCAAACTTAATTAAACCTCCTTGTCCTTTTGGCTTTAAATTCCATTTTCCTAAGAGAAAATGAAATGTCACCACTCAAATACTCAACTTAAATAGATGAATAGAGATATCATAATAAAAAATCCAATATAAATCTATGATTTCACCTTTAAAAATGTTTGTCACAGTTTTTTATTTTTTCTCCTTAGACAGCGTTTCTCTGTGTGGCCCTGGCTGTCCTAGAACTTGCTGTTTTCTAGCCTGGACTCAAACTCAGAGATTTGCCTGCTTTTGCCTCCCAGTGCTGGGATTAAAGGCAAACCCCACTACCTGCTGTCACAGTCTTTTATCAAGTGTTAATCATTGTTCATTTAATTCATTTGGGAAGAAATTTTGTCAAAGTAATAAGATTGGTAGAAAAAAGAGCATCCTTAATTTGTGTCTATTACTTTGTCCTGATTGAGGTTTCTTGTCAGCCTGAATAAGCAGAGATCATCTGAGAAGAGAAAACCTTGATTGACAAAATGTCTCTGTAAGAGTGACTTAGATGCAAGTCTGTAGGGCATCTTCTGGATTGGTGATTGGTGTGGAAGGTCCCAGTCCACTGTGGGCATACCAGCCCTGTGCAGGTGGTCCTGGAGCTTATGGAACGCAAACTGAGCGAGAGGGAAGAACGGCCCAGTAAGGCATGTTCCTCCATGGCTTCTGTTGGTTCCTGCCTTGAGTTCCTGCCCTCAATTCTCTCAGTGATGAAGTTGTAAACCGAAAACAGCCTTTTCCTCTCCAAAAGTTCATGGTGTTTTATCACAAGAGTTTAAAAACCCTAACTCAGATCCACTTCAATTTAAGACATTTTAATTAATGATGTGGACTAGAGTTGAAGGTGTGCTTCAGGTGGTAGAATATTTGCCTACCATGTGATCCTAGCACAGCATGTACCAGCAGCTTATGGTAATTCTCTGCTACATAAAGGATTCAAGTAAGAGACAACCTGGGGCCTGGGGCTACATGATACCTTTCTTGTCTCAAGAGAAAAAAAATGAATTAAATGAAATTCAAGAAATTCTTTATTTAAAAAAGAAAAGGAAGCATAGTTATATGTGGATTTTTAATATTTCTTAATTTTTGGTACTTTTCAAGCAAATTATCATTATGGGCTGTGATTTTAGAAATACTTCCTCCAGCTTGAACAGAGTTGTAAGCAAATCAATGTGATTTTCCTTCTCTGTGCTTCTGCAGTTTAATTTCTAGTGCTTGTGATAGTTTTGGCATACTATACATATAGAGTTGGAAAATATATTAAATTTTGAGATTTTTGGAAGAACAAAATGCCTTATACTTTAGCTAGTAAACAAAGTTACTTGCTGCATTTAATCTTAGGTGTTCTAATGAGCAGAACTTTCTAGAAAATAGATTGCCACAACCATCTTTAAAACATTTTCATGATCATTTTTAATATTTTCTTTTTGTCATTCGGAATCTTGCCCTTAGCCCTTAAAATCATGCTTGTCTGCTTAGAGTAAATAACAGCACATCATTTGTAAGTGGCCAGAGCTGATATAATTTCGTCTCCTGTCTTCCAGCTCTTAGAGGAGAGCAGACGTGCATTTGAAAGTGTTAAAATGCGCTGGGTGGCCATGACTTTGCACCTGTTTGGATATCTATCTAAAACATAATTAGAACTTGAAGCACACTACCAGGCGAGATTCATCTCATTGTTCTCTGAAAATACTTACTATGTCTTCTTTTAAACTGTGACTGAATGGTCAGTGGCTTTATTTTTTTTTTAATTTTAGTTGTATTTCAGATATCATTCATAATCTGACAGATGGTCACTCAGTCCTTGATGACTAGTAACTGCTTGGCAGTCACAGATGAGTTTAATAGTATGTTTTTAATTATAAATCTTTAGAGAGACTTTCCTACACAAAGAAATGATACTAAGAAATTTGTTTCCTTCTTAGTTGAAGGATGGTGTTGACAAAATGTATCACCCTAAGGAAGAATCACTAGTTTTTGGTGTGGAAACCCTGATGTCTTTGAAAGAATGAATCCACAGCAGATACTGTACTTTCTCTTCTCCAGCCAAGAATTCATTGGTAATTGCAAAGAGGGGAAGAATTCCGTCTTATCTGAAAATGGAACTTTGGTTTCATTTGTCTTGTTGATAGGCAGCAGCCAAAGAAATACCTAAGGCTTCTAAAGAGAACAAGGTTATCTAGACTATAGTTGTATGCACAGGGTTTTAGGGAAGCCTTCAATGGCAAAGTACTGTGATTGTTTCCTTTCTTCGAAGTATTTCTCGAGATGTGCTCTGAAAACCTGAGCCTCTGAGGAAGCAGAGCGAGAGAGCGCCCTTTCGTGTTGGAATTGCACAGGCAGAAGATGACTTCCCACACCTCCCAGTGAAAGCAGTATTAGGGATGGGGAGTTAAACAACACAAGTGAATTGCTCATCTCCAGGTTAGCCAATCTTGTCAAACCATTGACTGTGTTTCTTTCTTGGAGTACATTTATTATTATTAAGTTTTTTTTTAAAGCTAGGATCTCATGTAGCTAAGGCTGGTTTTGACCTTCCTATGCAACTAAGGATGACCTTGAATTTCTGGTCCTCCCGATTCACCTCCTGAGTGTTTGTGTATTGAGGTTGTAGTGTGCATTACCACGCCCATTTAGGAATTGAAACCAGGACTTTCATGCATGCCAGGCACATATCCCACCCACTGATTCAGATCTGCCACCCCTCAGAATGTGTGTTCTGAGACCCCGAGTGAGGACCGCAGTCAGGAGCTGTCACCTGAACCTGATGAGTGTTTTATTTATGGATAATCCATTAAGGCTCCAATTAGTTCTGTCTTTTGTGAAGGAAATCGATTTCCTCCCTTTTAATGTGTGAATTTCCATAGTGTCCTGTTTTGCATGGCTCCCAGAAGAGGATGAGCAAATTCTGATGCCAGCAATTGGCGCTCAATCTGCCATGAAGGGATACATGAGAAATACACAGATATTGCTAAACTTGCTGGGGTTGTGTTCCATCCTAAATTGAAAGCACTGTAAATCAAGTTAGGTGTGAGGCCAAATATCTGTAATCCCAGTCTTCTGAAGGCCAAGGCAGAAGACACAAGTTCAAGGCTAGTCTAGAGTACATATGAAACTCTGCTCAAAAAACAAACAAAAAGGCTACTGTCTGTCGACAAGAACCAGCCACTCTTGCAGAAGACCTGAGTTCTGTTCCCAGCACCCGTAGGACAACTTTTAACTGTCTTTATCTCCAGTTCCAGGGAATCTGACACTTTCTTCTGGCCTTCAAGGGCACCAGGTACACATATGGTTCACACACACACACACACACACACACACACACACACACACACAGGCAGGCTACTTTTACACACAAAATAATAATAAATTCAAAACAAAACTCGAACAAAAAATTAAAAATGATGTGTTGAATACCAGTCATGTTTCAATAAGAGAATAACCTGTAGACTGTTAGCTGTTTTACTCTGTTCTTTGGTGACAGAGGTCTGTGACTAGCTGCCATTTCCCAGCATTGGGAATATCATATTGTATACATACTTAGCCCAGAAAACAATACAAATTGAAGATATAATTTCTGCTCAATATATAATCACTCATATTCTACTTTAATATCAGAATTTATAAGGCGCTAAGGATTATACATTTATGCTTTTCTTCGTCCAACATTAAGCTTGATATAAAAAAGTCATGGCTTGATTCTGTTTCTAATTAATAAAAATTTCAGGCTATAGACACAATGTCTTTTAGCAAGGGGTAACTTTATTAAGTGTATTTGACAGCTAATAACTTTTTAAAAAAACATTCTAAATATCTAACAAACTTAAGAAGAATTTAGGTTTAGAAGGCACATACACCTTTTGACACTGGACCATGATGTGCTGAACCACAAAGTTTATACTTGAGAACTGAGCAGTCAAATTTTTTTGTTTTTTTAAAAAACACCCTCATGGTTTCAGTACATTTCTGATTTTGTGTTGGGCCCCAGTTGTAACTATAGATCAGCACCTGTGGCCGTGTGTGCTCTACAGACCACCGGCTGTGCACACCTGCGTACGGTGAGCATTACACATCTACCACTAACATTTTACTCTAGTTCTGTGTCATTGCACATTCATCTACCCATCGTCACAGCCATCTGTAAATCCATCTTATTTTATTTGAGGATAGGATTTTTCTATGTAGCTCCCGCTGTCCTGGAACAGCTTTGTAGACCAGGCTGGCCTCAAATTCAGACATCTGCCTGCCTCTGCTTTCTCAGTGCTGGGATTAAAGACCTGCGACACCATTCCCAGATTCATCTTATTTTTTAATATAGTTTACAGTAAATTATGGATATCAGATCACCATTCCCAAATACTTAACCTTGCCTATTATCGATTAGGTTATTATCTTGGTAAGATTATTTCCAAATAAGAATATTTAACATTTATTATGGGGTATGCTTTAAGCTGAAAAAAAAAAAAAAAACACTATCATTATGACTTCATGTCCTCGGAGAACTAAATACTGGAGCTGAATAGCCCAGTGCCCTCTGGTGCCATAGACAGACCAGAATGGTCGTTCAGTTTTGTTTGGTTCCTGCCTCCTTCCCCTGCCTTGTCACATACCAACTCGATGCTGCTATAGCTCAACCTTTCACTGGAACTCCAGCTCCCAGATCTCTGCATCCTCTCTTTATTTCCACATATCCTTGTAAAGGCCTATTATCTACCCAAAGCAGACTTCAGAGACTTAAAGCATTGATTTTGTTCCTGTATGCTTTATTGAGTTCATTGTAATTCAAAGACGTTAAATAGCAGGGAGATACGTTGATGTTTAGTCTATTTCAAAAAAAGAGTGCATTTGGTCGGTAATCAGGTGATGACAGGAAGGTGTTTGGAAGGGACTCTTAACTTTGATCCCTTTCAAATGTTTTCTTATCTACTTCAGATCATCTCTGCCACTGTTATTTAAAGCTTCAGGCTCAGGGATGGAGAGAAGGCTCAGCCATCTAGCTCCTCAGCTCTAAGTACTGTGAAATTTAAATCTAATCGTATGTTCCTTTTGCTTTGACTCCTGGGTTTGCTTTCCGATGGTTGTGACTTACTCGAAGCAACTGTGGAAGACCCATGCTTCTGTGCATGAGTGTGGGGGCCAGAGGTAAACAGGGGGTGTCGTAGCTGATTGCTCTCACCTTAATTTTTGAGACAGAGTCTTTTAAAAAAAACTGTTTTAAACATTTACGTTTGTGAGGGGGTGTGCTTGGATGTGGAGGGTATACTAGTTATACAGTGAGTGTGGAATTAGGTGGTAGCTTGTGGGAGTTAGCTCTCTCCTTTTACCAGTGGGTCCTGAGGATCGAACTCAGGTCGTAAGGTTTGGCAGTCAGCTCCTTTTGCTGACTCTAAGCCATCTTGTTGGTCCTTGAAACAGGGCACATTCCTGCAGGTGCGGTTCACTGATTCAGCTGGGCTGGCTTCTCAGGGAGACCCCGAGCTGCTCCTGTCTGTCTTCCCAGTGATGAGATTGTTGCTATGTGCTCCTGACCCAACTCTTTACATAGATCTTGGGGATCTGAGCTCAGGTGCTCATCTTGTGTAGCAATCGTTTTTATAGACTGAGCCTCGGGTTTCAAGCTTCTAAGAGTATGCTCTTGGTTTAATGCTCCAGATCTGCAGTTGGAATCCTTTCTGCTCTGCAGAGTCGTAGTGACTCTTGCTATGTATTGAATGAGGACACATGTTGAGGCTAGAAATAGCCTGTAGGGATCAGCTACAAGAACCAGGGTTATAGGCGGATGCTACCATGTCCACTTCTGCTGTTGCTGTGTTGAAATACTTAACTCTTAGCCAAGAGACTGTGGTTTCATTTGCTCGGGGCTCCCCAAATTATGTAGCCATCCCTGGGTCTTGATACATTCTTCCATTCTAGTTTTGTGTTTTACTTCGTTTTTGCTTCTACTATATCTCTGATGTATCTTAATTTTGTTTTCAGTAAATTTTTCTAATTGTCCTGTGTGTGAGCTACAAAGTTTCCATTTGACAAAAGGCAGAGAGAGTAGGTTGATAGTGGTGTGGCTTCTGCCAAACTTTCCCTCCTCCGATTTCTAGTCACATTTCTTCTCCATGGCAAAGCAGACAACATTCCCCCCTCCTGCGTGCAGCACTCCTGAATGCTCCCTTATCCTGAATCCCTAACTTTTCCATGTGGACACTTTACTTCTCTGGTTATTAGCATCTCCATGGCCTTTTATATCCCAAGGAGGAACTATCTTCATAGATACTCTTCCTGACACCCGACTAGGAAACAGTTGTTGAAGGAATTCCCATTGCTGAGACAAAGTCAGCTCCAGAGGAGAAGGGTTTGCATTAGCTCACAGTTCCAGCGTATAGTCCTCATGGTGGGCAAGCCAGGTGGCAAGAACCAGAAGTAGACTGTTACGTTGTCTCTATGTCTCTAGTCAGGAAGCACAGAAGATGAACACAGGTCCCTCACTCACTCTCTCCTTTAAAAGCAGTCAAACACAGCATCTTGGACTGGTGCCACAATAGGTGAAGTGGGATTTTTTTTCTGCAACTAACCCCTCACAGAGGTCTAAGCTTGGTTTTTCTAGACCCTGTCTGCTTGACACTATTAAAGATGTCAGCAATGAGCCAAGTAGGAAGCTACATGCCCTCATCTATACTTGAAGCCGTACCGTTTGTGTTCTGTTATTTCTAATTTGATATTGGGAAAAGGGATGCAGAACTGAATGAAGGCTTTGCTGGAAAAGGGCATTGTTGAAGTGATCCATGATGTGATGAGGCAGTCTTTCCAGGTTATTTTTCTATATTTTGGTGTATATTTCAGTTGCTGCAGTTGGAGAATGTGTATCGTGTGCTCCATTTCCACTCATGGCTGTTCATGTACTACTACTCTGAGTGGTAGACTTAGGAGAGCCAAAGTTCAGATTAATCACAGAGAAGGCTATTCCTGACACATTTACAGGCCATATTTCCACTCATGGCTGTTCATGTACTACTACTCTGAGTGGTCGACTTAGGAGAGCCAAAG